>NW_027316532.1:12046467-12551467 GCF_026437365.1 Eucyclogobius newberryi | reverse complement strand
GTGGACACTGGAGTGGACACTTGCAAGAACAATGGAATTTACACTGGAAGGGACACTGACATGGACAATGGAGTGGACACTGGAGTTGACAATGGAGTGGACACTGGAGTTGACACTGGAGTGCACACTGCAGTGGACACTGGGGTGGAGACAAGTGGACACGAGTGTACACTGTAGTGGACACTGAAGTGGACACTGACAAAACACTGGAGTGCACACTGGAGTGGACATTATAATGGAAACTGGAGTGCACACTTCAGTGGACACTGGAGTGGACACTGTTATGGACAATTGAGGGGACACTGGAGGGGACACTGGTATGGACAATAGAGTGGTCACTGGGATTGACACTGGAGTGGACACTGACCGAACACTGGAGTGTAATGGACACTGGAGTGGACACTGTTATGGACAATTGAGGGGACACTGGAGGGGACATTGGCATGGACAATGGAGTGGTCACTGGAGTTGACACTGGAGTGGACACTGACAGAACACTGGAGTGGATACTGGAGGGGACAATAGAGTTGACAATAGAGTGCACACTGTATTGGACACTGTATTGGACACTGGAGTGGACACAGACACTGGAGTGCACACTGGAGTGGACACTGCCATGGACAATGGAGATGACAATGGAGAGGACAGTGGAGTAGACACTGGAGTGGACATTATAATGGAAACTGGAGTGCACACTTCATTGGACACTGGAGTGGACACAGTTATGGACAATTGAGGGGATACTGGAGGGGACACTGGCATGGACAATGGAGTGGTCACTGGAGTTGACACTGGAGTGGACACAGACAGAACACTGGAGTGTAATGGACACTGGAGTGGACACTGGAGTGGACACTGGAGTGGACACTGTTATGGACAATTGAGGGGACACTGGAGGGGACACTGGCATGGACAATGGAGTGGTCACTGGAGTTGACACTGGAGTGGACACTGACAGAACACTGGAGTGGATACTGGAGGGGACAATAGAGTGGACACTGGAGTGGACAATGCCATGGACAATGGAGTGGTCACTGGAGTTGACACTGGAGTGGACACTGACAGAACACTGTATTGGACACTGGAGTGGACACTAGAGTGGACACTGGAGTGGACACTGCCAAGGACAATGGAGATGACAATGGAGAGGACAGTGGAGTGGACACTGGAGTGGACACTGACAGAACACTGGAGTGGACACTAGAGTGGACACTGGAGTGGACATTGATGCAGACTCTTGCCAGAACATGTTTGGGTCACCTCGGGCTGCATGATTTGGAAAAGAACAACAACAACTGCATTTGATGTGCATTTTTCAGACCAGTTTTGTGATTGAAATTACATTTGTCATTTCTGTTTGAATAATGGGATTGTGTTTGAAGTCCACATTAAAGTCCATAAACACGTCCACATTAAAGTCCATAAACACGTCCACATTAAAGTCCATAAACACGTCCACATTAAAGTCCATAAACACGTCCAGGAGAAAAGACAAAAACACTGACATAAACCCTTGAATCGACAATCGACTTCCTGCAGCCAGATGTTCCAAGTGCCACCTCTGGAGGCCAACCAGCTGGACCTGCTGGACCTGCTGGACCTGCTGGACCTGCTGGACCTGCTGGACCTGCTGGACCAGCTGGACCTGCTGGACCTGCTGGACCTGCTAGACCTGCTAGACCTGCTGGACCTGCTGGACCTGCTGGACCTGCTGGACCTGCTGGACCTGCTGGACCTGGCCCTATTCTGCTCCAAGTAAGACGATTTTCTGCTCGTTTGCAGACTGGCACGATAAAAGAAGCTCAACGATTCACACCCAATAGATTCAAAAGGATTCAAACCCAGTTCCTCCTCTTGTTACTTTGACCTTCTACACGTGATGTTGACTCTGAGAGTCTCATCTCACTGTTTGACCGATAATGCTGCCGCTGCGTGATGAATACACCACACAGAAGTATTATGGTATTTTTTGAGTTATATACGAGTTCCTAACCCAGTCCTCTCATCTTCAGATCAAGCAGGAATAGTGCATTGACTTTTTTATTATGTTATAATTATATATTATTATAATTATATAATTATATATATAGACATATAAGAAAATATAAGATTTTCAATCTTGACAAAGCGAGTGCAGTGAGTCGATAAACAGGAAACAGCTGTTGCTAACGTGCTTTGCTAGCTTTGTTTTGTTAAACGTGTGGACTCAACATTTATTTCAGACTCGATGGGTCTAGATCAGGAGAAACATCCAGACGTTTTAATGCAGCCGACAGAACATTTCCAATTTGTTTATTTATTTTATTTAAAAAAAAGAAAAAATGTCTGTATGTCCTCCCCGTGTTACCGTGGTGGGTTCTCTCCGGGTTCTCCGGATTCTCCGGCCTTCTCCCACGGTCCAAAGGCAAAATTGGCAACTCTAAATTGGCCCTAGTGAATGAATGTGTCCCTGTGTTGGCCCCTGCGACGAGTTGTACAGGATGTACCCCGCCTAAGGCCCAAAGTCACTGGGATAGGCTCCATTCACCTGCGACCCCTAACGGCAAAAGCGGTAGAAAATGAATGAATTAATTTTATACAGCATTTTTATTGCTAGAACTACAAGTCCCACAATCCTTAGCAGCAGCCGCCTCTCCCCGGCGCTACAGACACGCGCACACTTTACAGACCTGAGCAGAGGTCTGAGCGGAGAAACAGAGGTGTGATTTTAAGAAACGCGTGGAATAAAGAAAGGAGGCTGTTTTGTGGCAGTAGCGGCGTAAGTTCTCTCCAGAATCTTCTCTCTCCTCCAAACTGACACTTCTTGAGTTACGAAAGTTCAGAATATTTAAATCCAGCGCTGCAACGACTTATCTCATTTAAGTTTTCAGAAAAGTTGTTACACGCACAGCGCGATTATTCAGTCAATGGACACGGCAGCGCGAGCCCCGACGCTGCATTAGCTTCTTTCAAAACTTTCAAAAATATTTGTTATTTTATTTGATCCTGCCTAAGGCCCATTGGGAAAGGGTGCGCACTTTTAAGACTTGAGTGGAGGTCTGAGTGAGGAAAAAGACCTGTGGTTTTGGGAAACACGTGGAATAAAGAAAGAAGGTGGTTTTGTGGACATTAGAGCTGTGCTAAAAGTGGCGCTAATTTGGAGCTAACAACAAGAAAACACACTTCTGTAATGATGCTTTGTGAGGAAACATGACCAAACCAGCGCAAACCTGGACAGGTCAGGAGCCACAGGTGAGAACACAGGTCAGAGTGTAATCATCGTGTGTGTGTGTGTGTGTGTGTGTTTGTGTGTGTGTGTGTGTGTGTGTTTGTGTGTAGTGTGTAGTGTGTGTGTAGTGTGTGTGTGTGTGTGTGTGTGTGTGTGTTTGTGTGTAGTGTTTGTGTGTGTGTGTGTGTGTGTGTTTGTGTGTGTGTGTTTGTGTGTGTGCGTGTGTGTAGTGTGTAGTGTGTGTATGTGTGTGTGTGAGAGTGTGTGTGCATGTGTGTGTGTAGTGTGTGTGTGTGTGTGTGTGTGTGTGTGTGTGTGTGTAGTGTGTGTGTGTGTGTGTGTGTAGTGTGTGTGTGTGTGTGTGTGTGTGTGTGTGTGTGTGTGTGTGTGTGTAGTGTGTGTCGGAGGGATTTAGTTGTGTATGTATTATAGTTTATTTATGATCTGTTATGTTGAGTCAATTTGGATATTATATTATTGTCTTTTACCAAATATGTGTTTGTTTGTTTATTTATTGTCTTTTAATAATTTTATTTATTATTGATTTATGAGATATTTGAACGAGAATTAAACAAGCCATCTTTCCACACACACCTTATCTTTAGGCCTAGCTGTGTGCCACATGCTACCGCCCAGCCCTAGGGCCGGCGTCCCCCTAGGGCCGGCGTCCCCCTAGGGCCGGCGTCCCCCTAGGGCCGGCGTCCCCCTAGGGCCGGCGTCCCTGGCATATCATTATTTTCTGTTTGGATCTGCTTTTTGTTGTCTTGGTTTGTTCTCTTCATCTCTAATCCACTGGCTCTGCTGCAAAGCTCCTTCTTAGCTTAAGCCGACCCGGAGCCGAAGAGGGCGGGGACTCTTTGGGAGGTCTACTTCTGACTCCTTAAACGGCCGTACGCCTCCCCTCCAGCGCTGCAGAAGGAGGTGACCACTCTGGTGCTGAAGCGTTCACATGTGACGAGCAGAACGCTCATGGGCCATGGTATAAACATGTTTAGTTAGTACAAATGAGCATGAATATAGATTAGATTCTTGTTAGAAGATGCTGTGACGGTCAGTCAGTATCTCTGACCTCCTGTTTTACATGTGTGAATACCTTGATATTTAACATATATTATTTGCATACGTTTAGGATTCATGCGCTGTGTCGTATTGAAAATAAAGTCATCACCATCATCGAGGTCACATGGAGTGGTATCTGTCGCTGTTCCAGTCCTGAACGCTGAGCAGTCACACTGAGCGTGGGTTAGGGTCAGGGTCAGGGTCAGGGTCAGGGTTAGGGTCAGGGTTAGGGTCAGGGTTAGGGTCAGGGTTAGGGTCAGGGTCAGGGAGTTGGGTAAAGCAGGATGCAAAGGACGAGCCAGCATTCTTACCTCGGATCGGTGTACCACCTGGAGAGGTAACGTGAATGCAACAAGATTGGAGATACACAGACCATTAGAGCAGCAGAGATGGACCAAGCAGAGAAACACAGTGGACTTCAAGCAGAACATCAGTACTTTGGGTTCTTGCTTCCTCCTGGTTTAAAGATGCACTTTGTAACTTTTCTGGTGAAGGCTCTGCCCGCTGCTTGTCTCTCTGGAGATGTTATTGCTCTGCCTGGATTAATCTCCATGATTAAAAACACGCCTTTGATGCAGATCTGTGGAGAGGTGACCCTGCTCTCAGTAAGAATGCATTATACTGCTTCACTTAACTTCTCCACGGAGACAAGCAGCTGACAGTGTCCCCAGCAGAAAGGAAGTGCAGCTTTACTCATGCCATGCTCACGATGAGGCCAGTGGAGCAGCTGCTACTTCAAAACCCAGATGCATTTTTAAAAGTAAAGTATTTAAAGTTGTGGTAAACACAAGATTATGAACGTTTATGGGTCTGAAGCTGGGAATGCTGCATCTCTAAACCCCTCCCCAGAGTGTGATTGGTCGACAGGGATGCTCCAGAGGAAATCAAGCCTCCATGGAGCAGTACCAGCCGCGATTACATCTCACACGTGAAGAAGTGTGTGGTGTTCTGCCTGTGACGAGTGCGCCAGGTCAGAAACACAGGGATGACCGCTCCCTCCACCGCGGACCAGGTGGTGTTCAGAGCTTCGATCAGAGCAAATATCGTCCTCGAGTCTGAAATTCAACGTGAATGAGGTGTTCACGTTCATTATGTTCGCCAAAACTCTGGTGATGATCAGTAATTACAGCTGCAGAGTTTTGGTGCTAATGCTAATTTACCAGACGTCCTTTAACGCCTCTCGGGCCCCGTTCACCGCCTGCTCTTTGACCGTCTGCTCTTTGACCGTCTGCTCTTTGACCGTCTGCTCTTTGGCCGTCTGCTCTTTGGCCGTCTGCTCTTTGGGTGTCTGCTCTTTGGGTGTCTGCTCTTTGGGTGTCTGCTCTTTGGCCGTCTGCTCTTTGGGTGTCTGCTCTTTGACCGTCTACTCTTTGACCGTCTGCTCTTTGGGTGCCTGCTCTTTGGGTGTCTGCTCTTTGGGTGTCTGCTCTTTGGGTGTCTGCTCTTTGGCCGTCTGCTCTTTGATCGTCTGCTCTTTGGCCGTCTGCTCTTTGATCGTCTGCTCTTTGGCCGTCTGCTCTTTGACCGTCTGCTCTTTGGCCGTCTGCTCTTTGACTGTCTGCTCTTTGACCGCCTGCTCTTTGACCGTCTGCTCTTTGACGTCTGCTCTTTGGGTGTCTGCTCTTTGGGTGTCTGCTCTTTGGGTGTCTGCTCTTTGGCCGTCTGCTCTTTGACCGTCTGCTCTTAAACCGTCTGCCCTCTGCTGTCTCCAGGCTTGTAGCTGTACGGACTGACTCCTTGTTGAAGGTTTTCAGCTGCTGGATGAACTTCTTGAGGGAGAATGAGCCACATGCTTACCAGCCGATTGTGTGCAGTGACAGGGGAGAGGGGCCCTGAAGCTGTGTGGCCCCCAAGATCAGGGGCCATCAGCAGCTTTCACGGAGCTGGAATCCTTAAAATAACACCGTGAAAAATAATAAGACACTATTATATTTTCACAATGTAAGGTGTACCAAGATCTCTCCAAATCAGTCTTGATGAAGGTGAGGAGGTGTTAAATAATACGCCTTAATAGAACTTTATGTAAATGTCATAAATATGATCTATCTGTGTCAAAAACCTTGGCAACGATGTCCAATTAGTTTCTGTGTTAATTCAGTGTTTTGGTTCTCAAGACGAATATCCAATCAGAAAGCAGAATGAGCACTGGACCCTGGAGCACCCTCTCTGAGCGACACTGCCAGTGTCAAAGGTCAAACTCCAGTGTGTTTAAAGCTCTGTGTCCTCTCTCTGATCAGAGGTCATGACCTTGATCCCAGCTTCATCTGCACCAATCATGAATCAGAGCGAGTTTGGCCTCTGCAGCTCATTGAGACAGGATGTCCTGAAGACAGACCAGGACAAACTCTGATGTGTCTCTGCAGCTCAGTGAGACAGGATGTCCTGAACACAGACCAGGACAAACTCTGATGTGTCTCTGCAGCTCAGTGAGACAGGTCGTGGTCAGTATTGTGGTCAGTATTGTAGTCAGTATTGTGGTCAGTATTGTGGTCAGTATTGTGATCAGTATTGTGGTCAGTATTGTGGTTAGTATTGTGGTCAGTATTGTGATCAGTATTGTAGTCAGTATTGTGGTCAGTATTGTGGTCAGTATTGTGATCAGTATTGTGGTCAGTATTGTGGTTAGTATTGTAGTCAGTATTGTGGTCAGTATTGTGGTTAGTATTGTGGTTAGTATTGTAGTCAGTATTGTGGTCAGTATTGTGGTTAGTATTGTAGTCAGTATTGTGGTCAGTATTGTGGTCAGTATTTTGATCAGTATTGTGGTCAGTATTGTAGTCAGTATTGTGGTCAGTATTGTGGTCAGTATTGTGATCAGTATTGTGGTCAGTATTGTGGTTAGTATTGAAGTCAGTATTGTGGTCAGTATTGTGGTTAGTATTGTAGTCAGTATTGTGGTCAGTATTGTGGTTAGTATTGTAGTCAGTATTGTGGTCAGTATTGTGATCAGTATTGTGGTCGGTATTGTGGTCAGTATTGTGGTTAGTATTGTAGTCAGTATTGTGGTCAGTATTGTGGTCAGTATTGTGATCAGTATTGTGGTCAGTATTGTAGTCAGTATTGTGGTCAGTATTGTGGTCAGTATTGTGGTCAGTATTGTGGTCAGTATTTTAGTCAGTATTGTGGTCAGTATTGTGGTCAGTTTGCTGGGGAGAGGAGGAAGCTGGGACACAGCCAGACAGACCAGGTTTTAGATCTTTGGGACTGTTTTATTAAGTCTAATTAGATCAATAATAATAATAAGTTTTAGAGTTGTTGTTGTTGTTGTTGTTGTTGTTGTTTTTGTTGTTGTTGTTACATTTTCTTCTCAGAACTTGTTGGTTTGATTAGAATAAAAAGGGAACAGAAAACATAACAAGCGTTATGTCCAAGTTTGAGCTGGTGCAAGTCTTAAAATGGTGTTTGACATTGTGAAGTATGTTATATTTGTCCACTTTCTTTCTCATGAGACATTCCCTGAGGTTCTTAAAGTCTGTTCTGAAAGGGCAGAGGACTTTCATTTTGACACTACGTCCCACTTGTGTTTCCCACACTCTGGGGACACAGACAAATGTGAGCAAAATGTCATTAGAGCCGAAGCTGATGTACAATGTCAAAGCGTTTGTACTAAAGGCGATGCTGCTGGTCACTGCTGGTCACTGCTTCACTGAGAAGAACTGATACATCTTCAGCTTCATAAATCTGGGCTCTTAATATTGCACAGAATAAACATGACGAGAGTGTTCAAAGTCATGAGACACTAATAACCTTTCATGAATAATTTTGACATTCAAATTGAATTCATAAAGTCATTATTTTATTTATGTTGCCATGACAGACAGTAATTGGGATTATACTCTTCCTCACAACGGTGTGTAGTTCTGAAAGTGTACAGGAGGAGGAGCACCTGAGCGCAGCTGCTTGACTCGTCCGTTGCTGCTGATGTCCACAGGCAGGAAGTCTTTGAACCAGTGAATCTCGGGGTCCGGGGCCCCACTGGCAGCACACAGCAGTGTGGCGGTGCGTGTGCGCTCCACCACCTTTAGCTGAGGGCCCATATCGATCATGGGAAATCCGTGAGGAATCTGATCCTCTGCAAAAAGTTGGAATGTTAGAAATTAATCAATGTCGTTTTATCAATTTTTTGTTTTTCAGACCTGTGTTTTTTAACTTACAATTCTTGTCTGAGACTGTAATTATGATCACTGTTGGGTGGAACTTAGAGTTACTCATTCTTGGTGACTGTAATATACTACACTTTTAAGGAGCCACAACAATGCTCTGCAGCTAACAAAGTTATTCTGTCTGATATTTCCTTTCTAAGGTCTGGCAGCTGACCTGGTCCAGCAGCTGACCTGGTCCGGCAGCTGACCTGGTCCAGCAGCTGACCTCCAGCAGCTGACCTGGTCCAGCAGCTGACCTCCAGCAGCTGACCTGGTCCAGCAGCTGACCTCCAGCAGCTGACCTGGTCCGGCAGCTGACCTGGTCCGGCAGCTGACCTGGTCCAGCAGCTGACCTCCAGCAGCTGACCTGGTCCAGCAGCTGACCTCCAGCAGCTGACCTGGTCCAGCAGCTGACCTGGTCCGGCAGCTGACCTGGTCCAGCAGCTGACATCCAGCAGCTGACCTGGTCCAGTAGCTGACCTGGTCCGGCAGCTGACCTGGTCCAGCAGCTGACCTCCAGCAGCTGACCTGGTCCAGCAGCTGACCTCCAGCAGCTGACCTGGTCCAGCAGCTGACCTGGTCCAGCAGCTGACCTGGTCCAGCAGCTGACCTGCAGCAGCTCAGACAAACTAGACTATGTTTACAGAGCACTTCAGATATGTTCTTTGCTCAAGAAAATGCTCCTCAACTACTCTTGTCCCGGCAGCATGGGACGTTTAGAGACACTAAATCATTTTGCGTTAGCGCCTAAACATACATAACAGTTTTTTACATTAAGATTAGATAAATAGATTGATAGATCTTCATGTGACCAAAATGTCAACAATGCACCAATTCCGTGGGCAATTTGAAAAAGTGTTTTTAGTCTGTGTAGAATTATTTTCTCTGGCGGTCGGCAGCCCTGAGTTCATAATACAACTGGCAGAAGGATCACGTGGCATGGCGGTGCTCAGGTCCTTTTGACAGCATGTAATCATTGTGACTGACCTTCCAGCACAGTGAGCTTGGCGCTGGCGTTGGCCCCGCCCACACTGTTGGTGGAGGTGCATTCATACGTTGCTTCATCGCGGTGAGAGCGGAGAGGCTGGATCCGCAGGACTGAGCCCGACCCATCGTCAAAATCTATCACCTGATCAAAAACAACAGTTATAACAAGTCTACATCTTCAAGTCACTGGGAGCATTACATTTAAGCCTTTTTGTTACTGTTTTTTGGGAAAAGGGTTGGACTTCATGCAGGGCCGGTTACCATGTGACCCACCATGGTGCCCCAGACTCTGTTGTTGGAGGACATGGGTTTAGTGCAGGGCTATTCGGCCCATGGGCCAAATCCAGCCCACTAAACAATACGGGGCGGCCTATCTTGGTAAGATTGGCCATGGGCCGGACCACATCCACTGAAACAGATTTTATAATGACATTTATATTTAAGAGCTTATAGTTCAGATTCTGTGGTCTGGTCCTGGTTCTGAAAAATGATTTGTCATTAGCTGCAGATGATGGACGTCTCAATCCTGGTTCTGACCTCAGCTTTTCACACCATCGACCACAACGTTCTACTGCAGAGGTTAGAATGTGATGTAGGTGTCATAGGCCCCGCCCTCAGAGGCCCCGCCCTCAGCTGCTTTACATCCTATTTATCTGATAGGTACCAGTGTGTTCATGTAAACCAGAGCTCAGGATGCTGGGACATTGCCAAGTCCTGATGAATGTTGTTTAATCTTTTCCTGTCGCCCCTCGACTGCTGTTGTAATTTTGGGCGGTACTAAAATAAATTGAATTTAATTGGATTGAATTGAGATAGGTGATGGGTCAGACAAAGATCGGTTCAGAAGCCCCCTATGATGAGTAAAAGAACAAGGCCGTTTATGTCGCCGGGATCGGCGTCACCGGGGCCCCATCCTGGAGCCAGGCCTGGGATGGGTGCTCGATGGCGAGCGCCTGGTGGCCGGGTCTTACCCCACGGGGCCCGGCCGGGCACAGCCCGAAAGAGCGACGTGGTGCCGTCCTCCCGTGGACCCACCACCATCCATAAGGGGCCGGTGCAAAGAGATCTGGGCGGCAGTCAACGGCAGGGGCCTTGGCAACCAGATCTCCAGACACAGAGACTAACTCTGGGGACATGGAACGTCACCTCGCTGGGGGAGGAGCCTGAGCTTGTGCGGGAGGTTGAGCGATATCGGCTAGATATAGTCGGCCTCCTCACCTCCACGCAAAGTTTGGGTTCTGGAACCATCTCCTCGAGAGGGGCTGGACGCTCCACTTCTCTGGTGTTGTCCGCGGGGAGAGGCGGGGCTGGTGTGGGCTTATAGCCCCTCAGCTCAGCCGCCACGTGTTGGAGTTCACCCCGGTGGAGGAGAGGGTCGCGTCCCTTCGCCTTCGGGTGGGGACAGGTCTCTCACTGTTGTGGCAGCCTACGGGCCGAACAGGAGTGCTGAGTACCCGGCCTTCTTGGAGTCCTTGGGAGGAGTACTGGAAAGTGCACTGACCGGAGACTCCGTTGTTCTACTGGGGGACTTCAACGCCCACGTGGGCAATGACAGTGACACCTGGAGAGGGGTGATCGGGAAGAACGGCTTCCCCGATTTGAACCCGAGCGGTGTTCAGTTACTGGACTTCTGTGCTAGCCACGGATTGTCCATAACGAACACCTTGTTCAAGCACAAGGGTGTCCATCAGTGCACATGGCACCAGGACACCCTAGGCCGGAGGTCAATGATCGTGTCATCTGACCTCCGGCCGCGTGTCTTGGACACTCGGGTGAAAAGGGGGGCAGAGTTGTCAACCGATCACCACCTGGTGGTGAGTTGGATCCGCTGGCGGAGGAGGAAGCCGGACAGACTTGGCAGACCCAAGCGCATTGTGAGGGTCTGTTGGGAACGTCTTGTGGAGCCCTCTGTCAGTAGGGTATTCAACTCACACCTCCGGGAGAGCTTCTCCCATATCCCGGGGGGGGGCTGGGGACATTGAGTCCGAGTGGACCATGTTCTCCACCTCCATTGTTGATGCGGCTGCTCGGAGCTGTGGTCGCAAGGTCTCCGGTGCCTGTTGTGACGGCAACACCCGAACCCGGTGGTGGACACCGGAAGTAAGGGTCAGACTGAAGAAGGAGGTCTATCAGGCCACTCTGGCTTGTAGGTCTCCTGAGGTCATTGACAAGTATCGGAAGGCCAAACGGGCCGCAGCTCGTGCTGTCGCAGAGGCAAAAACCCGGGGTTGGGAGGAGTTTGGGGAGGCCATGGAGGACTATCGGTCGGCCCCAAAGAAATTCTGGCAAACCGTCCGGCGCCTCAGGAGGGGGAAGCAGTGCCTCATCAACACCATTTACGGTGCGGGTGGAGACCTGCTGACCTCGACTGGGGGGGTCGTCGGACGGTGGAAGGAATACTTTGAGGACCTCCTTATTCCCACCGTCAAATCTTCCGAAGAGGAAGTAGAGACTGAGGACTCAGAGGCTGGCTCATCCATCACCCAAGCTGAAGTCACTGAGGTTGTTCGCAAACTCCTCGGTGGCTCCGGGAGTGGATGAGATCCGGAGGACCTAAAGTCTCTGGATGTTGTAGGACGGTCTTGGCTGACACGTCTCTGCAACATCGCGTGGCGGTCGGGGAACGTGCCTCTGGACTGGCAGACCGGGGTGGTGGTCCCTCTGTTCAAGAAGGAGGACCAGAGGGTGTGTTCCAACTACAGAGGGATCACACTCCTCAGCCTCCCAGGTAAGGTCTATTCCAAGGTACTGGAGAGGAGAATCCGACCGATAGTCAAACCTCGAATTCAGGAGGAGCAAAGTGTTTTTTGTCCCGGTCGTGGAACACTGGACCAGCTCTATACCCTCCATCGGGTGCTCGAGAGTTCATGGGAGTTTGCCCAACCAGTCCACATGTGCTTTGTTGATCTGAAGAAGGCTTTCGTGTCGTTTGGGGGGTGCTCCGGGAGTACGGGGTCCAGGGCCCTTTGCTCAGGGCTGTCCGGTCCCTGTATGACCGGAGCAGGAGCTGTGTTCGCATTGCCGGCAGTAAGACTGTTCCCAGTGCATGTTGGACTCCTCAGGGCTGCCCTTTGTCACCGGTTCTGTTCATCGTTTTTATGGACAGAATTTCTAGGCGCAGTCAGGGTTCGGAGGGTGTGGTCAGGGTTCGGAGGGTGTCCGGCTCGGGGTCTTGTTCACGAGTGAGGGAAGGATGGAGCGTGAGATTGACAGTTGGATCGGTGCAGCAGCTGCAGTGATGCAGTCGCTGCATCGACTGTTGTGGTGAAGAAGGAGCTGAGTTGAAAGACAAAGCTCTCGATTTACCGGTTGGTCTACGTTCTGACCTCACCTATAGTCATGAGCTTTGGGTAATGACCGAAAGACAAGATCGCGGATACAAGGGGTCGAAATGAGTTTCCTCTGCCGTGTGGCTGGGTGCTCCCTTAGAGATAAGGTGAGGAACTCGGCCACACGGGGGGAGCTCGGAGTAGAGCCGCTGCTCCTCCACGTCGAGAGGAGCCAGCTGAGGTGGCTCGGGCATCTGTTCCGGAGCCTCCTGGGCTCCTCCCTGGGGAGGTATTCCGGGCATGTCCCACCGGGAAGAGGCCCCGGGGACACGCTGGAGAGACTATGTATCTCGGCTGGCAGGGGAACGCCTCGGGATCCCCCCGGAGGAGTTAGAGGAAGTGTCTGGGGAGAAGGAACTCCGGGAGTCCCTGATTAGACTGCTGCCCCCGCGACCCGGCCCCGGATAAAGCGGTCGAAAATGGATGGATGGATGGAATTGAGATGCTTTATCGAGCAGATAGTCACAATGTCAGTGTAGAATCCAGTTCTACTGCTGTTTATTTGACCAGGAGCTCTCATTTAAAGCTCATATAAATCAAGCCTGTAAAACCTATTTCCATCTGTGTAATATGGCCAAAATCTGAAAAATCTTGCATAAAAGCAATGTAACGTCTAGATTAGACTGTAACTCCTGCTCGCAACGTGTCCTAAAAGCTCTATAAAAAGTTTTCAACTGGTTCAAAATGCATCAACATTATTACTAACAACAGAACTAAAAGAAGAGAGCACGAAATCATCATTTGACCCACCTAATCCCACGGAAGCAGAAGCAGGGATGTGGACAGGGAAGGCCCAGGTCTGGTAACACTTCGGGACCAAAAAAGACAGCAAAAAAGAAGCTGACGGCCCATTGGAAAACAGCCCCATCGCAAGCTAACAAAGCTAACGAGGCTAACATGGCGAGCAAATACGAGGCGGAAAACTACAGTTCTTCCCCGGCAGAGAAACAGCCTCCCACCGGCCCAGATGGAGACTCAGGCAGCTTCTCTGCATCGGAAAGGGGAGAGAATATAACTAATTATCAGTTATTGCTGAAGATGTCCGAAATACGACGTGAAATACAGCGTGAGATGGAGTCTCTTATAGCCTAGGTGAAGCTGCCATGGGCCCGGCCGTATCTGCTGCAGTATCTGCTGCAGCAGATGGAGGCGCAGTGGGCCAGATGGAGGCGCTGTGGGCCAAATGGAGGCGCTGTGGGCCAGAGTGACAACGCTGGAGTCAGAGAACAACCATATTAAAAATAAGATCCTGGATTTGGAGTCCAGATTAATTCGACCTAAACTAAGGCTTGTGGGCGTAGAAGAAGAAGAGGGAGGAAAGGACAGATTATTCTGAGCTCCTTGATGGCTCAGGAGTTGAAGTCCCTCCCATCACAGAAAGAGCACATCACCTGGGCAACCAAGACCTGCAGCTGATGAACCATGAGGCCTGAGAATGAGGTTTCTTAATGATTGTGTGAAGTGTTCAAGTTTAGTCTATAATAGACTGAACTATTAGAGTGTTTGGCAGAGTAATAGCGTGTCGTGTGTCATCAGGGTCAGAAGATGTGCAGGTTGTTTAGTAAGATCATGCGTTCTACAAGTGATAAAAGACAACACAGCATCCAATCACAATCAAGACACAGGCAATGACAATAATATTGGTGACAAACCGAAACAGTGCCCGCCCAAGGCCCAAAGATGCGGTATAACCAGGCAGACCACAAGGGGCAAAGGATGTGGTAGATGATTCTGGCTAGACATGAGTTGACTCATTTTCATCATTTGTGGTTCTTAAAATTGTGGAACCATTTGATGGGGACCATATTGCATTCCCGTCTGGGACAGTTTTGTGCCCAATGTCTGGTCCCAAAGCAGTTTAAGCTTTGATTAGGAGCCACATTGGACCTGTTTTGTCCTCTTCCATCAGAGAATGTGATACGTCCACATCTTTGATGATAGATGGCTGTGGCCAGTGATGCCACCTGTGGTTGTGCCATAGTGGGTTCTACATGTGTCATGACCATTTTAACAGCTGTAGAAAACTGTTGGGAACTGTCCGACACACACACACACAGACACAGACACACACACACACACACACAGACACACACACACACACAGACACACACACACACACAGACACACACACAGACACAGACACACACACAGACACAGACACACACACACACTCTCACACACACACACACACACACACACACACACACACACACACACACACACACAAACACACACAGACACACACACTGTTTACCTCAAAACGCTGGGAACTGACTTTCTTGCCCTTCTTCATCCAGGTGATTCGTGGCTTTGGGTCACCTGACACCCGGCACACAAATGAAGCCACGCCTCCAGAGATCCCCGTCTGGTCCTGGGGAGCCTGGCTGAAGCTGGGAGAACCTGCAGGAGGTGGAGAACCTGCAGGAGGTGGGGAGAGGCACAGCTGAGTTTAGGAGGCAGACTTTTTTACCGTTACTTTACAAAACATTTTAGTATTTGGAACTGACCAGAAATAGCTTTTTTTCATATGTGCGAGTTATTTAACATTTTGCTGAAACAGCTGAAGACAACTATGATGTACTTTTAACTCTAAACTGTTCTGAACCTGTATAGCAAAAATGAAAGAGAACATTCCTTTCAGAACCACAGCAAGAGGGCGTGGCTGCTCCATAGTGTTTGGTACTCACTGTGGGCAGCAGCGGTCAGCAGCAGCAGCAGCAGCAGTCCTGTCTGGACCAGACACTCTCTGTGACCCATGATGCACTGGGAGTGACCGCCGCACGCTCTCACCCAGGTTCACCTGCAACACCATGATCACCACAAGAACATGGACTGTCACATAAAACCTGAAGTGATGTTCTTCAGCCACAATAAAAGGCTCAAGATGGAACATCTTTATTAAACTGGATTTATATATATAATATAATATATATATATATATATATATATATATATATATATATATATATATATATATATATATATATATTATTATTATATTATTATTATATGTATAGTTCCTTTCAAGACACTTAGACACTTGACACTGCATTATGTATGAACTCCTTGGAGGTGGTAAGTTACTACTGTAGCCACAGCTGCCCTGGGGCAGACTGACGGAACTGAGGCCGTCAATCTAGCGTCTAGGGTCTAGTGTCTAGCGTCTTGCGTCTAGGGTCTAGGGTCTAGCCTCTAGCGTCTAGCGTCTAGCGTCTAGGGTCTAGCATCTAGCGTCTAGGGTCTAGGGTCTAGCGTCTAGCGTCTAGCGTCTAGCGTCTAGGGTCTAGGGTCTAGCGTCTAGCGTCTAGCGTCTAGCGTCTAGGGTCCGTCTAGCGCCTAGCGTCTAGGGTCTAGGGTCTAGGGTCTAGCGTCTAGCGTCTAGCGTCTAGCGTCTAGCGTCTAGGGTCTAGGGTCTAGGGTCTAGGGTCTAGGGTCTAGCGTCTAGCGTCTAGCGTCTAGGGTCTAGGGTCTAGCGTCTAGCGTCTAGGGTCTTGGGTCTAGGGTCTAGGGTCTAGGGTCTAGGGTCTAGTGTCATAGTGGCTCCTGGTGCACTCTCCATCCAAGCGCTTCTGAGTGAAAGTTAAGTTTAGTATTTAATGACTCAAATCTTCATTGGTTAAAACATGAGCTACAGTAACATCATAGACAAGCAGACTCTGTCCTCAGACCCTCCCTCTGTCCTCAGACCTTCCCTCTGTCCTCAGACCCTCCCTCTGCCCTCAGACACTCCCTCTGTCCTCAGACCTTCCCTCTGTCCTCAGACCCTCCCTCTGTCCTTAGACCCTCCCTCTGTCCTCAGACCCTCCCTCTGTCCTCAGACCCTCCCTCTGTCCTCAGACCCTCCCTCTGTCCTCAGACCCTCCTTCTGTCTGTCCTTAGACCCTCCTTCCGTCCTTAGACCCTCCTTCTGTCCTTAGACCCTCCTTCTGTCCTTAGACCCTCCTTCTGTCCTTAGACCCTCCTTCTGTCGTCAGACCCTCCTTCTGTCCTCAGACCCTCCTTCCGTCCTTAGATCCTCCTTCTGTCCTCAGACCCTCCTTCTGTCCTTAGACCCTCCTTTCGTCCTTAGACCCTCCTTCTGTCCTTAGACCCTCCTTTCGTCCTTAGACCCTCCTTCTGTCCTTAGACCCTCCTTCCGTCCTTAGACCCTCCTTCCGTCCGTAGACCCTCCCTCTGTCCTTAGACCCTCCCTCTGTCCTCAGACCCTCCCTCTGTCCTCAGACCCTCCCTCTGTCCTCAGACCCTCCCTCTGTCCTCAGACCCTCCTTCTGTCTGTCCTTAGACCCTCCTTCCGTCCTTAGACCCTCCTTCTGTCCTTAGACCCTCCTTCTGTCGTCAGACCCTCCTTCTGTCCTCAGACCCTCCTTCCGTCCTTAGACCCTCCTTCTGTCCTCAGACCCTCCTTCTGTCCTTAGACCCTCCTTTCGTCCTCAGACCCTCCTTCTGTCCTTAGACCCTCCTTCTGTCCTTAGACCCTCCTTCTGTCCTTAGACCATCCTTCTGTCCTCAGACCCTCCCTCTGTCCTCAGACCTTCCCTCTGTCCTCAGACCCTCCCTCTGTCCTCAGACCCTCCTTCTGTCCTCAGACCTTCCCTCTGTCCTCAGACACTCCCTCTGTCCTCAGACCTTCCCTCTGTCCTCGGACCCTCCCTCTGTCCTGAGACCCTCCCTCTGTCCTTAGACCCTCCTTCTGTCCTCAGACCTTCCCTCTGTCCTCAGACACTCCCTCTGTCCTCAGACCTTCCCTCTGTCCTCAGACCCTCCCTCTGTCCTTAGACCCTCCCTCTGTCCTCAGACCCTCCCTCTGTCCTCAGACCCTCCCTCTGTCCTCAGACCCTCCTTCTGTCCTTAGACCATCCTTCTGTCCTCAGACCCTCCTTCTGTCCTCAGACACTCCCTCTGTCCTCAGACCTTCCCTCTGCCCTCAGACCCTCCCTCTGTCCTTAGACCCTCCCTCTGTCCTCAGACCCTCCCTCTGTCCTCAGACCCTCCCTCTGTCCTCAGACCCTCCTTCTGTCTGTCCTTAGACCCTCCTTCCGTCCTTAGACCCTCCTTCTGTCCTTAGACCCTCCTTCTGTCCTTAGACCCTCCTTCTGTCGTCAGACCCTCCTTCTGTCCTCAGACCCTCCTTCCGTCCTTAGACCCTCCTTCTGTCCTCAGACCCTCCTTCTGTCCTTAGACCCTCCTTTCGTCCTTAGACCCTCCTTCTGTCCTTAGACCCTCCTTCTGTCCTTAGACCCTCCTTCTGTCCTTAGACCATCCTTCTGTCCTCAGACCCTCCCTCTGTCCTCAGACCTTCCCTCTGTCCTCAGACCCTCCCTCTGTCCTCAGACCCTCCTTCTGTCCTCAGACCTTCCCTCTGTCCTCAGACACTCCCTCTGTCCTCAGACCTTCCCTCTGTCCTCGGACCCTCCCTCTGTCCTGAGACCCTCCCTCTGTCCTTAGACCCTCCTTCTGTCCTCAGACCTTCCCTCTGTCCTCAGACACTCCCTCTGTCCTCAGACCTTCCCTCTGTCCTCAGACCCTCCCTCTGTCCTTAGACCCTCCCTCTGTCCTCAGACCCTCCCTCTGTCCTCAGACCCTCCCTCTGTCCTCAGACCCTCCTTCTGTCCTTAGACCATCCTTCTGTCCTCAGACCCTCCTTCTGTCCTCAGACCTTCCCTCTGTCCTCAGACACTCCCTCTGTCCTCAGACCTTCCCTCTGCCCTCAGACCCTCCCTCTGTCCTTAGACCCTCCCTCTGTCCTCAGACCCTCCCTCTGTCCTCAGACCCTCCCTCTGTCCTCAGACCCTCCTTCTGTCTGTCCTTAGACCCTCCTTCCGTCCTTAGACCCTCCTTCTGTCCTTAGACCCTCCTTCTGTCCTTAGACCCTCCTTCTGTCGTCAGACCCTCCTTCTGTCCTCAGACCCTCCTTCCGTCCTTAGACCCTCCTTCTGTCCTCAGACCCTCCTTCTGTCCTTAGACCCTCCTTTCGTCCTTAGACCCTCCTTCTGTCCTCAGACCTTCCCTCTGTCCTCAGACACTCCCTCTGTCCTCAGACCTTCCCTCTGTCCTCAGACCCTCCCTCTGTCCTTAGACCCTCCCTCTGTCCTCAGACCCTCCCTCTGTCCTCAGACCCTCCCTCTGTCCTCAGACCCTCCCTCTGTCCTCAGACCCTCCTTCTGTCTGTCCTTAGACCCTCCTTCCGTCCTTAGACCCTCCTTCTGTCCTTAGACCCTCCTTCTGTCCTTAGACCCTCCTTCTGTCCTTAGACCCTCCTTCTGTCGTCAGACCCTCCTTCTGTCCTCAGACCCTCCTTCCGTCCTTAGATCCTCCTTCTGTCCTCAGACCCTCCTTCTGTCCTTAGACCCTCCTTTCGTCCTTAGACCCTCCTTCTGTCCTTAGACCCTCCTTTCGTCCTTAGACCCTCCTTCTGTCCTTAGACCCTCCTTCCGTCCTTAGACCCTCCTTCCGTCCGTAGACCCTCCCTCTGTCCTTAGACCCTCCTTCTCCAGACGGAAAAATATATTATTATTTTAACAGTTGAAAAAAGAACCAGAGTGAAGGAGAGATGCTCCTGGACAGAGGGGTCTGACCTCATGTCGTGTAGGACCGGTCATCAGGCAGATGAAGAACATTCAATATTCTCATAATCAAATGTTGGAGTTAATTCCATTTGAAAAAAGGATAAAGGGCGCAGGTGAAGAACTTCTATCTGCTTTTCAACATATAAGGGGAGGGGCTGTAGTCCACTTAAGACATTCTTGTCCAGGATTAGTTGAGTAAATGTGGGAGAAGTGTTGTGCTGGCAGAAGATCTCAAAACTATGAAATATCTCTATAATCTGACCAGCGATCTCACTCAAACTGCTCTGAGAACACCACAAAATAACAGGAGTTCAACTAATAAACAGTGTATTTATCTGTTTACTTCTCCTGGGTCTGTTCATTGCTGTCACATGTTTTTCTCCTCCTTCCACTCCTCTCTGGACACTGCTGATGCTTACCTATCGATCCAGACGCTCCTCATCTGGTGGACCGCTCTGTCCTCTAGATGACCGTCTCTATATCTGCCTGAACCTCCCTCTGAAGTCTGTGGAGGAGGATCTCTCCTTCATGTGGCTCTACAGAGGGTTCCACTTTCTCCCAAAGGGTTTTCTAGTTTTTTCAATTCAATAAAAAAAATGTTGTAACGCCCAAAATCACAACAGCAGGGGGGGGCTGATTCACTGGCTAAACATTCCCTTAGGCGGCCATCAATTGATGTGGCGGTTGAGTTAAGCAAATCTGAAATCAAGCCCATTATCAAGAGTCACGTGTTCGGCCTTTGGCAGGAGGAGTCGTTGTGATACTGGACGGCGTCTCTATCACATACAGGGTGGTGTGGGTCCTTGCGGGTCCATGGGCAGGAACGCGCGGGAGGAAAGGGCCTTTGCTCACATGAGGATGGGCCATACTGGACTCAATTGGTCACTGAGTAAGACATTCAAACATGTGACCGGTCTGTGTGGTCACTGTCGGGTGCCAGAGACTGTGGAGCACGAGCTGATTCACTGTGAGGCTGATGAAAGAGAAAGGACCGGCTCGGCCTTGTGGTTTCAGAATAATGGGCGGGAGTTCAATCTGCGGAACGTTCTTGCTCCAGTCACAGGGTTTGTGTGAGGCTGTAGTACTTACTTATATAGCACAGGGTTTGTGTGAGGCTGTAGTACTTACTTATGTAGCACAGGGTTTGTGTGAGGCTGTAGTACTTACTTATATAGCACAGGTTTTGTGTGAGGCTGTAGTACTTACTTATGTAGCACAGGGTTTGTGTGAGGCTGTAGTACTTACTTAGTCAGTTATAGAGTTGGGGTGTGTTGGAGCCTGAGCCGAGGACGAGGAGCAAGAGGATGTTCTAACGCGCTTTGAACTCATGGGCTTAGACACACTACAGTGATGGAAGAAGAACTGCTAAAGGGTACAACAACAACAACAACAACAACAACAACAACAACAACAACAACAACAACAACAACAACAACAATAACAACTCCGCTGCAGCCCTTCCCCTCCGCTGCAGCCCCACCCCCTCATGTCCTGCACAGACATATGGTCATGACTCATGTCCGCTCCATGTGGATTTGCACTGGAATAATCTTGGGAAAGATTCTTGTTGAAAGAATTTTTTTTGACTTTCAGTTATGACAGAATAAAAACACACTTTTGTTCCACTTTAAAAAATCACCCAAATAATCCCAAAACCACCTGGACACTTAGAGCTGACTCACTTTGCACCTGTAACTGTGTGTGGACCGGCCTCCTGCTGGTGCTAGAGGGCCTCCCGCTGGTGCCAGAGGGGCTCCCGCACCTATGTTAACCCCACCCACACATGGTAACCCCACCCACACATGTCAACCCCACCCACCTATGTTAACCTTACTCGTGAGGCACGTGACCAGATGCAGGAGGCATGTGACTAGATGGAGGAGGCACGTGACCAGATGCAGGAGGCATGTGACTAGATGCAGGAGGCATGTGACCAGATGCAGGAGGCATGTGGCCAATGGAGGAGGCATGTGACCAGATGGAGGAGGCATGTGACCAGATGGAGGAGGCATGTGATCAGATGCAGGAGGCATGTGACCAGATGGAGGAGGCATGTGACCAGATGCAGGAGGCATGTGACCAGATGCAGGAGGCACATGACCAGATGGAGGAGGCATGTGACTAGACAGAGGAGGCATGTGACCAGATGCAGGAGGCATGTGACCAGATGCAGGAGGCACGTGACCAGATGCAGGAGGTACGTGACCAGATGCAGGAGGCATGTGACCAGATGCAGGAGAAATGTGACCAGATGCAGGAGGCATGTGACCAGATGCAGGAGAAACGTGACCAGATGCAAGAGGCATGTGACAAGATGCAGGAGGCATGTGACCAGATGGAGGAGGCATGTGACCAGCTGCAGGAGGCATGTGACCAGATGCAGGAGGCACGTGACCAGATGGAGGAGGCATGTGACCAGATGCAGGAGGCACGTGACCAGGTGGAGGCAGGAGGCATGTGACCAGATGCAGGAGGCATGTGACCAGATGGAGGAGGCATGTGACCAGATGGAGGAGGCATGTGACCAGATGCAGGAGGCATGTGACCAGATGGAGGAGGCATGTGACCAGATGGAGGCAGGAGGCATGTGACCAGATGGAGGAGGCATGTGACCAGATGCAGGAGGCATGTGACCAGATGGAGGAGGCATGTGACCAGATGGAGGAGGCATGTGACCAGATGCAGGAGGCATGTGACCAGATGGAGGAGGCATGTGACCAGATGCAGGAGGCATGTGACCAGATGGAGGAGGCATGTGACCAGATGCAGGAGGCATGTGACTAGATGCAGGAGGCATGTGCCCAGATGCAGGAGGCATGTGACTAGATGCAGGAGGCATGTGACCAGATGCAGGAGGCATGTGACTAGATGCAGGAGGCATGTGACTAGATGCAGGAGGCATGTGACCAGATGCAGGAGGCACGTGACCAGATGCAGGAGGCATGTGACCAGATGCAGGAGAAACGTGACCAGATGCAAGAGGCATGTGACAAGATGCAGGAGGCATGTGACCAGATGGAGGAGGCATGTGACCAGATGCAGGAGGCATGTGACCAGATGCAGGAGGCACGTGACTAGACAGAGGAGGCATGTGACCAGATGCAGGAGGCATGTGACCAGATGCAGGAGGCACGTGACCAGATGCAGGAGGTACGTGACCAGATGCAGGAGGCATGTGACCAGATGCAGGAGAAATGTGACCAGATGCAGGAGGCATGTGACCAGATGCAGGAGAAACGTGACCAGATGCAAGAGGCATGTGACAAGATGCAGGAGGCATGTGACCAGATGGAGGAGGCATGTGACCAGATGCAGGAGGCATGTGACCAGATGCAGGAGGCACGTGACCAGATGGAGGAGGCATGTGACCAGATGTAGGAGGCACGTGACCAGGTGGAGGCAGGAGGCATGTGACCAGATGCAGGAGGCATGTGACCAGATGGAGGAGGCATGTGACCAGATGGAGGAGGCATGTGACCAGATGCAGGAGGCATGTGACCAGATGGAGGAGGCATGTGACCAGATGGAGGCAGGAGGCATGTGACCAGATGCAGGAGGCATGTGACTAGATGCAGGAGGCATGTGACTAGATGCAGGAGGCATGTGACCAGATGCAGGAGGCATGTGACTAGATGCAGGAGGCATGTGACTAGATGCAGGAGGCATGTGACCAGATGCAGGAGGCACGTGACCAGATGCAGGAGGCATGTGACCAGATGCAGGAGAAACGTGACCAGATGCAAGAGGCATGTGACAAGATGCAGGAGGCATGTGACCAGATGGAGGAGGCATGTGACCAGATGCAGGAGGCATGTGACCAGATGCAGGAGGCACGTGACTAGACAGAGGAGGCATGTGACCAGATGCAGGAGGCATGTGACCAGATGCAGGAGGCACGTGACCAGATGCAGGAGGTATGTGACCAGATGCAGGAGGCATGTGACCAGATGCAGGAGAAATGTGACCAGATGCAGGAGGCATGTGACCAGATGCAGGAGAAACGTGACCAGATGCAAGAGGCATGTGACAAGATGCAGGAGGCATGTGACCAGATGGAGGAGGCATGTGACCAGATGCAGGAGGCATGTGACCAGATGCAGGAGGCACGTGACCAGATGGAGGAGGCATGTGACCAGATGTAGGAGGCACATGACCAGGTGGAGGCAGGAGGCATGTGACCAGATGCAGGAGGCATGTGACCAGATGGAGGAGGCATGTGACCAGATGGAGGAGGCATGTGACCAGATGCAGGAGGCATGTGACCAGATGGAGGAGGCATGTGACCAGATGGAGGCAGGAGGCATGTGACCAGATGCAGGAGGCATGTGACTAGATGCAGGAGGCATGTGACTAGATGCAGGAGGCATGTGACCAGATGCAGGAGGCACGTGACCAGATGCAGGAGGCATGTGACCAGATGCAGGAGAAACGTGACCAGATGCAAGAGGCATGTGACCAGATGGAGGAGGCATGTGACCAGATGGAGGAGGCATGTGACCAGATGCAGGAGGCATGTGACCAGATGCAGGAGGCACGTGACCAGATGGAGGAGGCATGTGACCAGATGCAGGAGGCACGTGACCAGATGGAGGAGGCATGTGACCAGATGCAGGAGGCACGTGACCAGATGGAGGAGGCAGGTGACCAGATGCAGGAGGCATGTGATCAGATGGAGGAGGCATGTGACCAGATGGAGGCAGGAGGCATGTGACCAGATGGAGGAGGCATGTGACCAGATGCAGGAGGCATGTGACTAGATGCAGGAGGCATGTAACCAGATGCAGGAGGCATGTGACTAGATGCAGGAGGCATGTGACCAGATGCAGGAGGCATGTGACCAGATGGAGGAGGCATGTGACTAGATGGATGAGGCATGTGACCAGATGCAGGAGGCATGTGACCAGATGCAGGAGGCATGTGACTAGATGCAGGAGGCATGTGACCAGATGCAGGAGGCATGTGACCAGATGCAGGAGGCACGTGACCAGATGCAAGAGGTATGTGACAAGATGCAGGAGGCATGTGACCAGATGGAGGAGGCATGTGACCAGATGCATGAGGCACGTGACCAGGTGGAGGCAGGAGGCATGTGACCAGATGCAGGAGGCACGTGACCAGATGCAGGAGGCATGTGACCAGATGCAGGAGGCATGTGACTAGATGCAGGAGGCATGTGACCAGATGGAGGAGGCATGTGACCAGATGCAGGAGGCATGTGACTAGATGCAGGAGGCATGTGACCAGATGGAGGAGGCATGTGACCAGATGGAGGAGGCATGTGACCAGATGGAGGCCTGATCCAGCTCGGCCAAGAGACAATGTCTAGTTATTTTTATTTTTTTTATTTACAATACCTATATTTTGCAAAGGATCTGTAGTGTTTTGAAAACCGTGCTGAAGCAATCCAAAAAAACTGTAACACACCTCCAGGAGCACAGAGGTGGGGGTGTGGCAGTAATTCCTTCAGCGCCTTGTTAGACAGCATTGGTTTCACTCAGAATGTAAATAAAGCGACTCACACTCATAAGCACACTCTGGATCTTGTCCTAACGTATGGAATAGAGATTAGTGACCTCATTGTCTCCCTCGAAACCCTATATTGTCAGATCATTTCATAATTACCTTTCAGTTTATTCTTAAAGATCATCCAGCCACAGAATAAAGTTATAATGAAAAGGACAATATCAAAGTTCAAATAAATAATAGTCAATATTCAGTGACATGTCATGTGATCATGTCATGTGATCATGTCATCATGTCATGTGATCCTGCTGAGAACAGCTTTAGTCCAGGGGAAGTGACCGATCTGACCACTTGACCATGAATTCTGTCTGCACTTGATGTTGCAGCACCTTTAAAACAGAAGGTCATTAGGCCAAAGCGCCTCCTCCTGGTACAACCAAGAACTGCACTCACATAAACAGAGTTAGAACATGATAAAGACCCTTTGGCCCCTCCCACACAGAAGAATCCCTAAAAGCTCCTGTCCTATCAGCAGCTCTGTGTGAGGCCCAAACCAGATACTATTCACATCTAATAGAAGTCAACAAAAGTACTGTAACACTAAATTTCTTTTCAGAGCTGTAGCCATGGTAACAAACTGTCACAGCGCAGTAGAGCCCTCACTCCCAGCTTCTCTCAGCTCTGATGATTTCCTCCTATTTTTTAACAATAAAATAAAAACAATCAGAGATAAATGAGATGAAATTAGCCCCACTATTCACCCTGAACAAGCCCAAGCTGTAAATCTAACGTCCCAGATAAATCCACCTGTAAATTTAGAAATGTTCAGCTGTTGATCAAGAGAGAGAACTTCAGCCCTTATGTCCTCTAAAAGCTCAACTTGTGTCCTAGACCCCATTCCAAGCTCCTCAAAGACATTCTCCCCCTAATTATAGACTCTATTCTTAATATAATAAATACTTCACTCGAAAGTGTTTATGTTCCACATCCTTCAAACATGCAGAGCCCACCACAGCAGGGTTCAGAGCCCACCACAGCAGGGTTCAGAGCCCACCACAGCAGAGTTCAGAGCCCACCACAGCAGGGTTCAGAGCCCACCACAGCAGGGTTCAGAGCCCACCACTGCAGACGATGGACTGGTCTCAATCCTTGTTCTGACCTCAGCGTTTGACACCATCGACCACAACCTTCTACTGCAGAGGTCAGAATGTGATGTAGGCATCAGAGGCCCCGCCCTCAGCTGCTTTACATCCTATTTATCTGATAGGTACCAGTTTGTTCATGTAAACCAGTGCTCCTTACGGTGTGCCACAGGGATCAGTACTGGGTCCAGTTCTGTTTCCTCTTTACATGCTGCCGTTAGGTCACATGATCAGGTCACATGGCATTAACTTCCACTGCTCTGCAGACGACAGTCAGCTGTATTTATCAATGAACCTGATCAGAGCGATCAAGTAGACAGACATAGTGCTTGTGTGAAGGAGATAAAAACCTGGAGGACACTTAACTACCTGCTTCTTAACCCTGAACAAACCCAGGTCATTGTGCTGGAGGTCATTGTGCTGGAGGTCATTGTGCTGGAGGTCATTGTGCTGGAGGTCATTGTGTTGGAGGTCATTGTGCTGGAGGTCATTGTGCTGGAGGTCATTGTGCTGGTCCTAAACATGTACGAGACGCCCTATCTGAGCAGATAGTCACACTGGACAATGTCAGTGAAGCCTCCAGTTCTACTGTAAGAAACCTCAGAGTCTTATTGGACCAGGAGCTCTCATTTAAAGCTCATATAAATCAAGTCTGTAAAACAGACTATTTCCATCTGCGTAATATAGATAAAATCAAAAGAATCCGGCCTAAAAGTGAAGCTGAAAAATGTCTCCTGCATTTGTAACGTCTAGATTAGACTGTAACTCCTGC
The DNA here is from genome assembly GCF_026437365.1 of Eucyclogobius newberryi. Lineage (NCBI taxonomy): Eukaryota > Metazoa > Chordata > Actinopteri > Gobiiformes > Gobiidae > Eucyclogobius > Eucyclogobius newberryi. The sequence continues at coordinate 12,524,799 of NW_027316532.1, read as the reverse complement.
TCACAGCAGGTCCTAAAAGCTCCATAAAATGCTTTAACTGGTTCAAAATGCAGCAGCAAGATTACTAACAGAGGTGGAGAGGATCATAAAAGGCATGAGGCAATCCACTTGTTTGCTGGATCCTCTCCCCACAGCACTGTTCAAATGTCACATCACAGCCATCAGTCCATTAACCACAGCAATAATGAACCAGTCATTACACTGTGGTCAGGTTCCTCCAGCCCTCAGAACTGCAGTCATTACACTGTGGTCAGGTTCCTCCAGCCCTCAGAACTGCAGTCATTACACTGTGGTCAGGTTCCTCCAGCCTCAGAACTGCAGTCATTACACTGTGGTCAGGTTCTTCCAGCCCTCAGAACTGCAGTCATTACACTGTGGTCAGGTTCCTCCAGCCTCAGAACTGCAGTCATTACACTGTTGTCAGGTTCCTCCAGCCCTCAGAACTGCAGTCACTACACTGTGGTCAGGTTCCTCCAGCCCTCAGAACTGCAGTCATTACACTGTGGTCAGGTTCCTCCAGCCCTCAGAACTGCAGTCACTACACTGTGGTCAGGTTCCTCCAGCCCTCAGAACTGCAGTCACTACACTGTGGTCAGGTTCCTCCAGCCCTCAGAACTGCAGTCATCACACTGTGGTCAGGTTCCTCCAGCCCTCAGAACTGCAGTCATCACACTGTGGTCAGGGTCCTCCAGCCCTCAGAACTGCAGTCATTACACTGTGGTCAGGTTCCTCCAGCCCTCAGAACTGCAGTCATTACACTGTGGTCAGGTTCCTCCAGCCCTCAGAACTGCAGTCACTACACTGTGGTCAGGTTCCTCCAGCCCTCAGAACTGCAGTCATTACACTGTGGTCAGGTTCCTCCAGCCCTCAGAACTGCAGTCATTACACTGTGGTCAGGTTCTTCCAGCCCTCAGAACTGCAGTCATTACACTGTGGTCAGGTTCCTCCAGCCCTCAGAACTGCAGTCATTACACTGTGGTCAGGTTCCTCCAGCCCTCAGAACTGCAGTCACTACACTGTGGTTAGGTTCCTCCAGCCCTCAGAACTGCAGTCATTACACTGTGGTCAGGTTCCTCCAGCCCTCAGAACTGCAGTCATTACACTGTGGTCAGGTTCCTCCAGCCCTCAGAACTGCAGTCACTACACTGTGGTCAGGTTCCTCCAGCCCTCAGAACTGCAGTCATTACACTGTGGTCAGGTTCCTCCAGCCCTCAGAACTGCAGTCATTACACTGTGGTCAGGTTCCTCCAGCCCTCAGAACTGCAGTCATTCGCCCCCATCTCAAAAAGCCCTCACTTGACCCTGAAATTCTGGCCCACTACAGACCCATTTCAAACCTGCTGTTCCTTTCCAAAGTCCTGGGAAAAGTTATAGCAGCCCAACTCCACAGTCATCTTCACGTCCATAAACTCTATGAAAAATTTCAATCCAGTTTCCGATCAGCTAACAGTCACAGCCCTGGTCCGCGTCATGAACGACCTGCTGATCACTGAGGCCCGGGGTTCACCATCACTCCTCCTATTATTGGATTTATCATCTGACACCGTGGACCACACCATCCGACTCCACCGTCTCCGGTCAATACTTGGACCACACTCAACTGGTTCCGGTCATATCTCACGGGCAGGACAGAGTTTGTGACCCTAGGACAGTTCAAGTCATTACCACATACAGTGAGCTGCGGGGTGCCTCAAGGGCCGGTCCTCGGGCCGACCCTCTTCACCATCTACATAAGATAAGATAAGATAATCCTTTATTGTCCCACATGGGGAAATTTCATTGGTGCAACGCAGGTAGATACAGAGGTAGATACAGAAGAAAAGAACAGATCACTTATAGGAAGTTTGAAAAACACTTTCAGTAGAAGATCTCCTATAAACAAAAACTCCCATAGACAAATAAATAAATAAATACATAAATACCATTGCATGTGATCACGACAGTAACTGCACATGAATGTATGTGTCATGACGGCACATGGATTGCACATGAATTTCATAGTAATTGCACATGAATCACAACAGTAATTGCATATATGATGGAATTGCACATGGTTAGGTCAGTATTGAGAGTGTTCAGGACTAACAGTGTTTGTTATAAAGTCTGACAGCAGCAGGAAGGAAAGACCTACGAAATCTCTCCTTCACACAGCGAGGGTGGATCAGTCTCTCACTGAAGCTGCTCTCCAGAGCGGACAGAGTGTCCTGCAGGGGGTGGCACTCATGGTCCAGCATAGATGTGAATCTAGCCAGGACCCTCCTGTCCCCCACTTCCTGCACCAAGTCCAGAGCACAGCCCAGGACGGAGCTGGACGTCTTGATGACTTTGTCCAGTCTCTTCCTCTCCCTCTCTGTGATGCTGCTGCTCCAGCAGGCCACACCGTACAGGAGGGCTGATGCCACCACAGAGTCATAGAAGGTCTTCAGGAGTGGCCCTGTCACTCCAAAAGACCTGAGTCTTCTCAGGAGGTAGAGCCGACTCTGGCTCTTCCTGTACAGTCTGTGTTATGAGTCCAGTCCAGTTTGTGGTTCAGATGAACACCCAGGTACTTGTATGAGTCCACTCTCTCAATGTCCCTTCCCTGGATGTTCACTGGTGAGGGGGCAGTGGGGTGGCGTCTGCGGAAATCCACCACCATCTCCATGCTCCCACTCGCTCAGATCATCAATAAACACAAGGTTTCTTTCCACTGTTATGCAGATGACACTCAGCTGTACATAAAGATGGACTCCACTTTCCCCATAGTTCTGCCATCTGCACTTCACTCCTGCCTGGAGGAGATGAAGGCATGGATGACTGACAACTTTCTTCAACTGAACAGCAGTAAAACGGAAGCTATTCTTATTGGCGCCCCCCACCAAACCCAGTCCCTTGCAACCCTCAACCGTATCCTGATCTTTGATCATGACATATCTCTGTCCTTATCCGTTACAAACCTCGGTGTCAGATTTGATTCACATCTCACTTTCTACTCCCACATCCGTCACCTCTGCAAGGTCTCTTTCTTCCACCTTAAAAACATTGCAAAACTCCGCCCCTCCCTCTCCAAACCCGACGCCGAGAAGTTAATCCATGTCTTTGTCTCCTCCGGATTGGACCAGTACAATGTCCTCCTCCTGGTCAAACTCTACAAAAGCTGCAGCATGTCCAGAACTGTGCAGCCCGGATCCTGACGAGGAGGCGCAAATATGACCACATCACTCCAGTCCTCAGATCCCTTCATTGGCCCATTCAACAAGGAATCCAATACAAACTCTGTCTCCTCACCCACCAGTGCACACATGGAACTGCCCCTGCCACTGCCCCTGCCCCTGCCACTGCCACTGCCCCTGCCCCTGCCCCTCAGTGAGCTCCTCACACCACATGCTTTTATTCTTTTAACTCACTTTCAGATTCCATTGGAATGTAGAGTGCACTACAAATAAAGGGGAGAGGGGGAGAGAGAGGAGGAGAGGAGAGAGGAGGAGAGAGAGGGGGAGAGAGGAGGAGAGAGGAGGAGAGAGGAGGAGAGGGAGGGGAGAGGGGGAGAGAGAGGTGGAGAGAGGAGGAGAGAGAGAGAGAGGGGAGAGGAGGGGTTGAGAGAGGAGGAGAGAGAGGAGAGAGGAGGAGAGAGAGGAGAGAGGAGGAGAGGGAGGAGGAAAGGAGGGAAAGATCTGCTGCCGTTGGAGGAGGTGCATCACAGGAGAAGCCTGTTTGGAGCTTGAAAACTTCATGTCCGATAACTTCTGTCCTGAAGCCGCACCTGCCCCAGAGCGGGCGGGGTACGGTCAGGGGCACAGACAGTGGCACAGTCAGGGGCACAGACGGGGCACAGACAGGGGCACAGTCAGGGGCACAGTCAGGGGCACAGACAGGGGCATAGTCAGGGGTACAGTCAGGGACACAGTCAGGGGTACAGACAGGGGCACAGACAGGGGCACAGACAGGGGTAACGAAATCCCAAAAGCTGTCAATCATCTTCTGGATTTCTCTCTTATTTTGTCGTTTTTTTGTCACGCCCATAATCACAGGAGCGCGCCTCTGTCCCACACGTGATCTTTAACTTTCTGTGTCCTGTATTTATACCTATTATTTGAATCATGGCTTCTTTTTTTTCTTTTTTTAAATGGTGTAAACATCAATACAAAAATAATAGATAATTATACTGTAATAAATGTAAACGCGTTGTGATGAAACTGATGTGACAAATTAATATGACCATAAGGTTTATAAACTTATAGTAACAATCACACAGTTCATGACAAAAGAAGTTTAATGAGTCCTTATTATATAAGATTAAAGAGTAAAACCACCCAAATCACGACTATAACTGACACAGTGGAATCCAAAAACATATTCAACATTCAAAACAAAAAAAATCAAATTATTTAAATATAAAACCATTTCCAAAAGTCTTGAAAATGACAAACGTGACCGTGACGGGACAAGCTGTAGTCACTCACCTCCCGCGGACGTGTCCCGCGGACGTGTCCCGCTAACGTGTCCCGTGTCCCGCGGACGTGTCCCGCTAACGTGTCCCGTCTGCCTCACAAACCTCCGCACGAGTTTGCGCTCTGGACTCACGGTGACCGCGCATGACCGCGCATCCCGCTGGTCACGCACTAAAGGCTGACCACAGTCCGCTCCGCGCGTCTCCAAAGCTCCGCACGTCACTGACCGCGGCTCCGCGCGCGCTCCACAAACACCTCCGGCACTTCACGGGACTGTGCGTGTGTCCGGGACTGTGCGTGTGTCCGGAACGGTGCGTGTGTCCGGGACTGTGCGTGTGTCCGGAACGGTGCGTGTATCCCGGGTGTATCCGTGTGTCCGGGACTGTCCGTGTGTCCGGGACTGTGCGTGTGTCCCGGGACGGTGCGTGTGTCCGGGACTGTGCGTGTGTCCGGAACGGTGCGTGTATCCCGGGTGTATCCGTGTGTCCGGGACTGTCCGTGTGTCCGGGACTGTGCGTGTGTCCGGGACTGTCCGTGTGTCCGGGACATGGGCGTGTGTCCGGGACTGTGCGTGTGTCCGGAACGGTGCGTGTGTCCCGGGACTGTCCGTGTGTCCGGGACGGTGCGTGTGTCCCGGGACTGTGCGTGTGTCCGGGACGGTGCGTGTGTCCCGGGACTGTCCGTATGTCCGGGACGGTGCGTATGTCCCGGGACTGTGCGTGTGTCCCGGGTGTGTCCGTGTCCCTACTTCACTTACAGATGTGTCTTTAGGGACGCAGTGTCCATCAAAGATCTGAACGTTACAAACAAATGGAAAAACTGACATTCAGATTAAATTTGGAAAAAGACAAATTTGACCGTCTTTGGATCAAATGGGACTTTATTTGTGTCACGATTGTTTCCTTAGTTTTCTAATTATATTTAGGCCCGAGCCCCAGCAGGGCGGAGGGCCTGTTTGGTCAGACAGTTTGGTCAGACAGTTGCAACGTGACCAAACATGCGGGCGCAGCCCGCATGTTTGGTACCCCGTCGCCCCTGGCAAGTACAGTGAACTAGCCCATGCCGAAGGCATGGATCATGCATACTTACTCCTGCTATGACAGAAATTGTCAACAATGAGTGAATGGGCGTAGCCCATTCACTCATTGTTGACAATAGCAGCGCGAAGCGCTGCATTCCTCCAAAATCACTCCTGGCATCGTCCCGTACGCGAGAATCCATGCCGCAGGCATGGGCCATGCTTGTATCTGCTCAAATCAATGGAAGTCTATGGGGAGTGGGCGGGGCATCCCGACGGAATAGGGAGTGACGAGCGCGTAAGCGCTCGTAATGATGATTCCACCCCATGACGGCATCGCTTTCAAACGATGTATCATTTGTTGTTATAGTGGAAACGGCTATATTGTTTTTGCTAAAAATATTATTATTTTTTTTTTTATTAGGCCCGAGCGCCACAAGCTGGCGAGAGGCCTATTAATCTCGTAAGGCCGTGCAAAGCACGGCTGCGAAAGTGCGCACGTAGTGCGCACGAAATCGAGCGCGAAGCGCTCGCCCACTTCCAAACACTCACTAACGCACTCCTTCACTCATGCACGCCCCGTGCATACTAATTAGTAGTAGGAAAATGGAACATTACCGTTGTAAACGGGCGAAGCCCGTGCAAAAGTGCGCACTAAACGAGCATTTTACATTGAGATGACGACCGCGAAGCGGTCGTCATCTCAATAGCACTCATTTGCGCTAAGTACCTCACGAATACGTTCCCCATCTCTTGCATGTTCCGTGCATATAAGCATGTAATGCAAAAATTGAACATTATTACTGTATAGAGGGCCAAAAACACAAAGTGGGCGGAGCCCACTCAAAATTAACGAAAGTACCCGTCAGTGACCAGGGACCCACACCATGAGGTAGGAAAGCGCGAGCGCTTTCCGAAAATGTATAGTTTATGATATTTGAAAAATGGGAAACATTGTTTTCGCATCGGAATATTATTCTTTTTTCTTCTTCTCGGGAACAACCCCCCCATTTTTCACCCAGTGAACATTGACGAAAAGTCACAAAAATTTGCACACCTCTAAAAATCGTGCCTCTCTACATTCTGGCTATTTCCCTTTTCTAAAATAAAAATAATTGGCGCGTCAGCGCCCCCAAATGTACCAAAAATGCATTGAGAGATGGGAAATGAGCCAAAAAAAAATCTGATCGTAAAATCATGAAATTTGGCGCAGAGGTAGATGGTGACAAGAGAAGTAAAAAATATTATTACGGCAACGCCGTCTGCCCAACCAAATGTCGGCCATATTGCTTCAAAAATGGCTAAACATGACTTCGGAGTTTTTCCAAAAGTCGTACTTTTACGAACTCCTCCCAGGGCGTTGGCCCTAAAAAGCTGAAATTTGGTGAAAATGCTACTGAGGAGTGGGACATCAAAAGTTATCCAAATTACATTGATACCTGTCACGGTCTCTGTGCGGCGAAGCCGCAAACTGTAGCAAGAATTTCAGAAATCTCCCAAATTTAATATTTCTGCCGTTTGCGCAGATAAAGTCCGAATTGTGTCAAATTAGAATCAGTTGTTAAACTCTTTGCCCTAAACCTACTTGAAGTGAAATAAATTAATTTGGAGCCACAGCGCCCCCTACAGATTTTATATGGAGGTTAAATATTTAGTTTTGCAAAATTATATGAAATTTGACACACAACTCAATTTCAAATCAAATCAAATCAATTTATTTTTGTAAGGCCCAAAATCACAACAACAGTTGCCTCTGAGGGCCACAGGGAGAAATGAATCAACAATGTCTGTGGTGGCGAGGGAGTCGGACAATGTCTGTGGTGGCGAGGGACGATGTCCTAGGGTCCTCTGTCCTTAGACTCTCCTTCTCGGCCAGGAAAAACTACAAAAAAGCCTCTTTGGGAAAAAAGCGTAGAAACCTGGAGGAGTTCCAGTGAAGGAGATATCCGACTCTCACAGACGGACAGACGGACACAAGGAGACTGGAGCTGGACCCACTCTTCAGGCAGATGAGGGACCGTCTGAGTCGAGCTGGACCCACTCTTCAGGCAGATGAGGGACCGTCGGAGGCGAGCTGGACCCACTCTTCAGGCAGAAGAGGGACCGTCTGAGTCGAGCTGGACCCACTCTTCAGGCAGAAGAGGGACCGTCTAGAGGCGAGCTGGACCCACTCTTCAGGCAGAAGAGGGACCGTCGGAGGCGAGCTGGACCCACTCTTCAGGCAGATGAGGGACCGTCGGAGGCGAGCTAGACCCACTCTTCAGGCAGATGAGGGACCGTCGGAAGCGAGCTGGACCCACTCTTTAGGCAGATGAGGGACCGTCCACACAGGGCAGGGACCACTTCACCAGGGGAGGGGCATCTGGGTCCACAGGTCCTCAGGAGTGAGAGAAAGAAAAGAAGGCGGTGAACAGTTTGCAAGTGGAATCAAAAAATAAATATTGTTTGATAGCATAAGTAGTCAGAAGAAGAAGAGGATAGTGCTCAAGCTGTCATACTTCCCCCAGCATAGTTACTCCTAGGGCAGCGTAGCTGAAGCTGTGGGTTTATGTTTCTGTTCCTAACTAGTCTGACCATAAGCGATTTCGAAGAGGAACGTTTTAAGCCTGGACTTAAATGAAGAGACTGTGTCAGCATATTTAACATGGGCCGGGAGCTGATTCCATAACACAGGAGCTTGGTAGCTAAACGCTCTACCTCCTACAGTACTTTTAGAGACTCTTGGCACCACCAGAAGGCCGGCATTCTGAGAGCGAAGAGCTCTGTTTGGATGATATGGTTCTATAGCATCTTTGAGGTAGGATGGGGCCATGTCATTTATGGCTTTGTAGGTCAAGAGTAGAATTTTGAATTTGATTCTAGACTCGACGGGGAGCCAGTGAAGAGACTTCAGCACTGGAGTAATGTGCTCTCTTCTTTTTGTTCCTGTTAGTAATCTTGCTGCTGCATTTTGAACCAGTTGAAAGCTTTTTATGGAGCTTTTAGGACACGCTGCGAGCAGGGAGTTACAGTAGTCTAATCTAGTCGTTACAAATGCATGGATAAGTTTTTCGGCATCACTTTTAGGCAGGATTCTTCTGATTTTGGCGATGTTGCGCAATTTTGGCATCCCCATCAAAAAAGTCAGTGAGACCCATGTCATAATTGTTATGGCGTTGCCGTAGCGATGACCAAAACCTCCCATGTTATTCCAATGGGGAAATCGCCAGAACATGTTTACACTTTAGACTTTCACAAACTCCTCCCAGGGCGTTAGCCCTATTAACCTGAAATTTGGTGAGACTCATCTTCAGTGGTGGACCATCAAAAGGTATCCACATTTTTATTCAAAGAGTCACGGTGTCTGTGCGGCAAAGCCGCACATTTTGCCAAGAATTCAAAATAAAATTGCTTTTTGATGGTAAAACAAAGGGGAGAAGATGTGACAGTGTCACAGATTCAGCAGTAGGCGTAATAAAAGGACAATTGGGGCGCGTTAGCGCCCCCTCCTCTTGCGGCGTGGCGGCGGCGTAGCGAGGGCCGATCATTGCCGCTTGCGGCTATATTTTTTATTATTTTTCTTGTTCTTCTGCTTTTTGATCTCTAATTTGACCCCCTGAACATGCTCAAAAACTCACCAAACTTTGCCCAAAATTCAGAATCGGCGAAAAATTTGATATTTTCTGGGCCAATTTTTTTTTCGTTAAAAAATGGCGCGACAGCGCCACCGACAAAAGTCAAAATACATTGCGCCTATGGGAGACGCCCCGAGGTCAACTTTGTCGTAGAGCTACGAAATTCGGGACACGCATTCCTCTCGTGAGGACAAAAAAAAAATATTATTGTGGCCACGCCCCCAGACTTACCCTATGCCCGGCATCTTCCTTTGAAAATGAAAACAAGCCGAGTTAGCCATTTTGTTCACGTCCAACTTTGACGAACTCCTCCTAAGGCGTTTTGCCCACCGACTTCAAAATCAGCGTACGTCCTCTGGACAAGTGGGGCATCTAAAGTTATCCAATTTTTTGAGATACCTTCTACGGTCTGTGTGCGGCGCAGCCGCAAAGTTGGACAACTTATTTTGGAATATTGCAGATCTAAAAATTGCTCCCATTTGATCAAAACCAGTCCGATTAGGACCAAATTTGAATCAGTTGTTAAACTTTCTTGTTTGGACCAGTTTAGGCTGACAAAATTGAAATGGCCGCGATATCGCCCCCTACAGAGTGACCTTTAAATTAACATTGAAGGTCAAAAATTAGTTGTCTAATTACCAAAATTGTCTAAACTTTACCCAAAATTCTATTTTGCCGTCCCGATCACAAAAGCCAATCACAAAAATGCCTACATTTTTACGGCGTAGTCGTAGCGATGACAGAAACCTCCCATGTTATCCCTACGGGAAAAACGGAAAATCTCTCAAATTACCACATTTTTATGTTTTACACTTTAACGAACTCCTCCTAGTGCGTTTTGCCCACCAACCTCAAAATCGGTGTACGTCCTCTAGACAAGTGGAGCATCTAAAGTTATCCAAATTTTAAGGATAGCTTTTACGGTCTCTGTGCGACGGAGCCGCAAACGTTTCCCAGAATTCTGACTATTTGGCCTTCAGAGTGGCGTATAAACAATAGAGTTTTTCCAAATGACATGATATTTTGCACAAAATTCTAATTTGCCATCATGATCATACAAGTATGAGAGCCAAAGTCATATTTTGTACGGCGTAACCGTAGCGATGACAGAAACATCCCATGTTATCCTTATGGGAAAATCGCAAAATCGCTCAAATCACCACATTTTTACACTTCACACTTTAACAAACTCCTCCTAGGGCGATTGTCCGATCAAACTCATATTTGGGGAAAATCATCTACACAAACGGGGCATCAAAACTTATCCATATTTTGATTTTAAGTGGTACGGTCTCTGTGCCGTGGAGCTGCAAATATACTGTCACAAAAGGGGAAACGCCAAATCTTTGAAATGTTCACATTTACGCTTCACACTTTAACAAACTCCTCCGTGGGCTATAGCTCGATCAAGCTTTACTTTGGGAAATATCATCTACACAAGCGCGGCATCAAAAGTTATCCATATTTTTATTCTAAGTGCTACAGTCTCTGTGCGGCGGCGCAGCAAATTTGACTGACACTTGTGTTCATTTGCACTGGATTGGCCATGTCCAATGTGTCGCCGTCTGTCAAGTTCTTTTTTAATTCAACACACAATAAGGGCGCCATCTTTATCAAGTCGAAAGCGCAGAGTCGGAAGGCCGGCGGCCCGTGAGGGCCGTTGGATGCCGCTTGCGGCTTTAATTTGTAATTGTATTCTTAAAAGATCTCTGTGTCCACTCTTTGTTTTATGTATTCAACTTTTTAAAAATTAAAAAAAATTAAAAATAAATGAAAGAACTTGTCACAGGGGCGTGTCCAAGGGGCGTGTCCAGGGGCGTGTCCAGATATTTTTCCACAGTGACAGTTAAATTACATATTTTTCTTGATTAAATCATTGTAAATAATGAAATGATTTGACCCTTGACCTTTATTGTTATCCAGTTCTTTGCACCTTTCACGTCTGTAGAGTTTATTTAAAATCTGTAAATCTACAGATCTGTGTCTCAGACACAGCATGAACAATGACATTCTCGCTCTGATGTTCCAGACTTTCTTTCAGAACTCTCAAAGAAGTCCTGACCGCTCAGAGCAGAGCCTCTGGACATGGCCGGTCACTGGACTGGATGATGCTTGTTCTGGCTGACCGCTCTGGCCTGGCTCTGCTGCGAGCTCCACAAGCTGCTCTGACATGCCTCAGGGGCCCCACGCCAAAGGGCCCCGCACACTGGAACAAGCAGATGTCCATCATCACAAAGATGATTCAGTCATTTCAACTCAAACATTGTCCTTGACCAGAAACTGCAACAGAAAGAGTTTGTGACACGATTATGTTGTGTCTTTATAGTTCTCATCTCGTGGTCTCGTGGTCAGGCAGTTTGTCCCGGACTCTTCAGCCCCATTTCCACAGTAGGGGCCCTCTTATGACGGGTCTGAAGGTGGCCGCGAGGTACCACCTTCCAGAAGGGGGTGGCGAGGTACCATCCTCCAGAAGGGGGCCACGAGTGGTACCACCCTCCAGAAGGGGGCGGCGAGTGGTACCACCCTCCAGAAGGGGGCGGCGAGTGGTACCACCCTCCAGAAGGGGGCCACGAGTGGTACCACCCTCCAGAAGGGGGCGGCAGGGTGGTACCACCCTCCAGAAGTGGGCCACGAGTGGTACCACCCTCCAGAAGGGGGCGATGAGGTACTACCCTCCAGAAGGGGGCGGCGAGTGGTACCACCCTCCAGAAGGGGGCGGCGAGTGGTACCACCCTCCAGAAGGGGGCCACGAGTAGTACCACCCTCCAGAAGGGGGCGGTGAGGTACTACCCTCCAGAAGGGGGCGGCGAGTGGTACCACCCTCCAGAAGGGGGCCACGAGTGGTACCACCCTCCAGAAGGGGGCGGTGAGGTACTACCCTCCAGAAGGGGGCGGCGAGTGGTACCACCCTCCAGAAGGGGGCGGCGAGTGGTACCACCCTCCAGAAGGGGGCGGCGAGGTACCACCCTCCAGAAGGGGGCGGCGAGTGGTACCACCCTCCAGAAGGGGGCCGTGAGGTACCACCCTTCAGAAGGGGGCCGCGAGTGGTACCACCCTCCAGAAGGGGGCCACGAGGTACCACCCTCCAGAAGGGGGCCGCGAGGTATCACCCTCCAGAAGGGGGCCGCGAGGTACCACCCTCCAGAAGGGGGCCGCGAGGTACCACCCTCCAGAAGGGGGCCGCGAGTGGTACCACCCTCCAGAAGGGGGCCGCGACTGGTACCACCCTCCCGTTGTCCAGTTTACCAGGGCAGCGTCCACTGCCTTCCCACAGAGCTGCTAGAATCACTGGGTCTGTCTAGCTCCTGGGTTCCACCGGGAGTAGACAACGGGAAAGAGGGTTCGTTAGCTTAGCTGTAGCATTAGCCTGGTTCTCTGCTCTCGTTGTTCTTCTTATGTGTGTCCAGGCTCATTATGTCTGCTCCAGGTGAACTCCGCCCCTTATATGTCTGTTCCAGGTGAACTCCGCCCCTTATATGTCTGCCCCAGGTGAACCCCGCCCCTTATATGTCTGCTCCAGGTGAACTCCGCCTCTTATATGTCTGCTCCAGGTGAACTCCGCTCCACAGACCTGACTAAACTAACCAGCAAGTTATTTGATTGGATGATTGTTACTAAATACCTGTATGAAATGTTTTTGTTAGCGATACCATTCTTTGGTCCAATCAGAGCTCTCTATTCTGAATAGTTGACATTATATTATAAATTACATTATATTATATATTACATTATATTGTATATTACATTATATTATATATTACATTATATTATATATTACATTATATTGTATATTACATTATATTGTATATTACATTATATCGTAGTCGGGGTGCACGGTGGCAAAGGCGGTTAGCGCTCTTGCCTCTCAAGAAGGTGATCATGTGATGTTGGTCTAGCGACGAGTTGGCCACTGTCCAGGGTGAACCCCGCCTAAGGCCCAAAGTCACTGGTATATGCTCCAGACACCCGCGACCCCGAAAGGGAAGCGGGAGAAAATGGATGGATTATATCGTAGTATGAAAACACGACATAGGGGAAGTTTTCATTGGCTCAGGAAATGTTCAGAGCCAAATCCCACAATTCCTCTGATTTTAGAAAAGTAACTGTTTTCTGAAAACTTCTGAATATTAACGTATTTTTGTACAAGTATTCAGTTACTTCCTCACAAGTATTCAGTTACTTCCTCACATGTATTCAGTTACTTCCTCACATGTATTCAGTTACTTCCTCACAAGTATTCAGTTACTTCCTCACAAGTATTCAGTTACTTCCTCACTCTGTAGTGAGATTCTGTGTGACAATGTAGTGCTTCATGTGGACATAATCACAAGTGTCCCGCTGTAAAGGGACAGATGGAGGGCCCCAGGACTCTGGCTCTGAGGGCCCCGAGCTGCAGTGTGGCTAATATTAGACTTATATAAGCTCTGCATAAAGACACACACACACACACACACACAGACGCACACACACACACAGACGCACGCACACACACACACACACAGACACACACACAGACGCACACACACACAGACGCACACACACACAGACGCACACACACACACACACACAGACACACACACACACAGACGCACACACACAGACGCACACAAACGCACACACACAGACGCACACACACAGACGCACACAAACGCACACACACAGACGCACACACACACACACAGACACACACACACAGACGCACACACACACACAGACGCACACACACACACACACACACAGACACACACACACACACAGACGCACACGCACACACACAGACACACACACACACAGACGCACACACACAGACGCACACACACACACACACACAGACGCACACACACACACAGACGCACACACACACACACACACACACAGATGCACACACACAGACGCACACACACACACAGACGCACACACACACACACACACACACACACACAGACACACACACACACACACAGACGCACACACACACACACACACACACAGACGCACACACACACACACACACAGACGCACGCACACACACACACACACAGACACACACACAGACGCACACACACACACACAGACGCACACACACACAGACGCACACACACACACACACACAGACACACACACACACAGACGCACACACACAGACGCACACAAACGCACACACACAGACGCACACACACACACACACACAGACACACACACACAGACGCACACACACACACAGACGCACACACACACACACACACACACACACAGACACACACACACACACAGACGCACACGCACACACACAGACACACACACACACAGACGCACACACACAGACGCACACACACACACACACAGACGCACACACACACACAGACGCACACACACACACACACACACACACAGATGCACACACACACAGACGCACACACACAAACAGACGCACACACACACACACACACACACACAGACACACACACACACACAGACGCACACACACACACACACACAGACGCACACACACACACACACAGACGCACACACACACACACAGACACACACACACAGACGCACACACACACACGCACACACACACAGACGCACACACACACACAGACGCACACACACACACACAGACACACACAGACGCACACAGACGCACACACACAGACGCACACACACACACAGACGCACACACACACACACAGACGCACACACACACACATACACAGACGCGCACACACACACACACACACAGACGCCCACACACACACAGACGCACACACACACACACACACAGACGCGCACACACACACACACACACACAGACGCACACACACACGCACAGACGCACACACACACACACACACACACACACACACACACACACACAGACGCACAGACAATGGAAAAAGGAAAAGAAGAGAGAGAAGTGTTGCCAGAGAGAGAGCTACAACCGACATAAATCAAAAGAAATCTAAAACTAAATCTAAACTAAATCACCCAAACTTTGCCCAGTCAAATTTGTCCTTTTTCAAATTGAGTCCAAATGGGATTTTTTTTATTTGCTGAATGTCCATTATAATGTATAATGTCCATTATAATGTATAATGTCCATAATAATGTATAATGTCCATCATTATGTATAATGTCCTTGATCGTCACTGCATTTTGTGTCATACATTTTTTTGCTCTTGGAATGTTTGAAAAACGTTATTTATAAAAAGATTGAAATGCTCATTAAATTTGGTCTCGTTTGGTTAAGATGACATCGTTTTAAAAATGGTTCTTTCAGCTGTTGTTTTTGAAGTTTTCAAAAGAGCTATTTAGAACATTCTGATCCTCTCGTTAGATCTTTATGTGGTAAAGATTCACACATACGTGTGCAGAGCCGGCTGCACCTGGGGCCCGGCATACGTGTGCAGGGCCGGCTGCACCTGGGGCCCGGCATACGTGTGCAGGGCCGGCTGCACCTGGGGCCCAGCATACGTGTGCAGGGCCGGCTGCACCTGGGGCCCGGCTGCACCTGGGGCCCGGCTGCACCTGGGGCCCGGCTGCACCTGGGGCCCGGCTGCACCTGGGGCCCGGCATACGCGTGCGGGGCCGGCTGCACCTGGGGCCCGGCATACGCGTGCGGGGCCGGCTGCACCTGGGGCCCGGCACACGTGTGCAGTTGTCTCAGAGGCGACAGTGAAAAAGAGATTACAGTTTTGTACAATTGAATAAACACTCAAATCTAAAGTTTTGCCCAATTATCAAAACCTTAAACTCAAGGAGCAAAACTCGGCCTCAGATTTACACCGATGTAACACAATAAGTCAGTTCACACTTTGTGCACAACAACACAGACAGTGTTACACACACACACAACACACACAGTGAAGTGCAACACTGAACACACTTGTGCATTTAGACACAGAAGTATATCAAGATGTCACTTCTGCAATTCTAAAGCACTGACTGTCCAATGACCACACCCATGGGCAAAATGACCACACCCATGGGCAAAATGATCACGCCCATGTGTCAAATGACCACACCTATGTGCCAAATGACCACACCCATGTGTCAAATGACCACACCCATGTGCCAAATGACCAAACCCATGTGCAAAATGACCACACCCATGTGCCAGCTCATTGAACACTGTCATCAGGTGCACAAACACAAGATCGCTTAATTGTAGACGCACTAATCAGGTTTAAGCACTATAAAAATGCAGCAGGTGAGTTCAGCAAACTGAACCAAAATGGAAGGAAGAGGAAGAGGAGGAGGAGGAAGAGGAGAACAGAGAGGCCGTGCCAGAGGTGGAGGTCGAGGTGGAGGTAGGGGTAGAGGAAGGGGAAGAGGAAGACTTCAAGCAGGACGAAGAGGGGGAGGAGTTTGGAGGGTTCTTTTTTGTACTGGATAAAATGTAATGTTCATAAAAACTGGGAAATGTTGTTTTTTCTAACCATGTTGGTTTGAGTTTATGGAAACAAATAAATTACATTGTCAACAGAATCAGTGTTGTGTCCTGTGTGTGTCCACAGTCATGATACAAGTGTGTGTAGTGTTCACTGTGTGTGTTGTTCTGTGTGGTGTCTACAGTCATGATACAAGTGTGTGTAGTGTTCACTGTGTGTGTTGTTCTGTGTGGTGTCTACAGTCATGATACAAGTGTGTGTAGTGTTCACTGTGTGTGTTGTTGTGCAAAAAGTGTTGAGCAAACATTGTGTTTCCAGATGTGCAAATCCGAGCCATGTTTTGCAAATTCTGTGTGTAACTGGTGTGTCACTGGTGTGTAACTGTGTGTAACTGGTGTGTCACTGGTTTGTATCTGTGTGTAACTGGTGTGTCATTGGTGTGTAACTGTGTGTAACTGGTGTGTCACTGGTGTGTATCTGTGTGTAACTGGTGTGTCATTGGTGTGTAACTGTGTGTAACTGGTGTGTCACTGGTGTGTAACTGTGTGTAACTGGTGTGTCACTGGTGTGTAACTGTGTGTCACTGGTGTGTAACTGTGTGTAACTGGTGTGTCACTGGTGTGTATCTGTGTGTAACTGGTGTGTCATTGGTGTGTAACTGTGTGTAACTGGTGTGTCACTGGTGTGTATCTGTGTGTAACTGGTGTGTCATTGGTGTGTAACTGTGTGTAACTGGTGTGTCACTGGTGTGTAACTGTGTGTAACTGTTGTGTCACTGGTGTGTAACTGTGTGTAACTGTGTGTAACTGGTGTGTCTTGTGTGTGTAATGTGTGTAACTGGTGTGTAACTGGTGTGTAACTGGTGTGTAACTGTGTGTAACTGGGGTGTCACTCGTGTGTAACTGTGTGTAACTGGGGTATCACTGGTGTGTAACTGTGTGTAACTAGTGTGTCACTGGTGTGTAACTGTGTGTAACTGGGGTGTCACTGGTGTGTAACTGTGTGTAGCTGGTGTGTCACTGTGTGTAACTGGTGTGTAATTGTGTGTAACTGTGTGTAACAGGTGTGTAACAGGTGTGTAACAGGTGTGTAAGAGGTGTGTAACTGTGTGTAACTGTGTGTAACTGTGTGTAACTGGTGTGTCACTGGTGTGTGACTGGTGTGTAACTGTGGGTAACTGGTTTGTCACTGTTGTGTATCTGTGTGTAACTGGGGTGTCACTGGTGTGTAATTGTGTTTAACTGGTGGGTCATTGGTGTGTAACTGTGTGTAACTGTGTGTAACTGGGGTGTCACTGGTGTGTAACTGTGTGTAACTGGGGTGTCACCGGTGTGAAACTGTGTGTAACTGTGTGTAACTGGGGTGTCACTGGTGTGTAACTGTATGTAACTGGTGTGTAACTGTGTGTAACTGGTGTGTCAAGGGTGTGTAACTGTGTGTAACTGGTGTGTCACTGGTGTGTAACTGTGTGTAACTGGTGTGTCACTGGTGTGTAACTGTGTGTAACTGGTGTGTAACTGTGTGTAACTGAGTGTAACTGTGTGCAACTGGTGTGTCTTGTGTGTGTAACTGTGTGTAACTGGTGTGTCACTGGTGTGTAACTGTGTGTAACTGGTGTGTCACTGGTGTGTAACTGTGTGCAACTGGTGTGTCTTGTGTGTGTAACTGTGTGTCACTGGTGTGTAACTGGTGTGTAACTGTGTGTAACTGGGGTGTCACTCGTGTGTAACTGTGTGTAACTGGGGTATCACTGGTGTGTAACTGTGTGTAACTAGTGTGTCACTGGTGTGTAACTGTGTGTAACTGGGGTGTCACTGGTGTGTAACTGTGTGTAACTGGGGTGTAACTGGTGTGTAACTGTGTGTAGATGGTGTGTCACTGTGTGTAACTGGTGTGTAATTGTGTGTAACTGTGTGTAACAGGTGTGTAACAGGTGTGTAACTGTGTGTAACTGTGTGTAACTGGTGTGTCACTGGTGTGTGACTGGTGTGTAACTGTGGGTAACTGGTTTGTCACTGTTGTGTATCTGTGTGTAACTGGGGTGTCACTGGTGTGTAATTGTGTTTAACTGGTGAGTCATTGGTGTGTAACTGTGTGTAACTGTGTGTAACTGGGGTGTCACTGGTGTGTAACTGTGTGTAACTGGTGTGTCACTGGTGTGTAACTGTGTGTAACTGTGTGTAACTGTGTGTAACTGGTGTGTCTTGTGTGTGTAACTGTGTGTAACTGGTGTGTAACTGTGTGTAACTGGGGTGTCACTCGTGTGTAACTGTGTGTAACTGGGGTGTCACTGGTGTGTAACTGTATGTAACTGGTGTGTAACTGTCCACAGTCATGATACAAGTGTGTGTAGTGTTCACTGTGTGTGTTGTTCTGTGTGGTGTCTACAGTCATGATACAAGTGTGTGTAGTGTTCACTGTGTGTGTTGTTGTGCAAAAAGTGTTGAGCAAACATTGTGTTTCCAGATGTGCAAATCCGAGCCATGTTTTGCAAATTCTGTGTGTAACTGGTGTGTCACTGGTGTGTAACTGTGTGTAACTGGTGTGTCACTGGTGTGTATCTGTGTGTAACTGGTGTGTCATTGGTGTGTAACTGTGTGTAACTGGTGTGTCACTGGTGTGTATCTGTGTGTAACTGGTGTGTCATTGGTGTGTAACTGTGTGTAACTGGTGTGTCACTGGTGTGTAACTGTGTGTAACTGGTGTGTCACTGGTGTGTAACTGTGTGTCACTGGTGTGTAACTGTGTGTAACTGGTGTGTCACTGGTGTGTATCTGTGTGTAACTGGTGTGTCATTGGTGTGTAACTGTGTGTAACTGGTGTGTCACTGGTGTGTATCTGTGTGTAACTGGTGTGTCATTGGTGTGTAACTGTGTGTAACTGTGTGTAACTGGTGTGTCACTGGTGTGTAACTGTGTGTAACTGTTGTGTCACTGGTGTGTAACTGTGTGTAACTGGTGTGTAACTGTGTGTAACTGGTGTGTAACTGTGTGTAACTGTGTGTAACTGTGTGTAACTGGTGTGTCTTGTGTGTGTAATGTGTGTAACTGGTGTGTAACTGGTGTGTAACTGGTGTGTAATTGTGTGTAACTGGGGTGTCACTCGTGTGTAACTGTGTGTAACTGGGGTATCACTGGTGTGTAACTGTGTGTAACTAGTGTGTCACTGGTGTGTAACTGTGTGTAACTGGGGTGTCACTGGTGTGTAACTGTGTGTAGCTGGTGTGTCACTGTGTGTAACTGGTGTGTAATTGTGTGTAACTGTGTGTAACAGGTGTGTAACAGGTGTGTAACTGTGTGTAACTGTGTGTAACTGGTGTGTCACTGGTGTGTGACTGGTGTGTAACTGTGGGTAACTGGTTTGTCACTGTTGTGTATCTGTGTGTAACTGGGGTGTCACTGGTGTGTAATTGTGTTTAACTGGTGGGTCATTGGTGTGTAACTGTGTGTAACTGGGGTGTCACTGGTGTGTAACTGTGTGTAACTGGGGTGTCACTGGTGTGTAACTGTGTGTAACTGTGTGTAACTGGGGTGTCACTGGTGTGTAACTGTGTGTAACTGGTGTGTCAAGGGTGTGTAACTGTGTGTAACTGGTGTGTCACTGGTGTGTAACTGTGTGTAACTGGTGTGTCACTGGTGTGTAACTGTGTGTAACTGGTGTGTAACTGTGTGTAACTGAGTGTAACTGTGTGTAACTGGTGTGTCTTGTGTGTGTAACTGTGTGTAACTGGTGTGTAACTGGTGTGTAACTGTGTGTAACTGTAGTGTCACTCGTGTGTAACTGTGTGTAACTGGGGTATCACTGGTGTGTAACTGTGTGTAACTGGTGTGTAACTGTGTGTAACTGGGGTGTCACTGGTGTGTAACTGTGTGTAACTGGGGTGTAACTGGTGTGTAACTGTGTGTAGCTGGTGTGTCACTGTGTGTAACTGGTGTGTAATTGTGTGTAACTGTGTGTAACAGGTGTGTAACAGGTGTGTAACTGTGTGTAACTGTGTGTAACTGGTGTGTCACTGGTGTGTGACTGGTGTGTAACTGTGGGTAACTGGTTTGTCACTGTTGTGTATCTGTGTGTAACTGGGGTGTCACTGGTGTGTAATTGTGTTTAACTGGTGAGTCATTAGTGTGTAACTGTGTGTAACTGTGTGTAACTGGTGTGTAACTGTGTGTAACTGTGTGTAACTGTGTGTAACTGGTGTGTCTTGTGTGTGTAACTGTGTGTAACTGGTGTGTAACTGGTGTGTAACTGTGTGTAACTGGGGTGTCACTCGTGTGTAACTGTGTGTAACTGGGGTATCACTGGTGTGTAACTGTGTGTAACTGGTGTGTCACTGGTGTGTAACTGTGTGTAACTGTGTGTAACTGTGTGTAACTGGTGTGTCTTGTGTGTGTAACTGTGTGTAACTGGTGTGTAACTGGTGTGTAACTGTTTGTAACTGGGGTGTCACTCGTGTGTAACTGTGTGTAACTGGGGTATCACTGGTGTGTAACTGTGTGTAACTAGTGTGTCACTGGTGTGTAACTGTGTGTAACTGGGGTGTCACTGGTGTGTAACTGTGTGTAACTGGGGTGTCACTGGTGTGTAACTGTGTGTAACAGGTGTGTAACTGGTGTGTAATTGTGTGTAACTGTGTGTAACAGGTGTGTAACAGGTGTGTAACTATGTGTAACTGTGTGTGACTGGTGTGTAACTGTGGGTAACTGGTTTGTCACTGTTGTGTATCTGTGTGTAACTGGGGTGTCACTGGTGTGTAATTGTGTTTAACTGGTGGGTCATTGGTGTGTAACTGTGTGTAACTGTGTGTAACTGGGGTGTCACTGGTGTGTAACTGTGTGTAACTGGGGTGTCACTGGTGTGTAACTGTGTGTAACTGGGGTGTCACTGGTGTGTAACTGTATGTAACTGGTGTGTAACTGTCCACAGTCATGATACAAGTGTGTGTAGTGTTCACTGTGTGTGTTGTTCTGTGTGGTGTCTACAGTCATGATACAAGTGTGTGTAGTGTTCACTGTGTGTGTTGTTGTGCAAAAAGTGTTGAGCAAACATTGTGTTTCCAGATGTGCAAATCCGAGCCATGTTTTGCAAATTCTGTGTGTAACTGGTGTGTCACTGGTGTGTAACTGTGTGTAACTGGTGTGTCACTGGTGTGTATCTGTGTGTAACTGGTGTGTCATTGGTGTGTAACTGTGTGTAACTGGTGTGTCACTGGTGTGTATCTGTGTGTAACTGGTGTGTCATTGGTGTGTAACTGTGTGTAACTGGTGTGTCACTGGTGTGTAACTGTGTGTAACTAGTGTGTCACTGGTGTGTAACTGTGTGTCACTGGTGTGTAACTGTGTGTAACTGGTGTGTCACTGGTGTGTATCTGTGTGTAACTGGTGTGTCATTGGTGTGTAACTGTGTGTAACTGGTGTGTCACTGGTGTGTATCTGTGTGTAACTGGTGTGTCATTGGCGTGTAACTGTGTGTAACTGTGTGTAACTGGTGTGTCACTGGTGTGTAACTGTTTTGTCACTGGTGTGTAACTGTGTGTAACTGGTGTGTAACTGTGTGTAACTGTGTGTAACTGTGTGTAACTGTGTGTAACTGTGTGTAACTGGTGTGTCTTGTGTGTGTAATGTGTGTAACTGGTGTGTAACTGGTGTGTAACTGGTGTGTAACTGGTGTGTAACTGTGTGTAACTGGGGTGTCACTCGTGTGTAACTGTGTGTAACTGGGGTATCACTGGTGTGTAACTGTGTGTAACTAGTGTGTCACTGGTGTGTAACTGTGTGTAACTGGTGTGTCACTGGTGTGTATCTGTGTGTAACTGGTGTGTAACTGTGTGTAACTGTGTGTAACTGTGTGTAACTGGTGTGTCTTGTGTGTGTAATGTGTGTAACTGGTGTGTAACTGGTGTGTAACTGGTGTGTAATTGTGTGTAACTGGGGTGTCACTCGTGTGTAACTGTGTGTAACTGGGGTATCACTGGTGTGTAACTGTGTGTAACTAGTGTGTCACTGGTGTGTAACTGTGTGTAACTGGGGTGTCACTGGTGTGTAACTGTGTGTAGCTGGTGTGTCACTGTGTGTAACTGGTGTGTAATTGTGTGTAACTGTGTGTAACAGGTGTGTAACAGGTGTGTAACTGTGTGTAACTGTGTGTAACTGGTGTGTCACTGGTGTGTGACTGGTGTGTAACTGTGGGTAACTGGTTTGTCACTGTTGTGTATCTGTGTGTAACTGGGGTGTCACTGGTGTGTAATTGTGTTTAACTGGTGGGTCATTGGTGTGTAACTGTGTGTAACTGGGGTGTCACTGGTGTGTAACTGTGTGTAACTGGGGTGTCACTGGTGTGTAACTGTGTGTAACTGTGTGTAACTGGGGTGTCACTGGTGTGTAACTGTGTGTAACTGGTGTGTCAAGGGTGTGTAACTGTGTGTAACTGGTGTGTCACTGGTGTGTAACTGTGTGTAACTGGTGTGTCACTGGTGTGTAACTGTGTGTAACTGGTGTGTAACTGTGTGTAACTGAGTGTAACTGTGTGTAACTGGTGTGTCTTGTGTGTGTAACTGTGTGTAACTGGTGTGTAACTGGTGTGTAACTGTGTGTAACTGTAGTGTCACTCGTGTGTAACTGTGTGTAACTGGGGTATCACTGGTGTGTAACTGTGTGTAACTGGTGTGTAACTGTGTGTAACTGGGGTGTCACTGGTGTGTAACTGTGTGTAACTGGGGTGTAACTGGTGTGTAACTGTGTGTATATGGTGTGTCACTGTGTGTAACTGGTGTGTAATTGTGTGTAACTGTGTGTAACAGGTGTGTAACAGGTGTGTAACTGTGTGTAACTGTGTGTAACTGGTGTGTCACTGGTGTGTGACTGGTGTGTAACTGTGGGTAACTGGTTTGTCACTGTTGTGTATCTGTGTGTAACTGGGGTGTCACTGGTGTGTAATTGTGTTTAACTGGTGAGTCATTAGTGTGTAACTGTGTGTAACTGTGTGTAACTGGTGTGTAACTGTGTGTAACTGTGTGTAACTGTGTGTAACTGGTGTGTCTTGTGTGTGTAACTGTGTGTAACTGGTGTGTAACTGGTGTGTAACTGTGTGTAACTGGGGTGTCACTCGTGTGTAACTGTGTGTAACTGGGGTATCACTGGTGTGTAACTGTGTGTAACTGGTGTGTCACTGGTGTGTAACTGTGTGTAACTGTGTGTAACTGTGTGTAACTGGTGTGTCTTGTGTGTGTAACTGTGTGTAACTGGTGTGTAACTGGTGTGTAACTGTTTGTAACTGGGGTGTCACTCGTGTGTAACTGTGTGTATCAAATCAAATCAAATCAATTTATTTTTGTAAGGCCCAAAATCACAACAACAGTTGCCTCTGAGGGCCACAGGGAGAAATGAATCAACAATGTCTGTGGTGGCGATGGAGTCAGACAATGTCTGTGGTGGCGAGGGACGATGTCCCAGGGTCCTCTGTCCTTAGACTCTCCTTCTCGGCCAGGAAAAACTACAAAAAAAACCTCTTTGGGAAAAAAGCGTAGAAACCTGGAGGAGTTCCAGTGAAGGAGAGATCCGACTCTCACAGACGGACAGACGGACACGAGGAGACTGGAGCTGGACCCACTCTTCAGGCAGATGAGGGACCGACTGAGGCGAACTGGACCCACTCTTCAGGCAGATGAGGGACCGTCGGAGTCGAGCAGGACCCACTCTTCAGGCAGATGAGGGACCGTCGGAGGCGAACTGGACCCACTCCTCAGGCAGATGAGGGACCGTGGGAGGCGAGCTGGACCCACTCTTCAGGTAGATGAGGCACCGTCGGAGGCGAGCTGGACCCACTCTTCAGGCAGATGAGGGACCGACTGAGGCGAACTGGAGCCACTCTTCAGGCAGATGAGGGACCGTCCACATGGGGCAGGGACCACTTCACCAGGAGAGGGACATCTGGGTCCACAGGTCCTCAGGAGTGAGAGAAAGAAAAAGAAGGCGGTGAACAGTTTGCAAGTGGAATTAAAAAATAAATATTGTTTGATAGCATAAGTAGTCAGAAGAAGAGGATAGTGCTCAAGCTGTCATACTTCCCCCAGCACAGTTACTCCTAGGGCAGCGTAGCTGAAGCTGTGGGTTTATCTTTTTGTTCCTAACTACTCTGACCATAAGCGATTTCAAAGAGGAACGTTTTAAGCCTGGACTTAAATGAAGAGACTGTGTCAGCATATTTAACATGGGTCGGGAGCTGATTCCATAACACAGGGGCTTGGTAGCTAAACGCTCTACCTCCTACAGTACTTTTAGAGACTCTTGGCACCACCAGAAGGCCGGCATTCTGAGAGCGAAGAGCTCTGTTTGGATGATATGGTTCTATAGCATCTTTGAGGTAGGATGGGGCCATGTCATTTATGGCTTTGTAGGTCAAGAGTAGAATTTTGAATTTGATTCTGGACTCGACGGGGAGCCAGTGAAGAGACTTCAGCACTGGCGTAATGTGCTCTCTTCTTTTTGTTCCTGTTAGTAATCTTGCTGCTGCATTTTGAACCAGTTGAAAGCTTTTTATGGAGCTTTTAGGACACGCTGCAAGCAGGGAGTTACAGTAGTCTAATCTAGTCGTTACAAATGCATGGATAAGTTTTTCGGCATCACTTTTAGGCAGGATTCTTCTGATTTTGGCGATGTTGCGCAAATGGAAATAGGCTGTTTTACAAGCTTGATTTATATGGGCTTTAAATGAGAGCTCCTGGTCAAATAAGACTCCAAGGTTTCTTACAGTAGAACTGGAGGCTACACTGACATTGTCCAGTGTGACTATCTGCTCAGATAGAGCGTCTCGTAGATGCTTAGGGCCAAGCACAATGACCTCGGTTTTTTCAGGGTTAAGAAGCAGGTAGTTTAGTGTCATCCAGGTTTTTATCTCCTTCACACAAGTACTAAGTCTGTCTACTTGATCGCTCTGATCAGGTTTCATTGATAAATACAGCTGAGTGTCGTCTGCATAGCAGTGGAAGTTAATGTCATGCTTTCTGATAATGTTGCCTAATGGTAGCATATAAAGAGTAAACAGAATTGGACCGAGTACCGAACCCTGTGGCACACCGTGAATTACTTTAGAGCTTGGTGAGGAGCTCTGGTTTACATTAACAAATTGGAACCTATCAGATAGATAGGATTTAAACCAGCTGAGGGCTGTTCCTCCAACACCTACATCACATTCTAACCTCTGCAGTAGAATGTTGTGGTCGATGGTGTCAAACGCTGCGCTGAGGTCCAACAGAACCAGGATTGAGACCAGTCCATCGTCAGCGGCTAATAACAAATCATTTGTGACTTTAACTAGTGCAGTTTCAGTGCTGTGGTGGGCTCTGAACCCTGACTGGAAAACTTCAAATAAGTTATTGTCCTGCAGGTGGCGACAAAGCTGTTTTACTACAACTTTTTCAAGGATTTTAGAGACGAAGGGAAGATTTGAAATAGGTCTGTAGTTTACTGGTGTAACTGGGGTATCACTGGTGTGTAACTGTGTGTAACTAGTGTGTCACTGGTGTGTAACTGTGTGTAACTGGGGTGTCACTGGTGTGTAACTGTGTGTAACTGGGGTGTCACTGGTGTGTAACTGTGTGTAACAGGTGTGTAACTGGTGTGTAATTGTGTGTAACTGTGTGTAACAGGTGTGTAACAGGTGTGTAACTATGTGTAACTGTGTGTGACTGGTGTGTAACTGTGGGTAACTGGTTTGTCACTGTTGTGTATCTGTGTGTAACTGGGGTGTCACTGGTGTGTAATTGTGTTTAACTGGTGGGTCATTGGTGTGTAACTGTGTGTAACTGTGTGTAACTGGGGTGTCACTGGTGTGTAACTGTGTGTAACTGGGGTGTCACTGGTGTGTAACTGTGTGTAACTGGGGTGTCACTGGTGTGTAACTGTATGTAACTGGTGTGTAACTGTCCACAGTCATGATACAAGTGTGTGTAGTGTTCACTGTGTGTGTTGTTCTGTGTGGTGTCTACAGTCATGATACAAGTGTGTGTAGTGTTCACTGTGTGTGTTGTTGTGCAAAAAGTGTTGAGCAAACATTGTGTTTCCAGATGTGCAAATCCGAGCCATGTTTTGCAAATTCTGTGTGTAACTGGTGTGTCACTGGTGTGTAACTGTGTGTAACTGGTGTGTCACTGGTGTGTATCTGTGTGTAACTGGTGTGTCATTGGTGTGTAACTGTGTGTAACTGGTGTGTCACTGGTGTGTATCTGTGTGTAACTGGTGTGTCATTGGTGTGTAACTGTGTGTAACTGGTGTGTCACTGGTGTGTAACTGTGTGTAACTAGTGTGTCACTGGTGTGTAACTGTGTGTCACTGGTGTGTAACTGTGTGTAACTGGTGTGTCACTGGTGTGTATCTGTGTGTAACTGGTGTGTCATTGGTGTGTAACTGTGTGTAACTGGTGTGTCACTGGTGTGTATCTGTGTGTAACTGGTGTGTCATTGGCGTGTAACTGTGTGTAACTGTGTGTAACTGGTGTGTCACTGGTGTGTAACTGTTTTGTCACTGGTGTGTAACTGTGTGTAACTGGTGTGTAACTGTGTGTAACTGTGTGTAACTGTGTGTAACTGTGTGTAACTGGTGTGTCTTGTGTGTGTAATGTGTGTAACTGGTGTGTAACTGGTGTGTAACTGGTGTGTAACTGGTGTGTAACTGGTGTGTAACTGTGTGTAACTGGGGTGTCACTCGTGTGTAACTGTGTGTAACTGGGGTATCACTGGTGTGTAACTGTGTGTAACTAGTGTGTCACTGGTGTGTAACTGTGTGTAACTGGTGTGTCACTGGTGTGTATCTGTGTGTAACTGGTGTGTCATTGGTGTGTAACTGTGTGTAACTGGTGTGTCACTGGTGTGTATCTGTGTGTAACTGGTGTGTCATTGGTGTGTAACTGTGTGTAACTGTGTGTAACTGGTGTGTCACTGGTGTGTAACTGTTGTGTCACTGGTGTGTAACTGTGTGTAACTGGTGTGTAACTGTGTGTAACTGTGTGTAACTGGTGTGTCTTGTGTGTGTAATGTGTGTAACTGGTGTGTAACTGGTGTGTAACTGGTGTGTAACTGGTGTGTAACTGGTGTGTAACTGTGTGTAACTGGGGTGTCACTCGTGTGTAACTGTGTGTAACTGGGGTATCACTGGTGTGTAACTGTGTGTAACTAGTGTGTCACTGGTGTGTAACTGTGTGTAACTGGGGTGTCACTGGTGTGTAACTGTGTGTAGCTGGTGTGTCACTGTGTGTAACTGGTGTGTAACTGGTGTGTCACTGGTGTGTGACTGGTGTGTAACTGTGGGTAACTGGTTTGTCACTGTTGTGTATCTGTGTGTAACTGGGGTGTCACTGGTGTGTAATTGTGTTTAACTGGTGGGTCATTGGTGTGTAACTGTGTGTAACTGTGTGTAACTGGGGTGTCACTGGTGTGTAACTGTGTGTAACTGGGGTTTCACTGGTGTGTAACTGTGTGTAACTGGGGTGTCACTGGTGTGTAACTTTATGTAACTGGTGTGTAACTGTGTGTAACTGGTGTGTCAAGGGTGTGTAACTGTGTGTAACTGGTGTGTCACTGGTGTGTAACTGTGTGTAACTGTGTGTAACTGGTGTGTCACTGGTGTGTAACTGTGTGTAACTGGTGTGTAACTGGTGTGTAACTGTGTGTAACTGAGTGTAACTGTGTGTAACTGGTGTGTCTTGTGTGTGTAACTGTGTGTAACTGGTGTGTAACTGGTGTGTAACTGTGTGTAACTTGGGTGTCACTCGTGTGTAACTGTGTGTAACTGGGGTATCACTGGTGTGTAACTGTGTGTAACTAGTGTGTCACTGGTGTGTAACTGTGTGTAACTGGGGTGTCACTGGTGTGTAACTGTGTGTAACTGGGGTGTAACTGGTGTGTAACTGTGTGTAGCTGGTGTGTCACTGTGTGTAACTGGTGTGTAATTGTGTGTAACTGTGTGTAACAGGTGTGTAACTGTGTGTAACTGGTGTGTCACTGGTGTGTGACTGGTGTGTAACTGTGGGTAACTGGTTTGTCACTGTTGTGTATCTGTGTGTAACTGGGGTGTCACTGGTGTGTAATTGTGTTTAACTGGTGAGTCATTAGTGTGTAACTGTGTGTAACTGTGTGTAACTGGGGTGTCACTGGTGTGTAACTGTGTGTAACTGGTGTGTCACTGGTGTGTAACTGTGTGTAACTGTGTGTAACTGTGTGTAACTGGTGTGTCTTGTGTGTGTAACTGGTGTGTAACTGGTGTGTAACTGGTGTGTAACTGTGTGTAACTGGGGTGTCACTCGTGTGTAACTGTGTGTAACTGGGGTATCACTGGTGTGTAACTGTGTGTAACTAGTGTGTCACTGGTGTGTAACTGTGTGTAACTGGGGTGTCACTGGTGTGTAACTGTGTGTAACTGGGGTGTCACTGGTGTGTAACTGTGTGTAACTGGTGTGTAACTGTGTGTAGCTGGTGTGTCACTGTGTGTAACTGGTGTGTAATTGTGTGTAACTGTGTGTATCAGGTGTGTAACTGGTGTGTAATTGTGTGTAACTGTGTGTAACAGGTGTGTAACAGGTGTGTAACTGTGTGTGACTGGTGTGTAACTGTGGGTAACTGGTTTGTCACTGTTGTGTATCTGTGTGTAACTGGGGTGTCACTGGTGTGTAATTGTGTTTAACTGGTGGGTCATTGGTGTGTAACTGTGTGTAACTGTGTGTAACTGGGGTGTCACTGGTGTGTAACTGGGGTGTCACTGGTGTGTAGCTGTGTGTAACTGTGTGTAACTGGGGTGTCACTGGTGTGTAACTGTATGTAACTGGTGTGTAACTGTCCACAGTCATGATACAAGTGTGTGTAGTGTTCACTGTGTGTGTTGTTCTGTGTGGTGTCTACAGTCATGATACAAGTGTGTGTAGTGTTCACTGTGTGTGTTGTTGTGCAAAAAGTGTTGAGCAAACATTGTGTTTCCAGATGTGCAAATCCGAGCCATGTTTTGCAAATTCTGTGTGTAACTGGTGTGTCACTGGTGTGTAACTGTGTGTAACTGGTGTGTCACTGGTGTGTATCTGTGTGTAACTGGTGTGTCATTGGTGTGTAACTGTGTGTAACTGGTGTGTCACTGGTGTGTATCTGTGTGTAACTGGTGTGTCATTGGTGTGTAACTGTGTGTAACTGGTGTGTCACTGGTGTGTAACTGTGTGTAACTAGTGTGTCACTGGTGTGTAACTGTGTGTCACTGGTGTGTAACTGTGTGTAACTGGTGTGTCACTGGTGTGTATCTGTGTGTAACTGGTGTGTCATTGGTGTGTAACTGTGTGTAACTGGTGTGTCACTGGTGTGTATCTGTGTGTAACTGGTGTGTCATTGGCGTGTAACTGTGTGTAACTGTGTGTAACTGGTGTGTCACTGGTGTGTAACTGTTTTGTCACTGGTGTGTAACTGTGTGTAACTGGTGTGTAACTGTGTGTAACTGTGTGTAACTGTGTGTAACTGGTGTGTCTTGTGTGTGTAATGTGTGTAACTGGTGTGTAACTGGTGTGTAACTGGTGTGTAACTGTATGTAACTGGGGTGTCACTCGTGTGTAACTGTGTGTAACTGGGGTATCACTGGTGTGTAACTGTGTGTAACTAGTGTGTCACTGGTGTGTAACTGTGTGTAACTGGTGTGTCACTGGTGTGTATCTGTGTGTAACTGGTGTGTCATTGGTGTGTCATTGGTGTGTAACTGTGTGTAACTGGTGTGTCACTGGTGTGTATCTGTGTGTAACTGGTGTGTCATTGGTGTGTAACTGTGTGTAACTGTGTGTAACTGGTGTGTCACTGGTGTGTAACTGTTGTGTCACTGGTGTGTAACTGTGTGTCACTGGTGTGTAACTGTGTGTAACTGGTGTGTAACTGTGTGTAACTGTGTGTAACTGGTGTGTCTTGTGTGTGTAATGTGTGTAACTGGTGTGTAACTGGTGTGTAACTGGTGTGTAACTGGTGTGTAACTGGTGTGTAACTGTGTGTAACTGGGGTGTCACTCGTGTGTAACTGTGTGTAACTGGGGTATCACTGGTGTGTAACTGTGTGTAACTAGTGTGTCACTGGTGTGTAACTGTGTGTAACTGGGGTGTCACTGGTGTGTAACTGTGTGTAGCTGGTGTGTCACTGTGTGTAACTGGTGTGTAATTGTGTGTAACTGTGTGTAACAGGTGTGTAACAGGTGTGTAACTGTGTGTAACTGTGTGTAACTGGTGTGTCACTGGTGTGTGACTGGTGTGTAACTGTGGGTAACTGGTTTGTCACTGTTGTGTATCTGTGTGTAACTGGGGTGTCACTGGTGTGTAATTGTGTTTAACTGGTGGGTCATTGGTGTGTAACTGTGTGTAACTGGGGTGTCACTGGTGTGTAACTGTGTGTAACTGGGGTGTCACTGGTGTGTAACTGTGTGTAACTGTGTGTAACTGGGGTGTCACTGGTGTGTAACTTTATGTAACTGGTGTGTAACTGTGTGTAACTGGTGTGTCAAGGGTGTGTAACTGTGTGTCACTGGTGTGTAACTGTGTGTAACTGTGTGTAACTGGTGTGTCACTGGTGTGTAACTGTGTGTAACTGGTGTGTAACTGTGTGTAACTGAGTGTAACTGTGTGTAACTGGTGTGTCTTGTGTGTGTAACTGGTGTGTAACTGGTGTGTAACTGGTGTGTAACTGTGTGTAACTGGGGTGTCACTCGTGTGTAACTGTGTGTAACTGGGGTATCACTGGTGTGTAACTGTGTGTAACTAGTGTGTCACTGGTGTGTAACTGTGTGTAACTGGGGTGTCACTGGTGTGTAACTGTGTGTAACTGGGGTGTAACTGGTGTGTAACTGTGTGTAGCTGGTGTGTCACTGTGTGTAACTGGTGTGTAATTGTGTGTAACTGTGTGTAACAGGTGTGTAACTGTGTGTAACTGTGTGTAACTGGTGTGTCACTGGTGTGTGACTGGTGTGTAACTGTGGGTAACTGGTTTGTCACTGTTGTGTATCTGTGTGTAACTGGGGTGTCACTGGTGTGTAATTGTGTTTAACTGGTGAGTCATTAGTGTGTAACTGTGGGTAACTGTGTGTAACTGGGGTGTAACTGGTGTGTAACTGTGTGTAACTGGTGTGTCACTGGTGTGTAACTGTGTGTAACTGTGTGTAACTGGTGTGTCTTGTGTGTGTAACTGTGTGTAACTGG
The DNA here is from genome assembly GCF_026437365.1 of Eucyclogobius newberryi. Lineage (NCBI taxonomy): Eukaryota > Metazoa > Chordata > Actinopteri > Gobiiformes > Gobiidae > Eucyclogobius > Eucyclogobius newberryi. Next base: position 12,493,148 of record NW_027316532.1, on the reverse strand, counting down.
TGTGTAACTGGTGTGTAACTGTGTGTAACTGGGGTGTCACTCGTGTGTAACTGTGTGTAACTGGGGTATCACTGGTGTGTAACTGTGTGTAACTAGTGTGTCACTGGTGTGTAACTGTGTGTAACTGGGGTGTCACTGGTGTGTAACTGTGTGTAACTGGGGTGTCACTGGTGTGTAACTGTGTGTAACTGGTGTGTAACTGTGTGTAGCTGGTGTGTCACTGTGTGTAACTGGTGGGTAATTGTGTGTAACTGTGTGTAACAGGTGTGTAACTGGTGTGTAATTGTGTGTAACTGTGTGTAACAGGTGTGTAACAGGTGTGTAACTGTGTGTAACTGTGTGTGACTGGTGTGTAACTGTGGGTAACTGGTTTGTCACTGTTGTGTATCTGTGTGTAACTGGGGTGTCACTGGTGTGTAATTGTGTTTAACTGGTGGGTCATTGGTGTGTAACTGTGTGTAACTGTGTGTAACTGGGGTGTCACTGGTGTGTAACTGTGTGTAACTGGGGTGTCACTGGTGTGTAACTGTGTGTAACTGTGTGTAACTGGGGTGTCACTGGTGTGTAACTGTATGTAACTGGTGTGTAACTGTCCACAGTCATGATACAAGTGTGTGTAGTGTTCACTGTGTGTGTTGTTGTGCAAAAAGTGTTGAGTAAACATTGTGTTTCCAGATGTGCAAATCCGAGCCATGTTTTGCAAATTCTGTGTGTGACTGGTGTGTCACTGGTGTGTAACTGTGTGTAACTGGTGTGTCACTGGTGTGTATCTGTGTGTAACTGGTGTGTCATTGGTGTGTAACTGTGTGTAACTGGTGTGTCACTGGTGTGTATCTGTGTGTAACTGGTGTGTCATTGGTGTGTAACTGTGTGTAACTGGTGTGTCACTGGTGTGTAACTGTGTGTAACTGTGTGTAACTGGTGTGTCTTGTGTGTGTAACTGTGTGTAACTGGTGTGTAACTGGTGTGTAACTGTGTGTAACTGGGGTGTCACTCGTGTGTAACTGTGTGTAACTGGGGTATCACTGGTGTGTAACTGTGTGTAACTAGTGTGTCACTGGTGTGTAACTGTGTGTAACTGGGGTGTCACTGGTGTGTAACTGTGTGTAACTGGGGTGTCACTGGTGTGTAACTGTGTGTAACTGGTGTGTAACTGTGTGTAGCTGGTGTGTCACTGTGTGTAACTGGTGGGTAATTGTGTGTAACTGTGTGTAACAGGTGTGTAACTGGTGTGTAATTGTGTGTAACTGTGTGTAACAGGTGTGTAACAGGTGTGTAACTGTGTGTAACTGTGTGTGACTGGTGTGTAACTGTGGGTAACTGGTTTGTCACTGTTGTGTATCTGTGTGTAACTGGGGTGTCACTGGTGTGTAATTGTGTTTAACTGGTGGGTCATTGGTGTGTAACTGTGTGTAACTGTGTGTAACTGGGGTGTCACTGGTGTGTAACTGTGTGTAACTGGGGTGTCACTGGTGTGTAACTGTGTGTAACTGTGTGTAACTGGGGTGTCACTGGTGTGTAACTGTATGTAACTGGTGTGTAACTGTCCACAGTCATGATACAAGTGTGTGTAGTGTTCACTGTGTGTGTTGTTGTGCAAAAAGTGTTGAGTAAACATTGTGTTTCCAGATGTGCAAATCCGAGCCATGTTTTGCAAATTCTGTGTGTGACTGGTGTGTCACTGGTGTGTAACTGTGTGTAACTGGTGTGTCACTGGTGTGTATCTGTGTGTAACTGGTGTGTCATTGGTGTGTAACTGTGTGTAACTGGTGTGTCACTGGTGTGTATCTGTGTGTAACTGGTGTGTCATTGGTGTGTAACTGTGTGTAACTGGTGTGTCACTGGTGTGTAACTGTGTGTAACTAGTGTGTCACTGGTTTGTAACTGTGTGTCACTGGTGTGTAACTGTGTGTAACTGGTGTGTCACTGGTGTGTATCTGTGTGTAACTGGTGTGTCATTGGTGTGTAACTGTGTGTAACTGGTGTGTCACTGGTGTGTAATGTGTGTAACTGGTGTGTAACTGGTGTGTAACTGGTGTGTAACTGTGTGTAACAGGGGTGTCACTCGTGTGTAACTGTGTGTAACTGGGGTATCACTGGTGTGTAACTGTGTGTAACTAGTGTGTCACTGGTGTGTAACTGTGTGTAACTGGGGTGTCACTGGTGTGTAACTGTGTGTAGCTGGTGTGTCACTGTGTGTAACTGGTGTGTAATTGTGTGTAACTGTGTGTAACAGGTGTGTAACAGGTGTGTAACTGTGTGTAACTGGTGTGTCACTGGTGTGTGACTGGTGTGTAACTGTGGGTAACTGGTTTGTCACTGTTGTGTATCTGTGTGTAACTGGGGTGTCACTGGTGTGTAATTGTGTTTAACTGGTGGGTCATTGGTGTGTAACTGTGTGTAACTGTGTGTAACTGGGGTGTCACTGGTGTGTAACTGTGTGTAACTGGGGTGTCACTGGTGTGTAACTGTGTGTAACTGTGTGTAACTGGGGTGTCACTGGTGTGTAACTGTATGTAACTGGTGTGTAACTGTGTGTAACTGGTGTGTCAAGGGTGTGTAACTGTGTGTAACTGGTGTGTCACTGGTGTGTAACTGTGTGTAACTGGTGTGTCACTGGTGTGTAACTGTGTGTAACTGGTGTGTAACTGTGTGTAACTGAGTGTAACTGTGTGTAACTGGTGTGTCTTGTGTGTGTAACTGTGTGTAACTGGTGTGTAACTGGTGTGTCACTGGTGTGTAACTGTGTGTAACTGGGGTGTAACTGGTGTGTAACTGTGTGTAGCTGGTGTGTCACTGTGTGTAACTGGTGTGTAATTGTGTGTAACTGTGTGTAACAGGTGTGTAACAGGTGTGTAACTGTGTGTAACTGTGTGTAACTGGTGTGTCACTGGTGTGTGACTGGTGTGTAACTGTGGGTAACTGGTTTGTCACTGTTGTGTATCTGTGTGTAACTGGGGTGTCACTGGTGTGTAATTGTGTTTAACTGGTGAGTCATTGGTGTGTAACTGTGTGTAACTGGGGTGTCACTGGTGTGTAACTGTGTGTAACTGGTGTGTCACTGGTGTGTAACTGTGTGTAACTGGTGTGTCTTGTGTGTGTAACTGTAAGTAACTGGTGTGTAACTGGTGTGTGACTGTGTGTAACTGGGGTGTCACTCGTGTGTAACTGTGTGTAACTGGGGTATCACTGGTGTGTAACTGTGTGTAACTAGTGTGTCACTGGTGTGTAACTGTGTGTAACTGGGGTGTCACTGGTGTGTAACTGTGTGTAACTGGGGTGTCACTGGTGTGTAACTGTGTGTAACTGTGTGTAACTGGTGTGTAACTGTGTGTAGCTAGTGTGTCACTGTGTGTAACCGGTGTGTAATTGTGTGTAACTGTGTGTAACAGGTGTGTAACAGGTGTGTAACTGTGTGTAACTGTGTGTAACTGTGTGTAACTGGTGTGTCACTGGTGTGTGACTGGTGTGTAACTGTGGGTAACTGGGGTGTCACTGGTGTGTAACTGTGTGTAACTGGGGTGTCACTGGTGTGTAACTTTATGTAACTGGTGTGTAACTGTGTGTAACTGGTGTGTCAAGGGTGTGTAACTGTGTGTCACTGGTGTGTAACTGTGTGTAACTGTGTGTAACTGGTGTGTCACTGGTGTGTAACTGTGTGTAACTGGTGTGTAACTGTGTGTAACTGAGTGTAACTGTGTGTAACTGGTGTGTCTTGTGTGTGTAACTGGTGTGTAACTGGTGTGTAACTGGTGTGTAACTGTGTGTAACTGGGGTGTCACTCGTGTGTAACTGTGTGTAACTGGGGTATCACTGGTGTGTAACTGTGTGTAACTAGTGTGTCACTGGTGTGTAACTGTGTGTAACTGGGGTGTCACTGGTGTGTAACTGTGTGTAACTGGGGTGTAACTGGTGTGTAACTGTGTGTAGCTGGTGTGTCACTGTGTGTAACTGGTGTGTAATTGTGTGTAACTGTGTGTAACAGGTGTGTAACTGTGTGTAACTGTGTGTAACTGGTGTGTCACTGGTGTGTGACTGGTGTGTAACTGTGGGTAACTGGTTTGTCACTGTTGTGTATCTGTGTGTAACTGGGGTGTCACTGGTGTGTAATTGTGTTTAACTGGTGAGTCATTAGTGTGTAACTGTGTGTAACTGTGTGTAACTGGTGTGTCACTGGTGTGTAACTGTGTGTAACTGTGTGTAACTGGTGTGTCTTGTGTGTGTAACTGTGTGTAACTGGTGTGTAACTGGTGTGTAACTGTGTGTAACTGGGGTGTCACTCGTGTGTAACTGTGTGTAACTGGGGTATCACTGGTGTGTAACTGTGTGTAACTAGTGTGTCACTGGTGTGTAACTGTGTGTAACTGGGGTGTCACTGGTGTGTAACTGTGTGTAGCTGGTGTGTCACTGTGTGTAACTGGTGTGTAATTGTGTGTAACTGTGTGTAACAGGTGTGTAACAGGTGTGTAACTGTGTGTAACTGTGTGTAACTGGTGTGTCACTGGTGTGTGACTGGTGTGTAACTGTGGGTAACTGGTTTGTCACTGTTGTGTATCTGTGTGTAACTGGGGTGTCACTGGTGTGTAATTGTGTTTAACTGGTGGGTCATTGGTGTGTAACTGTGTGTAACTGTGTGTAACTGGGGTGTCACTGGTGTGTGACTGGTGTGTAACTGTGGGTAACTGGGGTGTCACTGGTGTGTAACTGTGTGTAACTGGGGTGTCACTGGTGTGTAACTTTATGTAACTGGTGTGTAACTGTGTGTAACTGGTGTGTCAAGGGTGTGTAACTGTGTGTCACTGGTGTGTAACTGTGTGTAACTGTGTGTAACTGGTGTGTCACTGGTGTGTAACTGTGTGTAACTGGTGTGTAACTGTGTGTAACTGAGTGTAACTGTGTGTAACTGGTGTGTCTTGTGTGTGTAACTGGTGTGTAACTGGTGTGTAACTGGTGTGTAACTGTGTGTAACTGGGGTGTCACTCGTGTGTAACTGTGTGTAACTGGGGTATCACTGGTGTGTAACTGTGTGTAACTAGTGTGTCACTGGTGTGTAACTGTGTGTAACTGGGGTGTCACTGGTGTGTAACTGTGTGTAACTGGGGTGTAACTGGTGTGTAACTGTGTGTAGCTGGTGTGTCACTGTGTGTAACTGGTGTGTAATTGTGTGTAACTGTGTGTAACAGGTGTGTAACTGTGTGTAACTGTGTGTAACTGGTGTGTCACTGGTGTGTGACTGGTGTGTAACTGTGGGTAACTGGTTTGTCACTGTTGTGTATCTGTGTGTAACTGGGGTGTCACTGGTGTGTAATTGTGTTTAACTGGTGAGTCATTAGTGTGTAACTGTGTGTAACTGTGTGTAACTGGTGTGTCACTGGTGTGTAACTGTGTGTAACTGTGTGTAACTGGTGTGTCTTGTGTGTGTAACTGTGTGTAACTGGTGTGTAACTGGTGTGTAACTGTGTGTAACTGGGGTGTCACTCGTGTGTAACTGTGTGTAACTGGGGTATCACTGGTGTGTAACTGTGTGTAACTAGTGTGTCACTGGTGTGTAACTGTGTGTAACTGGGGTGTCACTGGTGTGTAACTGTGTGTAGCTGGTGTGTCACTGTGTGTAACTGGTGTGTAATTGTGTGTAACTGTGTGTAACAGGTGTGTAACAGGTGTGTAACTGTGTGTAACTGTGTGTAACTGGTGTGTCACTGGTGTGTGACTGGTGTGTAACTGTGGGTAACTGGTTTGTCACTGTTGTGTATCTGTGTGTAACTGGGGTGTCACTGGTGTGTAATTGTGTTTAACTGGTGGGTCATTGGTGTGTAACTGTGTGTAACTGTGTGTAACTGGGGTGTCACTGGTGTGTAACTGTGTGTAACTGGGGTGTCACTGGTGTGTAACTGTGTGTAACTGTGTGTAACTGGGGTGTCACTGGTGTGTAACTTTATGTAACTGGTGTGTAACTGTGTGTAACTGGTGTGTCAAGGGTGTGTAACTGTGTGTCACTGGTGTGTAACTGTGTGTAACTGTGTGTAACTGGTGTGTCACTGGTGTGTAACTGTGTGTAACTGGTGTGTAACTGTGTGTAACTGAGTGTAACTGTGTGTAACTGGTGTGTCTTGTGTGTGTAACTGGTGTGTAACTGGTGTGTAACTGGTGTGTAACTGTGTGTAACTGGGGTGTCACTCGTGTGTAACTGTGTGTAACTGGGGTATCACTGGTGTGTAACTGTGTGTAACTAGTGTGTCACTGGTGTGTAACTGTGTGTAACTGGGGTGTCACTGGTGTGTAACTGTGTGTAACTGGGGTGTAACTGGTGTGTAACTGTGTGTAGCTGGTGTGTCACTGTGTGTAACTGGTGTGTAATTGTGTGTAACTGTGTGTAACAGGTGTGTAACTGTGTGTAACTGTGTGTAACTGGTGTGTCACTGGTGTGTGACTGGTGTGTAACTGTGGGTAACTGGTTTGTCACTGTTGTGTATCTGTGTGTAACTGGGGTGTCACTGGTGTGTAATTGTGTTTAACTGGTGAGTCATTAGTGTGTAACTGTGTGTAACTGTGTGTAACTGGGGTGTAACTGGTGTGTAACTGTGTGTAACTGGTGTGTCACTGGTGTGTAACTGTGTGTAACTGTGTGTAACTGGTGTGTCTTGTGTGTGTAACTGTGTGTAACTGGTGTGTAACTGGTGTGTAACTGTGTGTAACTGGGGTGTCACTCGTGTGTAACTGTGTGTAACTGGGGTATCACTGGTGTGTAACTGTGTGTAACTAGTGTGTCACTGGTGTGTAACTGTGTGTAACTGGGGTGTCACTGGTGTGTAACTGTGTGTAACTGGGGTGTCACTGGTGTGTAACTGTGTGTAACTGGTGTGTAACTGTGTGTAGCTGGTGTGTCACTGTGTGTAACTGGTGTGTAATTGTGTGTAACTGTGTGTAACAGGTGTGTAACTGGTGTGTAATTGTGTGTAACTGTGTGTAACAGGTGTGTAACAGGTGTGTAACTGTGTGTAACTGTGTGTGACTGGTGTGTAACTGTGGGTAACTGGTTTGTCACTGTTGTGTATCTGTGTGTAACTGGGGTGTCACTGGTGTGTAATTGTGTTTAACTGGTGGGTCATTGGTGTGTAACTGTGTGTAACTGTGTGTAACTGGGGTGTCACTGGTGTGTAACTGTGTGTAACTGGGGTGTCACTGGTGTGTAACTGTGTGTAACTGTGTGTAACTGGGGTGTCACTGGTGTGTAACTGTATGTAACTGGTGTGTAACTGTCCACAGTCATGATACAAGTGTGTGTAGTGTTCACTGTGTGTGTTGTTCTGTGTGGTGTCTACAGTCATGATACAAGTGTGTGTAGTGTTCACTGTGTGTGTTGTTGTGCAAAAAGTGTTGAGCAAACATTGTGTTTCCAGATGTGCAAATCCGAGCCATGTTTTGCAAATTCTGTGTGTGACTGGTGTGTGACTGGTGTGTAACTGTGTGTAACTGGTGTGTCACTGGTGTGTATCTGTGTGTAACTGGTGTGTCATTGGTGTGTAACTGTGTGTAACTGTGTGTAACTGGTGTGTCTTGTGTGTGTAACTGTGTGTAACTGGGGTATCACTGGTGTGTAACTGTGTGTAACTAGTGTGTCACTGGTGTGTAACTGTGTGTAACTGGGGTGTCACTGGTGTGTAACTGTGTGTAACTGGGGTGTAACTGGTGTGTAACTGTGTGTAGCTGGTGTGTCACTGTGTGTAACTGGTGTGTAATTGTGTGTAACTGTGTGTAACAGGTGTGTAACTGTGTGTAACTGTGTGTAACTGGTGTGTCACTGGTGTGTGACTGGTGTGTAACTGTGGGTAACTGGTTTGTCACTGTTGTGTATCTGTGTGTAACTGGGGTGTCACTGGTGTGTAATTGTGTTTAACTGGTGAGTCATTAGTGTGTAACTGTGTGTAACTGTGTGTAACTGGTGTGTCACTGGTGTGTAACTGTGTGTAACTGTGTGTAACTGGTGTGTCTTGTGTGTGTAACTGTGTGTAACTGGTGTGTAACTGGTGTGTAACTGTGTGTAACTGGGGTGTCACTCGTGTGTAACTGTGTGTAACTGGGGTATCACTGGTGTGTAACTGTGTGTAACTAGTGTGTCACTGGTGTGTAACTGTGTGTAACTGGGGTGTCACTGGTGTGTAACTGTGTGTAGCTGGTGTGTCACTGTGTGTAACTGGTGTGTAATTGTGTGTAACTGTGTGTAACAGGTGTGTAACAGGTGTGTAACTGTGTGTAACTGTGTGTAACTGGTGTGTCACTGGTGTGTGACTGGTGTGTAACTGTGGGTAACTGGTTTGTCACTGTTGTGTATCTGTGTGTAACTGGGGTGTCACTGGTGTGTAATTGTGTTTAACTGGTGGGTCATTGGTGTGTAACTGTGTGTAACTGTGTGTAACTGGGGTGTCACTGGTGTGTAACTGTGTGTAACTGGGGTGTCACTGGTGTGTAACTGTGTGTAACTGTGTGTAACTGGGGTGTCACTGGTGTGTAACTTTATGTAACTGGTGTGTAACTGTGTGTAACTGGTGTGTCAAGGGTGTGTAACTGTGTGTCACTGGTGTGTAACTGTGTGTAACTGTGTGTAACTGGTGTGTCACTGGTGTGTAACTGTGTGTAACTGGTGTGTAACTGTGTGTAACTGAGTGTAACTGTGTGTAACTGGTGTGTCTTGTGTGTGTAACTGGTGTGTAACTGGTGTGTAACTGGTGTGTAACTGTGTGTAACTGGGGTGTCACTCGTGTGTAACTGTGTGTAACTGGGGTATCACTGGTGTGTAACTGTGTGTAACTAGTGTGTCACTGGTGTGTAACTGTGTGTAACTGGGGTGTCACTGGTGTGTAACTGTGTGTAACTGGGGTGTAACTGGTGTGTAACTGTGTGTAGCTGGTGTGTCACTGTGTGTAACTGGTGTGTAATTGTGTGTAACTGTGTGTAACAGGTGTGTAACTGTGTGTAACTGTGTGTAACTGGTGTGTCACTGGTGTGTGACTGGTGTGTAACTGTGGGTAACTGGTTTGTCACTGTTGTGTATCTGTGTGTAACTGGGGTGTCACTGGTGTGTAATTGTGTTTAACTGGTGAGTCATTAGTGTGTAACTGTGTGTAACTGTGTGTAACTGGGGTGTAACTGGTGTGTAACTGTGTGTAACTGGTGTGTCACTGGTGTGTAACTGTGTGTAACTGTGTGTAACTGGTGTGTCTTGTGTGTGTAACTGTGTGTAACTGGTGTGTAACTGGTGTGTAACTGTGTGTAACTGGGGTGTCACTCGTGTGTAACTGTGTGTAACTGGGGTATCACTGGTGTGTAACTGTGTGTAACTAGTGTGTCACTGGTGTGTAACTGTGTGTAACTGGGGTGTCACTGGTGTGTAACTGTGTGTAACTGGGGTGTCACTGGTGTGTAACTGTGTGTAACTGGTGTGTAACTGTGTGTAGCTGGTGTGTCACTGTGTGTAACTGGTGTGTAATTGTGTGTAACTGTGTGTAACAGGTGTGTAACTGGTGTGTAATTGTGTGTAACTGTGTGTAACAGGTGTGTAACAGGTGTGTAACTGTGTGTAACTGTGTGTGACTGGTGTGTAACTGTGGGTAACTGGTTTGTCACTGTTGTGTATCTGTGTGTAACTGGGGTGTCACTGGTGTGTAATTGTGTTTAACTGGTGGGTCATTGGTGTGTAACTGTGTGTAACTGTGTGTAACTGGGGTGTCACTGGTGTGTAACTGTGTGTAACTGGGGTGTCACTGGTGTGTAACTGTGTGTAACTGTGTGTAACTGGGGTGTCACTGGTGTGTAACTGTATGTAACTGGTGTGTAACTGTCCACAGTCATGATACAAGTGTGTGTAGTGTTCACTGTGTGTGTTGTTCTGTGTGGTGTCTACAGTCATGATACAAGTGTGTGTAGTGTTCACTGTGTGTGTTGTTGTGCAAAAAGTGTTGAGCAAACATTGTGTTTCCAGATGTGCAAATCCGAGCCATGTTTTGCAAATTCTGTGTGTGACTGGTGTGTGACTGGTGTGTAACTGTGTGTAACTGGTGTGTCACTGGTGTGTATCTGTGTGTAACTGGTGTGTCATTGGTGTGTAACTGTGTGTAACTGGTGTGTCACTGGTGTGTATCTGTGTGTAACTGGTGTGTCATTGGTGTGTAACTGTGTGTAACTGGTGTGTCACTGGTGTGTAACTGTGTGTAACTAGTGTGTCACTGGTGTGTAACTGTGTGTCACTGGTGTGTAACTGTGTGTAACTGGTGTGTCACTGGTGTGTATCTGTGTGTAACTGGTGTGTCATTGGTGTGTAACTGTGTGTAACTGGTGTGTCACTGGTGTGTAATGTGTGTAACTGGTGTGTAACTGGTGTGTAACTGGTGTGTAACTGTGTGTAACTGGGGTGTCACTCGTGTGTAACTGTGTGTAACTGGGGTATCACTGGTGTGTAACTGTGTGTAACTAGTGTGTCACTGGTGTGTAACTGTGTGTAACTGGGGTGTCACTGGTGTGTAACTGTGTGTAGCTGGTGTGTCACTGTGTGTAACTGGTGTGTAATTGTGTGTAACTGTGTGTAACAGGTGTGTAACAGGTGTGTAACTGTGTGTAACTGGTGTGTCACTGGTGTGTGACTGGTGTGTAACTGTGGGTAACTGGTTTGTCACTGTTGTGTATCTGTGTGTAACTGGGGTGTCACTGGTGTGTAATTGTGTTTAACTGGTGGGTCATTGGTGTGTAACTGTGTGTAACTGTGTGTAACTGGGGTGTCACTGGTGTGTAACTGTGTGTAACTGGGGTGTCACTGGTGTGTAACTGTGTGTAACTGTGTGTAACTGGGGTGTCACTGGTGTGTAACTGTATGTAACTGGTGTGTAACTGTGTGTAACTGGTGTGTCAAGGGTGTGTAACTGTGTGTAACTGGTGTGTCACTGGTGTGTAACTGTGTGTAACTGGTGTGTCACTGGTGTGTAACTGTGTGTAACTGGTGTGTAACTGTGTGTAACTGAGTGTAACTGTGTGTAACTGGTGTGTCTTGTGTGTGTAACTGTGTGTAACTGGTGTGTAACTGGTGTGTCACTGGTGTGTAACTGTGTGTAACTGGGGTGTAACTGGTGTGTAACTGTGTGTAGCTGGTGTGTCACTGTGTGTAACTGGTGTGTAATTGTGTGTAACTGTGTGTAACAGGTGTGTAACAGGTGTGTAACTGTGTGTAACTGTGTGTAACTGGTGTGTCACTGGTGTGTGACTGGTGTGTAACTGTGGGTAACTGGTTTGTCACTGTTGTGTATCTGTGTGTAACTGGGGTGTCACTGGTGTGTAATTGTGTTTAACTGGTGAGTCATTGGTGTGTAACTGTGTGTAACTGGGGTGTCACTGGTGTGTAACTGTGTGTAACTGGTGTGTCACTGGTGTGTAACTGTGTGTAACTGGTGTGTCTTGTGTGTGTAACTGTAAGTAACTGGTGTGTAACTGGTGTGTGACTGTGTGTAACTGGGGTGTCACTCGTGTGTAACTGTGTGTAACTGGGGTATCACTGGTGTGTAACTGTGTGTAACTAGTGTGTCACTGGTGTGTAACTGTGTGTAACTGGGGTGTCACTGGTGTGTAACTGTGTGTAACTGGGGTGTCACTGGTGTGTAACTGTGTGTAACTGTGTGTAACTGGTGTGTAACTGTGTGTAGCTAGTGTGTCACTGTGTGTAACCGGTGTGTAATTGTGTGTAACTGTGTGTAACAGGTGTGTAACAGGTGTGTAACTGTGTGTAACTGTGGGTAACTGTGTGTAACTGGTGTGTCACTGGTGTGTGACTGGTGTGTAACTGTGGGTAACTGGGGTGTCACTGGTGTGTAACTGTGTGTAACTGTGTGTAACTGGGGTGTCACTGGTGTGTAACTTTATGTAACTGGTGTGTAACTGTGTGTAACTGGTGTGTCAAGGGTGTGTAACTGTGTGTCACTGGTGTGTAACTGTGTGTAACTGTGTGTAACTGGTGTGTCACTGGTGTGTAACTGTGTGTAACTGGTGTGTAACTGTGTGTAACTGAGTGTAACTGTGTGTAACTGGTGTGTCTTGTGTGTGTAACTGGTGTGTAACTGGTGTGTAACTGGTGTGTAACTGTGTGTAACTGGGGTGTCACTCGTGTGTAACTGTGTGTAACTGGGGTATCACTGGTGTGTAACTGTGTGTAACTAGTGTGTCACTGGTGTGTAACTGTGTGTAACTGGGGTGTCACTGGTGTGTAACTGTGTGTAACTGGGGTGTAACTGGTGTGTAACTGTGTGTAGCTGGTGTGTCACTGTGTGTAACTGGTGTGTAATTGTGTGTAACTGTGTGTAACAGGTGTGTAACTGTGTGTAACTGTGTGTAACTGGTGTGTCACTGGTGTGTGACTGGTGTGTAACTGTGGGTAACTGGTTTGTCACTGTTGTGTATCTGTGTGTAACTGGGGTGTCACTGGTGTGTAATTGTGTTTAACTGGTGAGTCATTAGTGTGTAACTGTGTGTAACTGTGTGTAACTGGTGTGTCACTGGTGTGTAACTGTGTGTAACTGTGTGTAACTGGTGTGTCTTGTGTGTGTAACTGTGTGTAACTGGTGTGTAACTGGTGTGTAACTGTGTGTAACTGGGGTGTCACTCGTGTGTAACTGTGTGTAACTGGGGTATCACTGGTGTGTAACTGTGTGTAACTAGTGTGTCACTGGTGTGTAACTGTGTGTAACTGGGGTGTCACTGGTGTGTAACTGTGTGTAACTGGGGTGTCACTGGTGTGTAACTGTGTGTAACTGGTGTGTAACTGTGTGTAGCTGGTGTGTCACTGTGTGTAACTGGTGTGTAATTGTGTGTAACTGTGTGTAACAGGTATGTAACTGGTGTGTAATTGTGTGTAACTGTGTGTAACAGGTGTGTAACAGGTGTGTAACTGTCTGTAACTGTGTGTGACTGGTGTGTAACTGTGGGTAACTGGTTTGTCACTGTTGTGTATCTGTGTGTAACTGGGGTGTCACTGGTGTGTAATTGTGTTTAACTGGTGGGTCATTGGTGTGTAACTGTGTGTAACTGTGTGTAACTGGGGTGTCACTGGTGTGTAACTGTGTGTAACTGGGGTGTCACTGGTGTGTTACTGTGTGTAACTGTGTGTAACTGGGGTGTCACTGGTGTGTAACTGTATGTAACTGGTGTGTAACTGTCCACAGTCATGATACAAGTGTGTGTAGTGTTCACTGTGTGTGTTGTTCTGTGTGGTGTCTACAGTCATGATACAAGTGTGTGTAGTGTTCACTGTGTGTGTTGTTGTGCAAAAAGTGTTGAGCAAACATTGTGTTTCCAGATGTGCAAATCCGAGCCATGTTTTGCAAATTCTGTGTGTGACTGGTGTGTCACTGGTGTGTAACTGTGTGTAACTGGTGTGTCACTGGTGTGTATCTGTGTGTAACTGGTGTGTAACAGGTGTGTAACTGTGTGTAACTGTGTGTAACTGGTGTGTCACTGGTGTGTGACTGGTGTGTAACTGTGGGTAACTGGTTTGTCACTGTTGTGTATCTCTGTGTAACTGGGGTGTCACTGGTGTGTAATTGTGTTTAACTGGTGAGTCATTGGTGTGTAACTGTGTGTAACTGGGGTGTCACTGGTGTGTAACTGTGTGTAACTGGTGTGTCACTGGTGTGTAACTGTGTGTAACTGGTGTGTCTTGTGTGTGTAACTGTAAGTAACTGGTGTGTAACTGGTGTGTGACTGTGTGTAACTGGGGTGTCACTCGTGTGTAACTGTGTGTAACTGGGGTATCACTGGTGTGTAACTGTGTGTAACTAGTGTGTCACTGGTGTGTAACTGTGTGTAACTGGGGTGTCACTGGTGTGTAACTGTGTGTAACTGGGGTGTCACTGGTGTGTAACTGTGTGTAACTGTGTGTAACTGGTGTGTAACTGTGTGTAGCTAGTGTGTCACTGTGTGTAACCGGTGTGTAATTGTGTGTAACTGTGTGTAACAGGTGTGTCACTGGTGTGTGACTGGTGTGTAACTGTGGGTAACTGGTTTGTCACTATTGTGTATCTGTGTGTAACTGGGGTGTCACTGGTGTGTAATTGTGTTTAACTGGTGGGTCATTGTTGTGTAACTGTGTGTAACTGTGTGTAACTGGGGTGTCACTGGTGTGTAACTGTGTGTAACTGGGGTGTCACTGGTGTGTAACTGTGTGTAACTGGGGTGTCACTGGTGTGTAACTGTATGTAACTGGTGTGTAACTGTGTGTAACTGGTGTGTCAAGGGTGTGTAACTGTGTGTAACTGGTGTGTCACTGGTGTGTAACTGTGTGTAACTGGTGTGTCACTGGTGTGTAACTGTGTGTAACTGGTGTGTAACTGTGTGTAACTGGTGTGTAACTGGTGTGTAACTGTGTGTAACTGTAGTGTCACTCGTGTGTAACTGTGTGTAACTGGGGTATCACTGGTGTGTAACTGTGTGTAACTGGTGTGTAACTGTGTGTAACTGGGGTGTCACTGGTGTGTAACTGTGTGTAACTGGGGTGTAACTGGTGTGTAACTGTGTGTAGCTGGTGTGTCACTGTGTGTAACTGGTGTGTAATTGTGTGTAACTGTGTGTAACAGGTGTGTAACAGGTGTGTAACTGTGTGTAACTGTGTGTAACTGGTGTGTCACTGGTGTGTGACTGGTGTGTAACTGTGGGTAACTGGTTTGTCACTGTTGTGTATCTGTGTGTAACTGGGGTGTCACTGGTGTGTAATTGTGTTTAACTGGTGAGTCATTAGTGTGTAACTGTGTGTAACTGTGTGTAACTGGTGTGTAACTGTGTGTAACTGTGTGTAACTGTGTGTAACTGGTGTGTCTTGTGTGTGTAACTGTGTGTAACTGGTGTGTAACTGGTGTGTAACTGTGTGTAACTGGGGTGTCACTCGTGTGTAACTGTGTGTAACTGGGGTATCACTGGTGTGTAACTGTGTGTAACTGGTGTGTCACTGGTGTGTAACTGTGTGTAACTGTGTGTAACTGTGTGTAACTGGTGTGTCTTGTGTGTATAACTGTGTGTAACTGGTGTGTAACTGGTGTGTAACTGTTTGTAACTGGGGTGTCACTCGTGTGTAACTGTGTGTAACTGGGGTTTCACTGGTGTGTAACTGTGTGTAACTGGGGTGTCACTGGTGTGTAACTTTATGTAACTGGTGTGTAACTGTGTGTAACTGGTGTGTCAAGGGTGTGTAACTGTGTGTAACTGGTGTGTCACTGGTGTGTAACTGTGTGTAACTGTGAGTAACTGGTGTGTCACTGGTGTGTAACTGTGTGTAACTGGTGTGTAACTGGTGTGTAACTGTGTGTAACTGAGTGTAACTGTGTGTAACTGGTGTGTCTTGTGTGTGTAACTGTGTGTAACTGGTGTGTAACTGGTGTGTAACTGTGTGTAACTTGGGTGTCACTCGTGTGTAACTGTGTGTAACTGGGGTATCACTGGTGTGTAACTGTGTGTAACTAGTGTGTCACTGGTGTGTAACTGTGTGTAACTGGGGTGTCACTGGTGTGTAACTGTGTGTAACTGGGGTGTAACTGGTGTGTAACTGTGTGTAGCTGGTGTGTCACTGTGTGTAACTGGTGTGTAATTGTGTGTAACTGTGTGTAACAGGTGTGTAACTGTGTGTAACTGGTGTGTCACTGGTGTGTGACTGGTGTGTAACTGTGGGTAACTGGTTTGTCACTGTTGTGTATCTGTGTGTAACTGGGGTGTCACTGGTGTGTAATTGTGTTTAACTGGTGAGTCATTAGTGTGTAACTGTGTGTAACTGTGTGTAACTGGGGTGTCACTGGTGTGTAACTGTGTGTAACTGGTGTGTCACTGGTGTGTAACTGTGTGTAACTGTGTGTAACTGTGTGTAACTGGTGTGTCTTGTGTGTGTAACTGGTGTGTAACTGGTGTGTAACTGGTGTGTAACTGTGTGTAACTGGGGTGTCACTCGTGTGTAACTGTGTGTAACTGGGGTATCACTGGTGTGTAACTGTGTGTAACTAGTGTGTCACTGGTGTGTAACTGTGTGTAACTGGGGTGTCACTGGTGTGTAACTGTGTGTAACTGGGGTGTCACTGGTGTGTAACTGTGTGTAACTGGTGTGTAACTGTGTGTAGCTGGTGTGTCACTGTGTGTAACTGGTGTGTAATTGTGTGTAACTGTGTGTATCAGGTGTGTAACTGGTGTGTAATTGTGTGTAACTGTGTGTAACAGGTGTGTAACAGGTGTGTAACTGTGTGTAACTGTGTGTGACTGGTGTGTAACTGTGGGTAACTGGTTTGTCACTGTTGTGTATCTGTGTGTAACTGGGGTGTCACTGGTGTGTAATTGTGTTTAACTGGTGGGTCATTGGTGTGTAACTGTGTGTAACTGTGTGTAACTGGGGTGTCACTGGTGTGTAACTGGGGTGTCACTGGTGTGTAGCTGTGTGTAACTGTGTGTAACTGGGGTGTCACTGGTGTGTAACTGTATGTAACTGGTGTGTAACTGTCCACAGTCATGATACAAGTGTGTGTAGTGTTCACTGTGTGTGTTGTTCTGTGTGGTGTCTACAGTCATGATACAAGTGTGTGTAGTGTTCACTGTGTGTGTTGTTGTGCAAAAAGTGTTGAGCAAACATTGTGTTTCCAGATGTGCAAATCCGAGCCATGTTTTGCAAATTCTGTGTGTAACTGGTGTGTCACTGGTGTGTAACTGTGTGTAACTGGTGTGTCACTGGTGTGTATCTGTGTGTAACTGGTGTGTCATTGGTGTGTAACTGTGTGTAACTGGTGTGTCACTGGTGTGTATCTGTGTGTAACTGGTGTGTCATTGGTGTGTAACTGTGTGTAACTGGTGTGTCACTGGTGTGTAACTGTGTGTAACTAGTGTGTCACTGGTGTGTAACTGTGTGTCACTGGTGTGTAACTGTGTGTAACTGGTGTGTCACTGGTGTGTATCTGTGTGTAACTGGTGTGTCATTGGTGTGTAACTGTGTGTAACTGGTGTGTCACTGGTGTGTATCTGTGTGTAACTGGTGTGTCATTGGCGTGTAACTGTGTGTAACTGTGTGTAACTGGTGTGTCACTGGTGTGTAACTGTTTTGTCACTGGTGTGTAACTGTGTGTAACTGTGTGTAACTGTGTGTAACTGGTGTGTCTTGTGTGTGTAATGTGTGTAACTGGTGTGTAACTGGTGTGTAACTGGTGTGTAACTGGTGTGTAACTGTATGTAACTGGGGTGTCACTCGTGTGTAACTGTGTGTAACTGGGGTATCACTGGTGTGTAACTGTGTGTAACTAGTGTGTCACTGGTGTGTAACTGTGTGTAACTGGTGTGTCACTGGTGTGTATCTGTGTGTAACTGGTGTGTCATTGGTGTGTCATTGGTGTGTAACTGTGTGTAACTGGTGTGTCACTGGTGTGTATCTGTGTGTAACTGGTGTGTCATTGGTGTGTAACTGTGTGTAACTGTGTGTAACTGGTGTGTCACTGGTGTGTAACTGTTGTGTCACTGGTGTGTAACTGTGTGTCACTGGTGTGTAACTGTGTGTAACTGGTGTGTAACTGTGTGTAACTGTGTGTAACTGGTGTGTCTTGTGTGTGTAATGTGTGTAACTGGTGTGTAACTGGTGTGTAACTGGTGTGTAACTGGTGTGTAACTGGTGTGTAACTGTGTGTAACTGGGGTGTCACTCGTGTGTAACTGTGTGTAACTGGGGTATCACTGGTGTGTAACTGTGTGTAACTAGTGTGTCACTGGTGTGTAACTGTGTGTAACTGGGGTGTCACTGGTGTGTAACTGTGTGTAGCTGGTGTGTCACTGTGTGTAACTGGTGTGTAATTGTGTGTAACTGTGTGTAACAGGTGTGTAACAGGTGTGTAACTGTGTGTAACTGTGTGTAACTGGTGTGTCACTGGTGTGTGACTGGTGTGTAACTGTGGGTAACTGGTTTGTCACTGTTGTGTATCTGTGTGTAACTGGGGTGTCACTGGTGTGTAATTGTGTTTAACTGGTGGGTCATTGGTGTGTAACTGTGTGTAACTGTGTGTAACTGGGGTGTCACTGGTGTGTAACTGTGTGTAACTGGGGTGTCACTGGTGTGTAACTGTGTGTAACTGTGTGTAACTGGGGTGTCACTGGTGTGTAACTTTATGTAACTGGTGTGTAACTGTGTGTAACTGGTGTGTCAAGGGTGTGTAACTGTGTGTCACTGGTGTGTAACTGTGTGTAACTGTGTGTAACTGGTGTGTCACTGGTGTGTAACTGTGTGTAACTGGTGTGTAACTGTGTGTAACTGAGTGTAACTGTGTGTAACTGGTGTGTCTTGTGTGTGTAACTGGTGTGTAACTGGTGTGTAACTGGTGTGTAACTGTGTGTAACTGGGGTGTCACTCGTGTGTAACTGTGTGTAACTGGGGTATCACTGGTGTGTAACTGTGTGTAACTAGTGTGTCACTGGTGTGTAACTGTGTGTAACTGGGGTGTCACTGGTGTGTAACTGTGTGTAACTGGGGTGTAACTGGTGTGTAACTGTGTGTAGCTGGTGTGTCACTGTGTGTAACTGGTGTGTAATTGTGTGTAACTGTGTGTAACAGGTGTGTAACTGTGTGTAACTGTGTGTAACTGGTGTGTCACTGGTGTGTGACTGGTGTGTAACTGTGGGTAACTGGTTTGTCACTGTTGTGTATCTGTGTGTAACTGGGGTGTCACTGGTGTGTAATTGTGTTTAACTGGTGAGTCATTAGTGTGTAACTGTGTGTAACTGTGTGTAACTGGGGTGTAACTGGTGTGTAACTGTGTGTAACTGGTGTGTCACTGGTGTGTAACTGTGTGTAACTGTGTGTAACTGGTGTGTCTTGTGTGTGTAACTGTGTGTAACTGGTGTGTAACTGGTGTGTAACTGTGTGTAACTGGGGTGTCACTCGTGTGTAACTGTGTGTAACTGGGGTATCACTGGTGTGTAACTGTGTGTAACTAGTGTGTCACTGGTGTGTAACTGTGTGTAACTGGGGTGTCACTGGTGTGTAACTGTGTGTAACTGGGGTGTCACTGGTGTGTAACTGTGTGTAACTGGTGTGTAACTGTGTGTAGCTGGTGTGTCACTGTGTGTAACTGGTGGGTAATTGTGTGTAACTGTGTGTAACAGGTGTGTAACTGGTGTGTAATTGTGTGTAACTGTGTGTAACAGGTGTGTAACAGGTGTGTAACTGTGTGTAACTGTGTGTGACTGGTGTGTAACTGTGGGTAACTGGTTTGTCACTGTTGTGTATCTGTGTGTAACTGGGGTGTCACTGGTGTGTAATTGTGTTTAACTGGTGGGTCATTGGTGTGTAACTGTGTGTAACTGTGTGTAACTGGGGTGTCACTGGTGTGTAACTGTGTGTAACTGGGGTGTCACTGGTGTGTAACTGTGTGTAACTGTGTGTAACTGGGGTGTCACTGGTGTGTAACTGTATGTAACTGGTGTGTAACTGTCCACAGTCATGATACAAGTGTGTGTAGTGTTCACTGTGTGTGTTGTTCTGTGTGGTGTCTACAGTCATGATACAAGTGTGTGTAGTGTTCACTGTGTGTGTTGTTGTGCAAAAAGTGTTGAGCAAACATTGTGTTTCCAGATGTGCAAATCCGAGCCATGTTTTGCAAATTCTGTGTGTGACTGGTGTGTCACTGGTGTGTAACTGTGTGTAACTGGTGTGTCACTGGTGTGTATCTGTGTGTAACTGGTGTGTCATTGGTGTGTAACTGTGTGTAACTGGTGTGTCACTGGTGTGTATCTGTGTGTAACTGGTGTGTCATTGGTGTGTAACTGTGTGTAACTGGTGTGTCACTGGTGTGTAACTGTGTGTAACTAGTGTGTCACTGGTGTGTAACTGTGTGTCACTGGTGTGTAACTGTGTGTAACTGGTGTGTCACTGGTGTGTATCTGTGTGTAACTGGTGTGTCATTGGTGTGTAACTGTGTGTAACTGGTGTGTCACTGGTGTGTAATGTGTGTAACTGGTGTGTAACTGGTGTGTAACTGGTGTGTAACTGTGTGTAACTGGGGTGTCACTCGTGTGTAACTGTGTGTAACTGGGGTATCACTGGTGTGTAACTGTGTGTAACTAGTGTGTCACTGGTGTGTAACTGTGTGTAACTGGGGTGTCACTGGTGTGTAACTGTGTGTAGCTGGTGTGTCACTGTGTGTAACTGGTGTGTAATTGTGCGTAACTGTGTGTAACAGGTGTGTAACAGGTGTGTAACTGTGTGTAACTGGTGTGTCACTGGTGTGTGACTGGTGTGTAACTGTGGGTAACTGGTTTGTCACTGTTGTGTATCTGTGTGTAACTGGGGTGTCACTGGTGTGTAATTGTGTTTAACTGGTGGGTCATTGGTGTGTAACTGTGTGTAACTGTGTGTAACTGGGGTGTCACTGGTGTGTAACTGTGTGTAACTGGGGTGTCACTGGTGTGTAACTGTGTGTAACTGTGTGTAACTGGGGTGTCACTGGTGTGTAACTGTATGTAACTGGTGTGTAACTGTGTGTAACTGGTCTGTCAAGGGTGTGTAACTGTGTGTAACTGGTGTGTCACTGGTGTGTAACTGTGTGTAACTGGTGTGTCACTGGTGTGTAACTGTGTGTAACTGGTGTGTAACTGTGTGTAACTGAGTGTAACTGTGTGTAACTGGTGTGTCTTGTGTGTGTAACTGTGTGTAACTGGTGTGTAACTGGTGTGTCACTGGTGTGTAACTGTGTGTAACTGTGTGTAACTGGGGTGTAACTGGTGTGTAACTGTGTGTAGCTGGTGTGTCACTGTGTGTAAATGGTGTGTAATTGTGTGTAACTGTGTGTAACAGGTGTGTAACAGGTGTGTAACTGTGTGTAACTGTGTGTAACTGGTGTGTCACTGGTGTGTGACTGGTGTGTAACTGTGGGTAACTGGTTTGTCACTGTTGTGTATCTGTGTGTAACTGGGGTGTCACTGGTGTGTAATTGTGTTTAACTGGTGAGTCATTGGTGTGTAACTGTGTGTAACTGGGGTGTCACTGGTGTGTAACTGTGTGTAACTGGTGTGTCACTGGTGTGTAACTGTGTGTAACTGGTGTGTCTTGTGTGTGTAACTGTAAGTAACTGGTGTGTAACTGGTGTGTGACTGTGTGTAACTGGGGTGTCACTCGTGTGTAACTGTGTGTAACTGGGGTATCACTGGTGTGTAACTGTGTGTAACTAGTGTGTCACTGGTGTGTAACTGTGTGTAACTGGGGTGTCACTGGTGTGTAACTGTGTGTAACTGGGGTGTCACTGGTGTGTAACTGTGTGTAACTGTGTGTAACTGGTGTGTAACTGTGTGTAGCTAGTGTGTCACTGTGTGTAACCGGTGTGTAATTGTGTGTAACTGTGTGTAACAGGTGTGTAACAGGTGTGTAACTGTGTGTAACTGTGTGTAACTGTGTGTAACTGGTGTGTCACTGGTGTGTGACTGGTGTGTAACTGTGGGTAACTGGGGTGTCACTGGTGTGTAACTGTGTGTAACTGTGTGTAACTGGGGTGTCACTGGTGTGTAACTTTATGTAACTGGTGTGTAACTGTGTGTAACTGGTGTGTCAAGGGTGTGTAACTGTGTGTCACTGGTGTGTAACTGTGTGTAACTGTGTGTAACTGGTGTGTCACTGGTGTGTAACTGTGTGTAACTGGTGTGTAACTGTGTGTAACTGAGTGTAACTGTGTGTAACTGGTGTGTCTTGTGTGTGTAACTGGTGTGTAACTGGTGTGTAACTGGTGTGTAACTGTGTGTAACTGGGGTGTCACTCGTGTGTAACTGTGTGTAACTGGGGTATCACTGGTGTGTAACTGTGTGTAACTAGTGTGTCACTGGTGTGTAACTGTGTGTAACTGGGGTGTCACTGGTGTGTAACTGTGTGTAACTGGGGTGTAACTGGTGTGTAACTGTGTGTAGCTGGTGTGTCACTGTGTGTAACTGGTGTGTAATTGTGTGTAACTGTGTGTAACAGGTGTGTAACTGTGTGTAACTGTGTGTAACTGGTGTGTCACTGGTGTGTGACTGGTGTGTAACTGTGGGTAACTGGTTTGTCACTGTTGTGTATCTGTGTGTAACTGGGGTGTCACTGGTGTGTAATTGTGTTTAACTGGTGAGTCATTAGTGTGTAACTGTGTGTAACTGTGTGTAACTGGTGTGTCACTGGTGTGTAACTGTGTGTAACTGGTGTGTCTTGTGTGTGTAACTGTGTGTAACTGGTGTGTAACTGGTGTGTAACTGTGTGTAACTGGGGTGTCACTCGTGTGTAACTGTGTGTAACTGGGGTATCACTGGTGTGTAACTGTGTGTAACTAGTGTGTCACTGGTGTGTAACTGTGTGTAACTGGGGTGTCACTGGTGTGTAACTGTGTGTAGCTGGTGTGTCACTGTGTGTAACTGGTGTGTAATTGTGTGTAACTGTGTGTAACAGGTGTGTAACAGGTGTGTAACTGTGTGTAACTGTGTGTAACTGGTGTGTCACTGGTGTGTGACTGGTGTGTAACTGTGGGTAACTGGTTTGTCACTGTTGTGTATCTGTGTGTAACTGGGGTGTCACTGGTGTGTAATTGTGTTTAACTGGTGGGTCATTGGTGTGTAACTGTGTGTAACTGTGTGTAACTGGGGTGTCACTGGTGTGTAACTGTGTGTAACTGGGGTGTCACTGGTGTGTAACTGTGTGTAACTGTGTGTAACTGGGGTGTCACTGGTGTGTAACTTTATGTAACTGGTGTGTAACTGTGTGTAACTGGTGTGTCAAGGGTGTGTAACTGTGTGTCACTGGTGTGTAACTGTGTGTAACTGTGTGTAACTGGTGTGTCACTGGTGTGTAACTGTGTGTAACTGGTGTGTAACTGTGTGTAACTGAGTGTAACTGTGTGTAACTGGTGTGTCTTGTGTGTGTAACTGGTGTGTAACTGGTGTGTAACTGGTGTGTAACTGTGTGTAACTGGGGTGTCACTCGTGTGTAACTGTGTGTAACTGGGGTATCACTGGTGTGTAACTGTGTGTAACTAGTGTGTCACTGGTGTGTAACTGTGTGTAACTGGGGTGTCACTGGTGTGTAACTGTGTGTAACTGGGGTGTAACTGGTGTGTAACTGTGTGTAGCTGGTGTGTCACTGTGTGTAACTGGTGTGTAATTGTGTGTAACTGTGTGTAACAGGTGTGTAACTGTGTGTAACTGTGTGTAACTGGTGTGTCACTGGTGTGTGACTGGTGTGTAACTGTGGGTAACTGGTTTGTCACTGTTGTGTATCTGTGTGTAACTGGGGTGTCACTGGTGTGTAATTGTGTTTAACTGGTGAGTCATTAGTGTGTAACTGTGTGTAACTGTGTGTAACTGGGGTGTAACTGGTGTGTAACTGTGTGTAACTGGTGTGTCACTGGTGTGTAACTGTGTGTAACTGTGTGTAACTGGTGTGTCTTGTGTGTGTAACTGTGTGTAACTGGTGTGTAACTGGTGTGTAACTGTGTGTAACTGGGGTGTCACTCGTGTGTAACTGTGTGTAACTGGGGTATCACTGGTGTGTAACTGTGTGTAACTAGTGTGTCACTGGTGTGTAACTGTGTGTAACTGGGGTGTCACTGGTGTGTAACTGTGTGTAACTGGGGTGTCACTGGTGTGTAACTGTGTGTAACTGGTGTGTAACTGTGTGTAGCTGGTGTGTCACTGTGTGTAACTGGTGTGTAATTGTGTGTAACTGTGTGTAACAGGTGTGTAACTGGTGTGTAATTGTGTGTAACTGTGTGTAACAGGTGTGTAACAGGTGTGTAACTGTGTGTAACTGTGTGTGACTGGTGTGTAACTGTGGGTAACTGGTTTGTCACTGTTGTGTATCTGTGTGTAACTGGGGTGTCACTGGTGTGTAATTGTGTTTAACTGGTGGGTCATTGGTGTGTAACTGTGTGTAACTGTGTGTAACTGGGGTGTCACTGGTGTGTAACTGTGTGTAACTGGGGTGTCACTGGTGTGTAACTGTGTGTAACTGTGTGTAACTGGGGTGTCACTGGTGTGTAACTGTATGTAACTGGTGTGTAACTGTCCACAGTCATGATACAAGTGTGTGTAGTGTTCACTGTGTGTGTTGTTCTGTGTGGTGTCTACAGTCATGATACAAGTGTGTGTAGTGTTCACTGTGTGTGTTGTTGTGCAAAAAGTGTTGAGCAAACATTGTGTTTCCAGATGTGCAAATCCGAGCCATGTTTTGCAAATTCTGTGTGTGACTGGTGTGTCACTGGTGTGTAACTGTGTGTAACTGGTGTGTCACTGGTGTGTATCTGTGTGTAACTGGTGTGTCATTGGTGTGTAACTGTGTGTAACTGGTGTGTCACTGGTGTGTATCTGTGTGTAACTGGTGTGTCATTGGTGTGTAACTGTGTGTAACTGGTGTGTCACTGGTGTGTAACTGTGTGTAACTAGTGTGTCACTGGTGTGTAACTGTGTGTCACTGGTGTGTAACTGTGTGTAACTGGTGTGTCACTGGTGTGTATCTGTGTGTAACTGGTGTGTCATTGGTGTGTAACTGTGTGTAACTGGTGTGTCACTGGTGTGTAATGTGTGTAACTGGTGTGTAACTGGTGTGTAACTGGTGTGTAACTGTGTGTAACTGGGGTGTCACTCGTGTGTAACTGTGTGTAACTGGGGTATCACTGGTGTGTAACTGTGTGTAACTAGTGTGTCACTGGTGTGTAACTGTGTGTAACTGGGGTGTCACTGGTGTGTAACTGTGTGTAGCTGGTGTGTCACTGTGTGTAACTGGTGTGTAATTGTGTGTAACTGTGTGTAACAGGTGTGTAACAGGTGTGTAACTGTGTGTAACTGGTGTGTCACTGGTGTGTGACTGGTGTGTAACTGTGGGTAACTGGTTTGTCACTGTTGTGTATCTGTGTGTAACTGGGGTGTCACTGGTGTGTAATTGTGTTTAACTGGTGGGTCATTGGTGTGTAACTGTGTGTAACTGTGTGTAACTGGGGTGTCACTGGTGTGTAACTGTGTGTAACTGGGGTGTCACTGGTGTGTAACTGTGTGTAACTGTGTGTAACTGGGGTGTCACTGGTGTGTAACTGTATGTAACTGGTGTGTAACTGTGTGTAACTGGTGTGTCAAGGGTGTGTAACTGTGTGTAACTGGTGTGTCACTGGTGTGTAACTGTGTGTAACTGGTGTGTCACTGGTGTGTAACTGTGTGTAACTGGTGTGTAACTGTGTGTAACTGAGAGTAACTGTGTGTAACTGGTGTGTCTTGTGTGTGTAACTGTGTGTAACTGGTGTGTAACTGGTGTGTCACTGGTGTGTAACTGTGTGTAACTGGGGTGTAACTGGTGTGTAACTGTGTGTAGCTGGTGTGTCACTGTGTGTAACTGGTGTGTAATTGTATGTAACTGTGTGTAACAGGTGTGTAACAGGTGAGTAACTGTGTGTAACTGTGTGTAACTGGTGTGTCACTGGTGTGTGACTGGGGTGTAACTGTGGGTAACTGGTTTGTCACTGTTGTGTATCTGTGTGTAACTGGGGTGTCACTGGTGTGTAATTGTGTTTAACTGGTGAGTCATTGGTGTGTAACTGTGTGTAACTGGGGTGTCACTGGTGTGTAACTGTGTGTAACTGGTGTGTCACTGGTGTGTAACTGTGTGTAACTGGTGTGTCTTGTGTGTGTAACTGTAAGTAACTGGTGTGTAACTGGTGTGTGACTGTGTGTAACTGGGGTGTCACTCGTGTGTAACTGTGTGTAACTGGGGTATCACTGGTGTGTAACTGTGTGTAACTAGTGTGTCACTGGTGTGTAACTGTGTGTAACTGGGGTGTCACTGGTGTGTAACTGTGTGTAACTGGGGTGTCACTGGTGTGTAACTGTGTGTAACTGTGTGTAACTGGTGTGTAACTGTGTGTAGCTAGTGTGTCACTGTGTGTAACCGGTGTGTAATTGTGTGTAACTGTGTGTAACAGGTGTGTAACAGGTGTGTAACTGTGTGTAACTGTGTGTAACTGTGTGTAACTGGTGTGTCACTGGTGTGTGACTGGTGTGTAACTGTGGGTAACTGGGGTGTCACTGGTGTGTAACTGTGTGTAACTGTGTGTAACTGGGGTGTCACTGGTGTGTAACTTTATGTAACTGGTGTGTAACTGTGTGTAACTGGTGTGTCAAGGGTGTGTAACTGTGTGTCACTGGTGTGTAACTGTGTGTAACTGTGTGTAACTGGTGTGTCACTGGTGTGTAACTGTGTGTAACTGGTGTGTAACTGTGTGTAACTGAGTGTAACTGTGTGTAACTGGTGTGTCTTGTGTGTGTAACTGGTGTGTAACTGGTGTGTAACTGGTGTGTAACTGTGTGTAACTGGGGTGTCACTCGTGTGTAACTGTGTGTAACTGGGGTATCACTGGTGTGTAACTGTGTGTAACTAGTGTGTCACTGGTGTGTAACTGTGTGTAACTGGGGTGTCACTGGTGTGTAACTGTGTGTAACTGGGGTGTAACTGGTGTGTAACTGTGTGTAGCTGGTGTGTCACTGTGTGTAACTGGTGTGTAATTGTGTGTAACTGTGTGTAAAAGGTGTGTAACTGTGTGTAACTGTGTGTAACTGGTGTGTCACTGGTGTGTGACTGGTGTGTAACTGTGGGTAACTGGTTTGTCACTGTTGTGTATCTGTGTGTAACTGGGGTGTCACTGGTGTGTAATTGTGTTTAACTGGTGAGTCATTAGTGTGTAACTGTGTGTAACTGTGTGTAACTGGTGTGTCACTGGTGTGTAACTGTGTGTAACTGTGTGTAACTGGTGTGTCTTGTGTGTGTAACTGTGTGTAACTGGTGTGTAACTGGTGTGTAACTGTGTGTAACTGGGGTGTCACTCGTGTGTAACTGTGTGTAACTGGGGTATCACTGGTGTGTAACTGTGTGTAACTAGTGTGTCACTGGTGTGTAACTGTGTGTAACTGGGGTGTCACTGGTGTGTAACTGTGTGTAACTGGGGTGTCACTGGTGTGTAACTGTGTGTAACTGGTGTGTAACTGTGTGTAGCTGGTGTGTCACTGTGTGTAACTGGTGTGTAATTGTGTGTAACTGTGTGTAACAGGTGTGTAACTGGTGTGTAATTGTGTGTAACTGTGTGTAACAGGTGTGTAACAGGTGTGTAACTGTGTGTAACTGTGTGTGACTGGTGTGTAACTGTGGGTAACTGGTTTGTCACTGTTGTGTATCTGTGTGTAACTGGGGTGTCACTGGTGTGTAATTGTGTTTAACTGGTGGGTCATTGGTGTGTAACTGTGTGTAACTGTGTGTAACTGGGGTGTCACTGGTGTGTAACTGTGTGTAACTGGGGTGTCACTGGTGTGTAACTGTGTGTAACTGTGTGTAACTGGGGTGTCACTGGTGTGTAACTGTATGTAACTGGTGTGTAACTGTCCACAGTCATGATACAAGTGTGTGTAGTGTTCACTGTGTGTGTTGTTCTGTGTGGTGTCTACAGTCATGATACAAGTGTGTGTAGTGTTCACTGTGTGTGTTGTTGTGCAAAAAGTGTTGAGCAAACATTGTGTTTCCAGATGTGCAAATCCGAGCCATGTTTTGCAAATTCTGTGTGTGACTGGTGTGTCACTGGTGTGTAACTGTGTGTAACTGGTGTGTCACTGGTGTGTATCTGTGTGTAACTGGTGTGTAACAGGTGTGTAACTGTGTGTAACTGTGTGTAACTGGTGTGTCACTGGTGTGTGACTGGTGTGTAACTGTGGGTAACTGGTTTGTCACTGTTGTGTATCTCTGTGTAACTGGGGTGTCACTGGTGTGTAATTGTGTTTAACTGGTGAGTCATTGGTGTGTAACTGTGTGTAACTGGGGTGTCACTGGTGTGTAACTGTGTGTAACTGGTGTGTCACTGGTGTGTAACTGTGTGTAACTGGTGTGTCTTGTGTGTGTAACTGTAAGTAACTGGTGTGTAACTGGTGTGTATCTGTGTGTAACTGGGGTGTCACTGGTGTGTAATTGTGTTTAACTGGTGGGTCATTGGTGTGTAACTGTGTGTAACTGTGTGTAACTGGGGTGTCACTGGTGTGTAACTGTGTGTAACTGGGGTGTCACTGGTGTGTAACTGTGTGTAACTGTGTGTAACTGGGGTGTCACTGGTGTGTAACTGTATGTAACTGGTGTGTAACTGTCCACAGTCATGATACAAGTGTGTGTAGTGTTAACTGTGTGTGTTGTTCTGTGTGGTGTCTACAGTCATGATACAAGTGTGTGTAGTGTTCACTGTGTGTGTTGTTGTGCAAAAAGTGTTGAGCAAACATTGTGTTTCCAGATGTGCAAATCCGAGCCATGTTTTGCAAATTCTGTGTGTGACTGGTGTGTCACTGGTGTGTAACTGTGTGTAACTGGTGTGTCACTGGTGTGTATCTGTGTGTAACTGGTGTGTAACAGGTGTGTAACTGTGTGTAACTGTGTGTAACTGGTGTGTCACTGGTGTGTGACTGGTGTGTAACTGTGGGTAACTGGTTTGTCACTGTTGTGTATCTCTGTGTAACTGGGGTGTCACTGGTGTGTAATTGTGTTTAACTGGTGAGTCATTGGTGTGTAACTGTGTGTAACTGGGGTGTCACTGGTGTGTAACTGTGTGTAACTGGTGTGTCACTGGTGTGTAACTGTGTGTAACTGGTGTGTCTTGTGTGTGTAACTGTAAGTAACTGGTGTGTAACTGGTGTGTGACTGTGTGTAACTGGGGTGTCACTCGTGTGTAACTGTGTGTAACTGGGGTATCACTGGTGTGTAACTGTGTGTAACTAGTGTGTCACTGGTGTGTAACTGTGTGTAACTGGGGTGTCACTGGTGTGTAACTGTGTGTAACTGGGGTGTCACTGGTGTGTAACTGTGTGTAACTGTGTGTAACTGGTGTGTAACTGTGTGTAGCTAGTGTGTCACTGTGTGTAACCGGTGTGTAATTGTGTGTAACTGTGTGTAACAGGTGTGTAACAGGTGTGTAACTGTGTGTAACTGTGTGTAACTGGTGTGTCACTGGTGTGTGACTGGTGTGTAACTGTGGGTAACTGGTTTGTCACTATTGTGTATCTGTGTGTAACTGGGGTGTCACTGGTGTGTAATTGTGTTTAACTGGTGGGTCATTGTTGTGTAACTGTGTGTAACTGTGTGTAACTGGGGTGTCACTGGTGTGTAACTGTGTGTAACTGGGGTGTCACTGGTGTGTAACTGTGTGTAACTGGGGTGTCACTGGTGTGTAACTGTATGTAACTGGTGTGTAACTGTGTGTAACTGGTGTGTCAAGGGTGTGTAACTGTGTGTAACTGGTGTGTCACTGGTGTGTAACTGTGTGTAACTGGTGTGTCACTGGTGTGTAACTGTGTGTAACTGGTGTGTAACTGTGTGTAACTGGTGTGTAACTGGTGTGTAACTGTGTGTAACTGTAGTGTCACTCGTGTGTAACTGTGTGTAACTGGGGTATCACTGGTGTGTAACTGTGTGTAACTGGTGTGTAACTGTGTGTAACTGGGGTGTCACTGGTGTGTAACTGTGTGTAACTGGGGTGTAACTGGTGTGTAACTGTGTGTAGCTGGTGTGTCACTGTGTGTAACTGGTGTGTAATTGTGTGTAACTGTGTGTAACAGGTGTGTAACAGGTGTGTAACTGTGTGTAACTGTGTGTAACTGGTGTGTCACTGGTGTGTGACTGGTGTGTAACTGTGGGTAACTGGTTTGTCACTGTTGTGTATCTGTGTGTAACTGGGGTGTCACTGGTGTGTAATTGTGTTTAACTGGTGAGTCATTAGTGTGTAACTGTGTGTAACTGTGTGTAACTGGTGTGTAACTGTGTGTAACTGTGTGTAACTGTGTGTAACTGGTGTGTCTTGTGTGTGTAACTGTGTGTAACTGGTGTGTAACTGGTTTGTAACTGTGTGTAACTGGGGTGTCACTCGTGTGTAACTGTGTGTAACTGGGGTATCACTGGTGTGTAACTGTGTGTAACTGGTGTGTCACTGGTGTGTAACTGTGTGTAACTGTGTGTAACTGTGTGTAACTGGTGTGTCTTGTGTGTATAACTGTGTGTAACTGGTGTGTAACTGGTGTGTAACTGTTTGTAACTGGGGTGTCACTCGTGTGTAACTGTGTGTAACTGGGGTATCACTGGTGTGTAACTGTGTGTAACTAGTGTGTCACTGGTGTGTAACTGTGTGTAACTGGGGTGTCACTGGTGTGTAACTGTGTGTAACTGGGGTGTCACTGGTGTGTAACTGTGTGTAACAGGTGTGTAACTGGTGTGTAATTGTGTGTAACTGTGTGTAACAGGTGTGTAACAGGTGTGTAACTATGTGTAACTGTGTGTGACTGGTGTGTAACTGTGGGTAACTGGTTTGTCACTGTTGTGTATCTGTGTGTAACTGGGGTGTCACTGGTGTGTAATTGTGTTTAACTGATGGGTCATTGGTGTGTAACTGTGTGTAACTGTGTGTAACTGGGGTGTCACTGGTGTGTAACTGTATGTAACTGGGGTGTAACTGTCCACAGTCATGATACAAGTGTGTGTAGTGTTCACTGTGTGTGTTGTTCTGTGTGGTGTCTACAGTCATGATACAAGTGTGTGTAGTGTTCACTGTGTGTGTTGTTGTGCAAAAAGTGTTGAGCAAACATTGTGTTTCCAGATGTGCAAATCCGAGCCATGTTTTGCAAATTCTGTGTGTAACTGGTGTGTCACTGGTGTGTAACTGTGTGTAACTGGTGTGTCACTGGTGTGTATCTGTGTGTAACTGGTGTGTCATTGGTGTGTAACTGTGTGTAACTGGTGTGTCACTGGTGTGTATCTGTGTGTAACTGGTGTGTCATTGGTGTGTAACTGTGTGTAACTGGTGTGTCACTGGTGTGTAACTGTGTGTAACTAGTGTGTCACTGGTGTGTAACTGTGTGTCACTGGTGTGTAACTGTGTGTAACTGGTGTGTCACTGGTGTGTATCTGTGTGTAACTGGTGTGTCATTGGTGTGTAACTGTGTGTAACTGGTGTGTCACTGGTGTGTATCTGTGTGTAACTGGTGTGTCATTGGCGTGTAACTGTGTGTAACTGTGTGTAACTGGTGTGTCACTGGTGTGTAACTGTTTTGTCACTGGTGTGTAACTGTGTGTAACTGGTGTGTAACTGTGTGTAACTGTGTGTAACTGTGTGTAACTGGTGTGTCTTGTGTGTGTAATGTGTGTAACTGGTGTGTAACTGGTGTGTAACTGGTGTGTAACTGTGTGTAACTGGGATGTCACTCGTGTGTAACTGTGTGTAACTGGGGTATCACTGGTGTGTAACTGTGTGTAACTAGTGTGTCACTGGTGTGTAACTGTGTGTAACTGGTGTGTCACTGGTGTGTATCTGTGTGTAACTGGTGTGTCATTGGTGTGTAACTGTGTGTAACTGGTGTGTCACTGGTGTGTATCTGTGTGTAACTGGTGTGTCATTGGTGTGTAACAGTGTGTAACTGTGTGTAACTGGTGTGTCACTGGTGTGTAACTGTTGTGTCACTGGTGTGTAACTGTGTGTAACTGGTGTGTAACTGTGTGTAACTGTGTGTAACTGTGTGTAACTGGTGTGTCTTGTGTGTGTAATGTGTGTAACTGGTGTGTAACTGGTGTGTAACTGGTGTGTAACTGGTGTGTAACTGTGTAACTGGGGTGTCACTCGTGTGTAACTGTGTGTAACTGGGGTATCACTGGTGTGTAACTGTGTGTAACTAGTGTGTCACTGGTGTGTAACTGTGTGTAACTGGGGTGTCACTGGTGTGTAACTGTGTGTAGCTGGTGTGTCACTGTGTGTAACTGGTGTGTAATTGTGTGTAACTGTGTGTAACAGGTGTGTAACAGGTGTGTAACTGTGTGTAACTGTGTGTAACTGGTGTGTCACTGGTGTGTGACTGGTGTGTAACTGTGGGTAACTGGTTTGTCACTGTTGTGTATCTGTGTGTAACTGGGGTGTCACTGGTGTGTAATTGTGTTTAACTGGTGGGTCATTGGTGTGTAACTGTGTGTAACTGTGTGTAACTGGGGTGTCACTGGTGTGTAACTGTGTGTAACTGGGGTGTCACTGGTGTGTAACTGTGTGTAACTGTGTGTAACTGGGGTGTCACTGGTGTGTAACTTTATGTAACTGGTGTGTAACTGTGTGTAACTGGTGTGTCAAGGGTGTGTAACTGTGTGTAACTGGTGTGTCACTGGTGTGTAACTGTGTGTAACTGTGTGTAACTGGTGTGTCACTGGTGTGTAACTGTGTGTAACTGGTGTGTAACTGGTGTGTAACTGTGTGTAACTGAGTGTAACTGGTGTGTCTTGTGTGTGTAACTGTGTGTAACTGGTGTGTAACTGGTGTGTAACTGTGTGTAACTGGGGTGTCACTCGTGTGTAACTGTGTGTAACTGGGGTGTCACTGGTGTGTAACTGTGTGTAACTGGGGTGTAACTGGTGTGTAACTGTGTGTAGCTGGTGTGTCACTGTGTGTAACTGGTGTGTAATTGTGTGTAACTGTGTGTAACAGGTGTGTAACTGTGTGTAACTGTGTGTAACTGGTGTGTCACTGGTGTGTGACTGGTGTGTAACTGTGGGTAACTGGTTTGTCACTGTTGTGTATCTGTGTGTAACTGGGGTGTCACTGGTGTGTAATTGTGTTTAACTGGTGAGTCATTAGTGTGTAACTGTGTGTAACTGTGTGTAACTGGGGTGTCACTGGTGTGTAACTGTGTGTAACTGGTGTGTCACTGGTGTGTAACTGTGTGTAACTGTGTGTAACTGTGTGTAACTGGTGTGTCTTGTGTGTGTAACTGGTGTGTAACTGGTGTGTAACTGGTGTGTAACTGGGGTGTCACTCGTGTGTAACTGTGTGTAACTGGGGTATCACTGGTGTGTAACTGTGTGTAACTAGTGTGTCACTGGTGTGTAACTGTGTGTAACTGGGGTGTCACTGGTGTGTAACTGTGTGTAACTGGGGTGTCACTGGTGTGTAACTGTGTGTAACTGGTGTGTAACTGTGTGTAGCTGGTGTGTCACTGTGTGTAACTGGTGTGTAATTGTGTGTAACTGTGTGTAACAGGTGTGTAACTGGTGTGTAATTGTGTGTAACTGTGTGTAACAGGTGTGTAACAGGTGTGTAACTGTGTGTAACTGTGTGTGACTGGTGTGTAACTGTGGGTAACTGGTTTGTCACTGTTGTGTATCTGTGTGTAACTGGGGTGTCACTGGTGTGTAATTGTGTTTAACTGGTGGGTCATTGGTGTGTAACTGTGTGTAACTGTGTGTAACTGGGGTGTCACTGGTGTGTAACTGGGGTGTCACTGGTGTGTAACTGTGTGTAACTGTGTGTAACTGGGGTGTCACTGGTGTGTAACTGTATGTAACTGGTGTGTAACTGTCCACAGTCATGATACAAGTGTGTGTAGTGTTCACTGTGTGTGTTGTTCTGTGTGGTGTCTACAGTCATGATACAAGTGTGTGTAGTGTTCACTGTGTGTGTTGTTGTGCAAAAAGTGTTGAGCAAACATTGTGTTTCCAGATGTGCAAATCCGAGCCATGTTTTGCAAATTCTGTGTGTAACTGGTGTGTCACTGGTGTGTAACTGTGTAAAACTGGTGTGTCACTGGTGTGTATCTGTGTGTAACTGGTGTGTCATTGGTGTGTAACTGTGTGTAACTGGTGTGTCACTGGTGTGTATCTGTGTGTAACTGGTGTGTCATTGGTGTGTAACTGTGTGTAACTGGTGTGTCACTGGTGTGTAACTGTGTGTAACTAGTGTGTCACTGGTGTGTAACTGTGTGTCACTGGTGTGTAACTGTGTGTAACTGGTGTGTCACTGGTGTGTATCTGTGTGTAACTGGTGTGTCATTGGTGTGTAACTGTGTGTAACTGGTGTGTCACTGGTGTGTATCTGTGTGTAACTGGTGTGTCATTGGCGTGTAACTGTGTGTAACTGTGTGTAACTGGTGTGTCACTGGTGTGTAACTGTTTTGTCACTGGTGTGTAACTGTGTGTAACTGGTGTGTAACTGTGTGTAACTGTGTGTAACTGTGTGTAACTGTGTGTAACTGGTGTGTCTTGTGTGTGTAATGTGTGTAACTGGTGTGTAACTGGTGTGTAACTGGTGTGTAACTGTATGTAACTGGGGTGTCACTCGTGTGTAACTGTGTGTAACTGGGGTATCACTGGTGTGTAACTGTGTGTAACTAGTGTGTCACTGGTGTGTAACTGTGTGTAACTGGTGTGTCACTGGTGTGTATCTGTGTGTAACTGGTGTGTCATTGGTGTGTAACTGTGTGTAACTGGTGTGTCACTGGTGTGTATCTGTGTGTAACTGGTGTGTCATTGGTGTGTAACTGTGTGTAACTGGTGTGTCACTGGTGTGTAACTGTTGTGTCACTGGTGTGTAACTGTGTGTAACTGGTGTGTAACTGTGTGTAACTGTGTGTAACTGGTGTGTCTTGTGTGTGTAATGTGTGTAACTGGTGTGTAACTGGTGTGTAACTGGTGTGTAACTGGTGTGTAACTGTGTGTAACTGGGGTGTCACTCGTGTGTAACTGTGTGTAACTGGGGTATCACTGGTGTGTAACTGTGTGTAACTAGTGTGTCACTGGTGTGTAACTGTGTGTAACTGGGGTGTCACTGGTGTGTAACTGTGTGTAGCTGGTGTGTCACTGTGTGTAACTGGTGTGTAATTGTGTGTAACTGTGTGTAACAGGTGTGTAACAGGTGTGTAACTGTGTGTAACTGTGTGTAACTGGTGTGTCACTGGTGTGTGACTGGTGTGTAACTGTGGGTAACTGGTTTGTCACTGTTGTGTATCTGTGTGTAACTGGGGTGTCACTGGTGTGTAATTGTGTTTAACTGGTGGGTCATTGGTGTGTAACTGTGTGTAACTGTGTGTAACTGGGGTGTCACTGGTGTGTAACTGTGTGTAACTGGGGTGTCACTGGTGTGTAACTGTGTGTAACTGTGTGTAACTGGGGTGTCACTGGTGTGTAACTTTATGTAACTGGTGTGTAACTGTGTGTAACTGAGTGTAACTGTGTGTAACTGGTGTGTCTTGTGTGTGTAACTGGTGTGTAACTGGTGTGTAACTGGTGTGTAACTGTGTGTAACTGGGGTGTCACTCGTGTGTAACTGTGTGTAACTGGGGTATCACTGGTGTGTAACTGTGTGTAACTAGTGTGTCACTGGTGTGTAACTGTGTGTAACTGGGGTGTCACTGGTGTGTAACTGTGTGTAACTGGGGTGTAACTGGTGTGTAACTGTGTGTAGCTGGTGTGTCACTGTGTGTAACTGGTGTGTAATTGTGTGTAACTGTGTGTAACAGGTGTGTAACTGTGTGTAACTGTGTGTAACTGGTGTGTCACTGGTGTGTGACTGGTGTGTAACTGTGGGTAACTGGTTTGTCACTGTTGTGTATCTGTGTGTAACTGGGGTGTCACTGGTGTGTAATTGTGTTTAACTGGTGAGTCATTAGTGTGTAACTGTGTTTAACTGTGTGTAACTGGGGTGTAACTGGTGTGTAACTGTGTGTAACTGGTGTGTCACTGGTGTGTAACTGTGTGTAACTGTGTGTAACTGGTGTGTCTTGTGTGTGTAACTGTGTGTAACTGGTGTGTAACTGGTGTGTAACTGTGTGTAACTGGGGTGTCACTCGTGTGTAACTGTGTGTAACTGGGGTATCACTGGTGTGTAACTGTGTGTAACTAGTGTGTCACTGGTGTGTAACTGTGTGTAACTGGGGTGTCACTGGTGTGTAACTGTGTGTAACTGGGGTGTCACTGGTGTGTAACTGTGTGTAACTGGTGTGTAACTGTGTGTAGCTGGTGTGTCACTGTGTGTAACTGGTGTGTAATTGTGTGTAACTGTGTGTAACAGGTGTGTAACTGGTGTGTAATTGTGTGTAACTGTGTGTAACAGGTGTGTAACAGGTGTGTAACTGTGTGTAACTGTGTGTGACTGGTGTGTAACTGTGGGTAACTGGTTTGTCACTGTTGTGTATCTGTGTGTAACTGGGGTGTCACTGGTGTGTAATTGTGTTTAACTGGTGGGTCATTGGTGTGTAACTGTGTGTAACTGTGTGTAACTGGGGTGTCACTGGTGTGTAACTGTGTGTAACTGGGGTGTCACTGGTGTGTAACTGTGTGTAACTGTGTGTAACTGGGGTGTCACTGGTGTGTAACTGTATGTAACTGGTGTGTAACTGTCCACAGTCATGATACATGTGTGTGTAGTGTTCACTGTGTGTGTTGTTCTGTGTGGTGTCTACAGTCATGATACAAGTGTGTGTAGTGTTCACTGTGTGTGTTGTTGTGCAAAAAGTGTTGAGCAAACATTGTGTTTCCAGATGTGCAAATCCGAGCCATGTTTTGCAAATTCTGTGTGTGACTGGTGTGTCACTGGTGTGTAACTGTGTGTAACTGGTGTGTCACTGGTGTGTATCTGTGTGTAACTGGTGTGTCATTGGTGTGTAACTGTGTGTAACTGGTGTGTCACTGGTGTGTATCTGTGTGTAACTGGTGTGTCATTGGTGTGTAACTGTGTGTAACTGGTGTGTCACTGGTGTGTAACTGTGTGTAACTAGTGTGTCACTGGTGTGTAACTGTGTGTCACTGGTGTGTAACTGTGTGTAACTGGTGTGTCACTGGTGTGTATCTGTGTGTAACTGGTGTGTCATTGGTGTGTAACTGTGTGTAACTGGTGTGTCACTGGTGTGTATCTGTGTGTAACTGGTGTGTCATTGGTGTGTAACTGTGTGTAACTGTGTGTAACTGTGTGTAACTGGTGTGTCTTGTGTGTGTAATGTGTGTAACTGGTGTGTAACTGGTGTGTAACTGGTGTGTAACTGTGTGTAACTGGGGTGTCACTCGTGTGTAACTGGGGTATCACTGGTGTGTAACTGTGTGTAACTAGTGTGTCACTGGTGTGTAACTGTGTGTAACTGGGGTGTCACTGGTGTGTAACTGTGTGTAGCTGGTGTGTCACTGTGTGTAACTGGTGTGTAATTGTGTGTAACTGTGTGTAACAGGTGTGTAATAGGTGTGTAACTGTGTGTAACTGGTGTGTCACTGGTGTGTGACTGGTGTGTAACTGTGGGTAACTGGTTTGTCACTGTTGTGTATCTGTGTGTAACTGGGGTGTCACTGGTGTGTAATTGTGTTTAACTGGTGGGTCATTGGTGTGTAACTGTGTGTAACTGTGTGTAACTGGGGTGTCACTGGTGTGTAACTGTGTGTAACTGGGGTGTCACTGGTGTGTAACTGTGTGTAACTGTGTGTAACTGGGGTGTCACTGGTGTGTAACTGTATGTAACTGGTGTGTAACTGTGTGTAACTGGTGTGTCAAGGGTGTGTAACTGTGTGTAACTGGTGTGTCACTGGTGTGTAACTGTGTGTAACTGGTGTGTCACTGGTGTGTAACTGTGTGTAACTGGTGTGTAACTGTGTGTAACTGAGTGTAACTGTGTGTAACTGGTGTGTCTTGTGTGTGTAACTGTGTGTAACTGGTGTGTAACTGGTGTGTCACTGGTGTGTAACTGTGTGTAACTGGGGTGTAACTGGTGTGTAACTGTGTGTAGCTGGTGTGTCACTGTGTGTAACTGGTGTGTAATTGTGTGTAACTGTGTGTAACAGGTGTGTAACTGTGTGTAACTGTGTGTAACTGGTGTGTCACTGGTGTGTGACTGGTGTGTAACTGTGGGTAACTGGTTTGTCACTGTTGTGTATCTGTGTGTAACTGGGGTGTCACTGGTGTGTAATTGTGTTTAACTGGTGAGTCATTGGTGTGTAACTGTGTGTAACTGGGGTGTCACTGGTGTGTAACTGTGTGTAACTGGTGTGTCACTGGTGTGTAACTGTGTGTAACTGGTGTGTCTTGTGTGTGTAACTGTAAGTAACTGGTGTGTAACTGGTGTGTGACTGTGTGTAACTGGGGTGTCACTCGTGTGTAACTGTGTGTAACTGGGGTATCACTGGTGTGTAACTGTGTGTAACTAGTGTGTCACTGGTGTGTAACTGTGTGTAACTGGGGTGTCACTGGTGTGTAACTGTGTGTAACTGGGGTGTCACTGGTGTGTAACTGTGTGTAACTGTGTGTAACTGGTGTGTAACTGTGTGTAGCTAGTGTGTCACTGTGTGTAACCGGTGTGTAATTGTGTGTAACTGTGTGTAACAGGTGTGTAACAGGTGTGTAACTGTGTGTAACTGTGTGTAACTGGTGTGTCACTGGTGTGTGACTTGTGTGTAACTGTGGGTAACTGGTTTGTCACTATTGTGTATCTGTGTGTAACTGGGGTGTCACTGGTGTGTAACTGTGTGTAACTGGGGTGTCACTGGTGTGTAACTGTGTGTAACTGGGGTGTCACTGGTGTGTAACTGTATGTAACTGGTGTGTAACTGTGTGTAACTGGTGTGTCAAGGGTGTGTAACTGTGTGTAACTGGTGTGTCACTGGTGTGTAACTGTGTGTAACTGGTGTGTCACTGGTGTGTAACTGTGTGTAACTGGTGTGTAACTGTGTGTAACTGTGTGTAACTGGTGTGTCTTGTGTGTGTAACTGTGTGTAACTGGTGTGTAACTGGTGTGTAACTGTGTGTAACTGGGGTGTCACTCGTGTGTAACTGTGTGTAACTGGGGTATCACTGGTGTGTAACTGTGTGTAACTAGTGTGTCACTGGTGTGTAACTGTGTGTAACTAGGGTGTCACTGGTGTGTAATTGTGTTTAACTGGTGGGTCATTGGTGTGTAACTGTGTGTAACTGTGTGTAACTGGGGTGTCACTGGTGTGTAACTGTGTGTAACTGGGGTGTCACTGGTGTGTAACTGTGTGTAACTGTGTGTAACTGGGGTGTCACTGGTGTGTAACTTTATGTAACTGGTGTGTAACTGTGTGTAACTGGTGTGTCAAGGGTGTGTAACTGTGTGTAACTGGTGTGTCACTGGTGTGTAACTGTGTGTAACTGTGTGTAACTGGTGTGTCACTGGTGTGTAACTGTGTGTAACTGGTGTGTAACTGGTGTGTAACTGTGTGTAACTGAGTGTAACTGTGTGTAACTGGTGTGTCTTGTGTGTGTAACTGTGTGTAACTGGTGTGTAACTGTGTGTAACTGGGGTGTCACTCGTGTGTAACTGTGTGTAACTGGGGTATCACTGGTGTGTAACTGTGTGTAACTAGTGTGTCACTGGTGTGTAACTGTGTGTAACTGGGATGTCACTGGTGTGTAAGTGTGTGTAACTGGGGTGTAACTGGTGTGTAACTGTGTGTAGCTGGTGTGTCACTGTGTGTAACTGGTGTGTAATTGTGTGTAACTGTGTGTAACAGGTGTGTAACTGTGTGTAACTGTGTGTAACTGGTGTGTCACTGGTGTGTGACTGGTGTGTAACTGTGGGTAACTGGTTTGTCACTGTTGTGTATCTGTGTGTAACTGGGGTGTCACTGGTGTGTAATTGTGTTTAACTGGTGAGTCATTAGTGTGTAACTGTGTGTAACTGTGTGTAACTGGGGTGTCACTGGTGTGTAACTGTGTGTAACTGGTGTGTCACTGGTGTGTAACTGTGTGTAACTGTGTGTAACTGTGTGTAACTGGTGTGTCTTGTGTGTGTAACTGGTGTGTAACTGGTGTGTAACTGTGTGTAACTGGGGTGTCACCCGTGTGTAACTGTGTGTAACTGGGGTATCACTGGTGTGTAACTGTGTGTAACTAGTGTGTCACTGGTGTGTAACTGTGTGTAACTGGGGTGTCACTGGTGTGTAACTGTGTGTAACTGGGGTGTCACTGGTGTGTAACTGTGTGTAACTGGTGTGTAACTGTGTGTAGCTGGTGTGTCACTGTGTGTAACTGGTGTGTAATTGTGTGTAACTGTGTGTAACAGGTGTGTAACTGGTGTGTAATTGTGTGTAACTGTGTGTAACAGGTGTGTAACAGGTGTGTAACTGTGTGTAACTGTGTGTGACTGGTGTGTAACTGTGGGTAACTGGTTTGTCACTGTTGTGTATCTGTGTGTAACTGGGGTGTCACTGGTGTGTAATTGTGTTTAACTGGTGGGTCATTGGTGTGTAACTGTGTGTAACTGTGTGTAACTGGGGTGTCACTGGTGTGTAACTGGGGTGTCACTGGTGTGTAACTGTGTGTAACTGTGTGTAACTGGGGTGTCACTGTGTGTAACTGGGGTGTCACTCGTGTGTAACTGTGTGTAACTGGGGTATCACTGGTGTGTAACTGTGTGTAACTAGTGTGTCACTGGTGTGTAACTGTGTGTAACTGGGGTGTCACTGGTGTGTAACTGTGTGTAACTGGGGTGTAACTGGTGTGTAACTGTGTGTAGCTGGTGTGTCACTGTGTGTAACTGGTGTGTAATTGTGTGTAACTGTGTGTAACAGGTGTGTAACTGTGTGTAACTGTGTGTAACTGGTGTGTCACTGGTGTGTGACTGGTGTGTAACTGTGGGTAACTGGTGTGTAACTGTGTGTAACTGTGTGTAACTGGGGTGTAACTGGTGTGTAACTGTGTGTAACTGGTGTGTCACTGGTGTGTAACTGTGTGTAACTGTGTGTAACTGGTGTGTCTTGTGTGTGTAACTGTGTGTAACTGGTGTGTAACTGGTGTGTAACTGTGTGTAACTGGGGTGTCACTCGTGTGTAACTGTGTGTAACTGGGGTATCACTGGTGTGTAACTGTGTGTAACTAGTGTGTCACTGGTGTGTAACTGTGTGTAACTGGGGTGTCACTGGTGTGTAACTGTGTGTAACTGGGGTGTCACTGGTGTGTAACTGTGTGTAACTGGTGTGTAACTGTGTGTAGCTGGTGTGTCACTGTGTGTAACTGGTGTGTAATTGTGTGTAACTGTGTGTAACAGGTGTGTAACTGGTGTGTAATTGTGTGTAACTGTGTGTAACAGGTGTGTAACAGGTGTTTAACTGTGTGTAACTGTGGGTAACTGGTTTGTCACTGTTGTGTATCTGTGTGTAACTGGGGTGTCACTGGTGTGTAATTGTGTTTAACTGGTGGGTCATTGGTGTGTAACTGTGTGTAACTGTGTGTAACTGGGGTGTCACTGGTGTGTAACTGTGTGTAACTGGGGTGTCACTGGTGTGTAACTGTGTGTAACTGTGTGTAACTGGGGTGTCACTGGTGTGTAACTGTATGTAACTGGTGTGTAACTGTCCACAGTCATGATACAAGTGTGTGTAGTGTTCACTGTGTGTGTTGTTCTGTGTGGTGTCTACAGTCATGATACAAGTGTGTGTAGTGTTCACTGTGTGTGTTGTTGTGCAAAAAGTGTTGAGCAAACATTGTGTTTCCAGATGTGCAAATCCGAGCCATGTTTTGCAAATTCTGTGTGTGACTGGTGTGTCACTGGTGTGTAACTGTGTGTAACTGGTGTGTCACTGGTGTGTATCTGTGTGTAACTGGTGTGTCATTGGTGTGTAACTGTGTGTAACTGGTGTGTCACTGGTGTGTATCTGTGTGTAACTGGTGTGTCATTGGTGTGTAACTGTGTGTAACTGGTGTGTCACTGGTGTGTAACTGTGTGTAACTAGTGTGTCACTGGTGTGTAACTGTGTGTCACTGGTGTGTAACTGTGTGTAACTGGTGTGTCACTGGTGTGTATCTGTGTGTAACTGGTGTGTCATTGGTGTGTAACTGTGTGTAACTGGTGTGTCACTGGTGTGTATCTGTGTGTAACTGGTGTGTCATTGGTGTGTAACTGTGTGTAACTGTGTGTAACTGTGTGTAACTGGTGTGTCTTGTGTGTGTAATGTGTGTAACTGGTGTGTAACTGGTGTGTAACTGGTGTGTAACTGTGTGTAACTGGGGTGTCACTCATGTGTAACTGTGTGTAACTGGGGTATCACTGGTGTGTAACTGTGTGTAACTAGTGTGTCACTGGTGTGTAACTGTGTGTAACTGGGGTGTCACTGGTGTGTAACTGTGTGTAGCTGGTGTGTCACTGTGTGTAACAGGTGTGTAACAGGTGTGTAACTGTGTGTAACTGGTGTGTCACTGGTGTGTGACTGGTGTGTAACTGTGGGTAACTGGTTTGTCACTGTTGTGTATCTGTGTGTAACTGGGGTGTCACTGGTGTGTAATTGTGTTTAACTGGTGGGTCATTGGTGTGTAACTGTGTGTAACTGTGTGTAACTGGGGTGTCACTGGTGTGTAACTGTGTGTAACTGGGGTGTCACTGGTGTGTAACTGTGTGTAACTGTGTGTAACTGGGGTGTCACTGGTGTGTAACTGTATGTAACTGGTGTGTAACTGTGTGTAACTGGTGTGTCAAGGGTGTGTAACTGTGTGTAACTGGTGTGTCACTGGTGTGTAACTGTGTGTAACTGGTGTGTCACTGGTGTGTAACTGTATGTAACTGGTGTGTAACTGTGTGTAACTGAGTGTAACTGTGTGTAACTGGTGTGTCTTGTGTGTGTAACTGTGTGTAACTGGTGTGTAACTGGTGTGTCACTGGTGTGTAACTGTGTGTAACTGGGGTGTAACTGGTGTGTAACTGTGTGTAGCTGGTGTGTCACTGTGTGTAACTGGTGTGTAATTGTGTGTAACTGTGTGTAACAGGTGTGTAACAGGTGTGTAACTGTGTGTAACTGTGTGTAACTGGTGTGTCACTGGTGTGTGACTGGTGTGTAACTGTGGGTAACTGGTTTGTCACTGTTGTGTATCTGTGTGTAACTGGGGTGTCACTGGTGTGTAATTGTGTTTAACTGGTGAGTCATTGGTGTGTAACTGTGTGTAACTGGGGTGTCACTGGTGTGTAACTGTGTGTAACTGGTGTGTCACTGGTGTGTAACTGTGTGTAACTGGTGTGTCTTGTGTGTGTAACTGTAAGTAACTGGTGTGTAACTGGTGTGTGACTGTGTGTAACTGGGGTGTCACTCGTGTGTAACTGTGTGTAACTGGGGTATCACTGGTGTGTAACTGTGTGTAACTAGTGTGTCACTGGTGTGTAACTGTGTGTAACTGGGGTGTCACTGGTGTGTAACTGTGTGTAACTGGGGTGTCACTGGTGTGTAACTGTGTGTAACTGTGTGTAACTGGTGTGTAACTGTGTGTAGCTAGTGTGTCACTGTGTGTAACCGGTGTGTAATTGTGTGTAACTGTGTGTAACAGGTGTGTAACAGGTGTGTAACTGTGTGTAACTGTGTGTAACTGGTGTGTCACTGGTGTGTGACTGGTGTGTAACTGTGGGTAACTGGTTTGTCACTATTGTGTATCTGTGTGTAACTGGGGTGTCACTGGTGTGTAATTGTGTTTAACTGGTGGGTCATTGTTGTGTAACTGTGTGTAACTGTGTGTAACTGGGGTGTCACTGGTGTGTAACTGTGTGTAACTGGGGTGTCACTGGTGTGTAACTGTGTGTAACTGGGGTGTCACTGGTGTGTAACTGTATGTAACTGGTGTGTAACTGTGTGTAACTGGTGTGTCAAGGGTGTGTAACTGTGTGTAACTGGTGTGTCACTGGTGTGTAACTGTGTGTAACTGGTGTGTCACTGGTGTGTAACTGTGTGTAACTGGTGTGTAACTGTGTGTAACTGTGTGTAACTGGTGTGTCTTGTGTGTGTAACTGTGTGTAACTGGTGTGTAACTGGTGTGTAACTGTGTGTAACTGGGGTGTCACTCGTGTGTAACTGTGTGTAACTGGGGTATCACTGGTGTGTAACTGTGTGTAACTAGTGTGTCACTGGTGTGTAACTGTGTGTAACTAGGGTGTCACTGGTGTGTAACTGTGTGTAACTGGGGTGTAACTGGTGTGTAACTGTGTGTAGCTGGTGTGTCACTGTGTGTAACTGGTGTGTCACTGGTGTGTAACTGTGTGTAACTGTGTGTAACTGTGTGTAACTGGTGTGTCTTGTGTGTGTAACTGTGTGTAACTGGTGTGTAACTGGTGTGTAACTGTGTGTAACTGTGTGTAACTGGTGTGTCTTGTGTGTGTAACTGTGTGTAACTGGTGTGTAACTGGTGTGTAACTGGGGTGTCACTCGTGTGTAACTGTGTGTAACTGGGGTATCACTGGTGTGTAACTGTGTGTAACTAGTGTGTCACTGGTGTGTAACTGTGTGTAACTGGGGTGTCACTGGTGTGTAACTATGTGTAACTGGGGTGTAACTGATGTGTAACTATGTGTAGCTGATGTGTCACTGTGTGTAACTTGTGTGTAATTATGTGTAACTGTGTGTAACTGTGTGTAACTGTGTGTAACTGGTGTGTCACTGGTGTGTGACTGGTGTGTAACTGTGGGTAACTGGGGTGTCACTGGTGTGTAATTGTGTGTAACTGGTGTGTCACTGGTGTGTAACTGTGTGTAACTGTGTGTAACTGTGTGTAACTGTGTGTAACTGGGGTGTCACTGGTGTGTAACTGTGTGTAACTGGGGTGTCACTGGTGTATAACTGTGTGTAACTGTGTGTAACTGGTGTGTAAGTGTGTGTAGCTGGTGTGTCACTGTGTGTAACTGGTGTGTAATTGTGTGTAACTGTGTGTAACAGGTGTGTAACAGGTGTGTAACTGTGTGTAACTGTGTGTAACTGTGTGTAACTGGTGTGTCACTGGTGTGTGACTGGTGTGTAACTGTGGGTAACTGGTTTGTCACTGTTGTGTATCTGTGTGTAACTGGGGTGTCACTGGTGTGTAATTGTGTTTAACTGGTGGGTCATTGGTGTGTAACTGTGTGTAACTGTGTGTAACTGGTG
This sequence comes from Eucyclogobius newberryi, assembly GCF_026437365.1. NCBI lineage: Eukaryota > Metazoa > Chordata > Actinopteri > Gobiiformes > Gobiidae > Eucyclogobius > Eucyclogobius newberryi. The sequence goes on along the minus strand of NW_027316532.1, from coordinate 12,448,460 downwards.
TGTAACTGTGTGTAGATGGTGTGTCACTGTGTGTAACTGGTGTGTAATTGTGTGTAACTGTGTGTAACAGGTGTGTAACAGGTGTGTAACTGTGTGTAACTGTGTGTAACTGGTGTGTCACTGGTGTGTGACTGGTGTGTAACTGTGGGTAACTGGTTTGTCACTGTTGTGTATCTGTGTGTAACTGGGGTGTCACTGGTGTATAATTGTGTTTAACTGGTGGGTCATTTGTGTGTAACTGTGTGTAACTGTGTGTAACTGGGGTGTCTTGTGTGTGTAACTGTGTGTAACTGGTGTATAACTGGTGTGTAACTGGTGTGTAACTGTGTGTAACTGGGGTGTCACTGGTGTGTAACTGTGTGTAACTGGGGTGTCACTGGTGAGTAACTGTGTGTAACTGTGTGTAACTGGGGTGTCACTGGTGTGTAACTGTATGTAACTGGTGTGTAACTGTGTGTAACTGGTGTGTCAAGGGTGTGTAACTGTGTGTAACTGGTGTGTCACTGGTGTGTAACTGTGTGTAACTGGGGTGTCACTGGTGTGTAACTATGTGTAACTGGGGTGTAACTGATGTGTAACTATGTGTAGCTGATGTGTCACTGTGTGTAACTTGTGTGTAATTATGTGTAACTGTGTGTAACTGTGTGTAACTGTGTGTAACTGGTGTGTCACTGGTGTGTGACTGGTGTGTAACTGTGGGTAACTGGGGTGTCACTGGTGTGTAATTGTGTGTAACTGGTGTGTCACTGGTGTGTAACTGTGTGTAACTGTGTGTAACTGTGTGTAACTGTGTGTAACTGGGGTGTCACTGGTGTGTAACTGTGTGTAACTGGGGTGTCACTGGTGTATAACTGTGTGTAACTGTGTGTAACTGGTGTGTAAGTGTGTGTAGCTGGTGTGTCACTGTGTGTAACTGGTGTGTAATTGTGTGTAACTGTGTGTAACAGGTGTGTAACAGGTGTGTAACTGTGTGTAACTGTGTGTAACTGTGTGTAACTGGTGTGTCACTGGTGTGTGACTGGTGTGTAACTGTGGGTAACTGGTTTGTCACTGTTGTGTATCTGTGTGTAACTGGGGTGTCACTGGTGTGTAATTGTGTTTAACTGGTGGGTCATTGGTGTGTAACTGTGTGTAACTGTGTGTAACTGGTGTGTAACTGTGTGTAGATGGTGTGTCACTGTGTGTAACTGGTGTGTAATTGTGTGTAACTGTGTGTAACAGGTGTGTAACAGGTGTGTAACTGTGTGTAACTGTGTGTAACTGGTGTGTCACTGGTGTGTGACTGGTGTGTAACTGTGGGTAACTGGTTTGTCACTGTTGTGTATCTGTGTGTAACTGGGGTGTCACTGGTGTATAATTGTGTTTAACTGGTGGGTCATTTGTGTGTAACTGTGTGTAACTGTGTGTAACTGGGGTGTCTTGTGTGTGTAACTGTGTGTAACTGGTGTATAACTGGTGTGTAACTGGTGTGTAACTGTGTGTAACTGGGGTGTCACTGGTGTGTAACTGTGTGTAACTGGGGTGTCACTGGTGAGTAACTGTGTGTAACTGTGTGTAACTGGGGTGTCACTGGTGTGTAACTGTATGTAACTGGTGTGTAACTGTGTGTAACTGGTGTGTCAAGGGTGTGTAACTGTGTGTAACTGGTGTGTCACTGGTGTGTAACTGTGTGTAACTGGGGTGTCACTGGTGTGTAACTGTGTGTAACTGGGGTGTCACTGGTGTGTAACTGTGTGTAACTGGTGTGTAACTGTGTGTAGCTGGTGTGTCACTGTGTGTAACTGGTGTGTAATTGTGTGTAACTGTGTGTAACAGGTGTGTAACTGTGTGTAACTGTGTGTAACTGGTGTGTCACTGGTGTGTAACTGTGGGTAACTGGTTTGTCACTGTTGTGTATCTGTGTGTAACTGGGGTGTCACTGGTGTGTAATTGTGTTTAACTGGTGGGTCATTGGTGTGTAACTGTGTGTAACTGTGTGTAACTGGTGTGTAACTGTGTGTAGCTGGTGTGTCACTGTGTGTAACTGGTGTGTAATTGTGTGTAACTGTGTGTAACAGGTGTGTAACTGTGTGTAACTGTGTGTAACTGGTGTGTCACTGGTGTGTCACTGGTGTGTAACTGTGGGTAACTGGTTTGTCACTGTTGTGTATCTGTGTGTAACTGGGGTGTCACTGGTGTGTAATTGTGTTTAACTGGTGGGTCATTGGTGTGTAACTGTGTGTAACTGGGGTGTCACTGGTGTGTAACTGGGGTGTCACTGGTGTGTAACTGTGTGTAACTGTGTGTAACTGGGGTGTCACTGGTGTGTAACTGTATGTAACTGGTGTGTAACTGTGTGTAACTGGTGTGTCAAGGGTGTGTAACTGTGTGTAACTGCTGTGTCACTGGTGTGTAACTGTGTGTAACTAGTGTGTCACTGGTGTGTAACTGTGTGTAACTGGGGTGTCACTGGTGTGTAACTGTGTGTAACTGGGGTGTCACTGGTGTGTAACTGTGTGTAACTGTGTGTAACTGGTGTGTAACTGTGTGTAGCTGGTGTGTCACTGTTTGTCACTGGTGTGTAATTGTGTGTAACTGTGTGTAACAGGTGTGTAACAGGTGTGTAACTGTGTGTAACTGTGTGTAACTGGTGTGTCACTGGTGTGTGACTGTTGTGTAACTGTGGGTAACTGGTTTGTCACTGTTGTGTATCTGTGTGTAACTGGGGTGTCACTGGTGTGTAATTGTGTTTAACTGGTGGGTCATTGGTGTGTAACTGTGTGTAACTGTGTGTAACTGTGTGTAACTGGGGTGTCACTGGTGTGTAACTGCGTGTAACTGGGGTGTCACTGGTGTGTAACTGTGTGTAACTGTGTGTAACTGGGGTGTCACTGGTGTGTAACTGTATGTAACTGGTGTGTAACTGTGTGTAACTGGTGTGTCAAGGGTGTGTAACTGTGTGTAACTGGTGTGTCACTGGTGTGTAACTGTGTGTAACTGGTGTGTCACTGGTGTGTAACTGTGTGTAACTGGTGTGTAACTGTGTGTAACTGTGTGTAACTGTGTGTAACTGGTGTGTCTTGTGTGTGTAACTGTGTGTAACTGGTGTGTAACTGGTGTGTAACTGGGGTGTCACTCGTGTGTAACTGTGTGTAACTGGGGTATCACTGGTGTGTAACTGTGTGTAACTAGTGTGTCACTGGTGTGTAACTGTGTGTAACTGGGGTGTCACTGGTGTGTAACTATGTGTAACTGGGGTGTAACTGATGTGTAACTGTGTGTAGCTGATGTGTCACTGTGTGTAACTTGTGTGTAACTGTGTGTAACTGTGTGTAACTGTGTGTAACTGGTGTGTCACTGGTGTGTGACTGGTGTGTAACTGTGGGTAACTGGGGTGTCACTGGTGTGTAATTGTGTGTAACTGGTGTTTCACTGGTGTGTAACTGTGTGTAATTGTGTGTAACTGTGTGTAACTGGTGTGTCTTGTGTGTGTAACTGTGTGTAACTGGTGTGTAACTGGTGTGTAACTGTGTGTAACTGGGGTGTCACTGGTGTGTAACTGTGTGTAACTGGGGTGTCACTGGTGTGTAACTGTGTGTAACTGTGTGTAACTGGTGTGTAAGTGTGTGTAGCTGGTGTGTCACTGTGTGTAACTGGTGTGTAATTGTGTGTAACTGTGTGTAACAGGTGTGTAACAGGTGTGTAACTGTGTGTAACTGGTGTGTCACTGGTGTGTGACTGGTGTGTAACTGTGGGTAACTGGTTTGTCACTGTTGTGTATCTCTGTGTAACTGGGGTGTAACTGTGTGTAGATGGTGTGTCACTGTGTGTAACTGGTGTGTAACTGTGTGTAACTGTGTGTAACTGGTGTGTAACTGTGTGTAGATGGTGTGTCACTGTGTGTAACTGGTGTGTAATTGTGTGTAACTGTGTGTAACAGGTGTGTAACAGGTGTGTAACTGTGTGTAACTGTGTGTAACTGGTGTGTCACTGGTGTGTGACTGGTGTGTAACTGTGGGTAACTGGTTTGTCACTGTTGTGTATCTGTGTGTAACTGGGGTGTCACTGGTGTGTAATTGTGTTTAACTGGTGGGTCATTGGTGTGTAACTGTGTGTAACTGTGTGTAACTGGGGTGTCTTGTGTGTGTAACTGTGTGTAACTGGTGTGTAACTGGTGTGTAACTGGTGTGTAACTGTGTGTAACTGGGGTGTCACTGGTGTGTAACTGTGTGTAACTGGGGTGTCACTGGTGTGTAACTGTGTGTAACTGTGTGTAACTGGGGTGTCACTTGTGTGTAACTGTATGTAACTGGTGTGTAACTGTGTGTAACTGGTGTGTCAAGGGTGTGTAACTGTGTGTAACTGGTGTGTCACTGGTGTGTAACTGTGTGTAACTGGGGTGTCACTGGTGTGTAACTGTGTGTAACTGGGGTGTCACTGGTGTGTAACTGTGTGTAACTGGTGTGTAACTGTGTGTAGCTGGGGTGTCACTGTGTGTAACTGGTGTGTAATTGTGTGTAATTGTGTGTAACTGTGTGTAACAGGTGTGTAACTGTGTGTAACTGGTGTGTCACTGGTGTGTAACTGTGGGTAACTGGTTTGTCACTGTTGTGTATCTGTGTGTAACTGGGGTGTCACTGGTGTGTAATTGTGTTTAACTGGTGGGTCATTGGTGTGTAACTGTGTGTAACTGTGTGTAACTGGTGTGTAACTGTGTGTAGCTGGTGTGTCACTGTGTGTAACTGGTGTGTAATTGTGTGTAACTGTGTGTAACAGGTGTGTAACAGGTGTGTAACTGTGTGTAACTGTGTGTAACTGGTGTGTCACTGGTGTGTCACTGGTGTGTAACTGTGGGTAACTGGTTTGTCACTGTTGTGTATCTGTGTGTAACTGGGGTGTCACTGGTGTCTAATTGTGTTTAACTGGTGGGTCATTGGTGTGTAACTGTGTGTAACTGTGTGTAACTGGGGTGTCACTGGTGTGTAACTGTGTGTAACTTGGGTGTCACTGGTGTGTAACTGTGTGTAACTGGGGTGTCACTGGTGTGTAACTGTATGTAACTGGTGTGTAACTGTGTGTAACTGGTGTGTCAAGGGTGTGTAACTGTGTGTAACTGGTGTGTCACTGGTGTGTAACTGTGTGCAACTGGCGTGTAACAGTGTGTAACTGGTGTGTCACTGGTGAGTATCTGTGTGTAACTGGGGTGTCACTGGTGTGTAACTGTGTCTAACTAGTGTGTCATTGGTGTGTAACTGTGTGTAACTGGTGTGTCAAGGGTGTGTAACTGTGTGTAACTGGTGTGTCACTGGTGTGTAACTGTGTGTAACTGGTGTGTCACTGGTGTGTAACTGTGTGTAACTGGTGTGTAACTGTGTGTAACTGTGTGTAACTGTGTGTAACTGGTGTGTCTTGTGTGTGTAACTGTGTGTAACTGGTGTGTAACTGGTGTGTAACTGGGGTGTCACTCGTGTGTAACTGTGTGTAACTGGGGTATCACTGGTGTGTAACTGTGTGTAACTAGTGTGTCACTGGCGTGTAACTGTGTGTAACTGGGGTGTCACTGGTGTGTAACTATGTGTAACTGGGGTGTCACTGGTGTGTAACTGTGTGTGACTGGTGTGTAACTGTGGGTAACTGGTTTGTCACTGTTGTGTATCTGTGTGTAACTGGGGTGTCACTGGTGTGTAATTGTGTTTAACTGGTGGGTCATTGGTGTGTAACTGTGTGTAACTGTGTGTAACTGGGGTGTCACTGGTGTGTAACTGTGTGTAACTGGGGTGTCACTGGTGTGTAACTGTGTGTAACTGTGTGTAACTGGGGTGTCACTGGTGTGTAACTGTATGTAACTGGTGTGTAACTGTCCACAGTCATGATACAAGTGTGTGTAGTGTTCACTGTGTGTGTTGTTCTGTGTGGTGTCTACAGTCATGATACAAGTGTGTGTAGTGTTCACTGTGTGTGTTGTTGTGCAAAAAGTGTTGAGCAAACATTGTGTTTCCAGATGTGCAAATCCGAGCCATGTTTTGCAAATTCTGTGTGTGACTGGTGTGTCACTGGTGTGTAACTGTGTGTAACTGGTGTGTCACTGGTGTGTATCTGTGTGTAACTGGTGTGTCATTGGTGTGTAACTGTGTGTAACTGGTGTGTCACTGGTGTGTATCTGTGTGTAACTGGTGTGTCATTGGTGTGTAACTGTGTGTAACTGGTGTGTCACTGGTGTGTAACTGTGTGTAACTAGTGTGTCACTGGTGTGTAACTGTGTGTCACTGGTGTGTAACTGTGTGTAACTGGTGTGTCACTGGTGTGTATCTGTGTGTAACTGGTGTGTCATTGGTGTGTAACTGTGTGTAACTGGTGTGTCACTGGTGTGTATCTGTGTGTAACTGGTGTGTCATTGGTGTGTAACTGTGTGTAACTGTGTGTAACTGTGTGTAACTGGTGTGTCTTGTGTGTGTAATGTGTGTAACTGGTGTGTAACTGGTGTGTAACTGGTGTGTAACTGTGTGTAACTGGGGTGTCACTCGTGTGTAACTGGGGTATCACTGGTGTGTAACTGTGTGTAACTAGTGTGTCACTGGTGTGTAACTGTGTGTAACTGGGGTGTCACTGGTGTGTAACTGTGTGTAGCTGGTGTGTCACTGTGTGTAACTGGTCTGTAATTGTGTGTAACTGTGTGTAACAGGTGTGTAACAGGTGTGTAACTGTGTGTAACTGGTGTGTCACTGGTGTGTGACTGGTGTGTAACTGTGGGTAACTGGTTTGTCACTGTTGTGTATCTGTGTGTAACTGGGGTGTCACTGGTGTGTAATTGTGTTTAACTGGTGGGTCATTGGTGTGTAACTGTGTGTAACTGTGTGTAACTGGGGTGTCACTGGTGTGTAACTGTGTGTAACTGGGGTGTCACTGGTGTGTAACTGTGTGTAACTGTGTGTAACTGGGGTGTCACTGGTGTGTAACTGTATGTAACTGGTGTGTAACTGTGTGTAACTGGTGTGTCAAGGGTGTGTAACTGTGTGTAACTGGTGTGTCACTGGTGTGTAACTGTGTGTAACTGGTGTGTCACTGGTGTGTAACTGTGTGTAACTGGTGTGTAACTGTGTGTAACTGAGTGTAACTGTGTGTAACTGGTGTGTCTTGTGTGTGTAACTGTGTGTAACTGGTGTGTAACTGGTGTGTCACTGGTGTGTAACTGTGTGTAACTGGGGTGTAACTGTGTGTAGCTGGTGTGTCACTGTGTGTAACTGGTGTGTAATTGTGTGTAACTGTGTGTAACAGGTGTGTAACTGTGTGTAACTGTGTGTAACTGGTGTGTCACTGGTGTGTGACTGGTGTGTAACTGTGGGTAACTGGTTTGTCACTGTTGTGTATCTGTGTGTAACTGGGGTGTCACTGGTGTGTAATTGTGTTTAACTGGTGAGTCATTGGTGTGTAACTGTGTGTAACTGGGGTGTCACTGGTGTGTAACTGTGTGTAACTGGTGTGTCACTGGTGTGTAACTGTGTGTAACTGGTGTGTCTTGTGTGTGTAACTGTAAGTAACTGGTGTGTAACTGGTGTGTGACTGTGTGTAACTGGGGTGTCACTCGTGTGTAACTGTGTGTAACTGGGGTATCACTGGTGTGTAACTGTGTGTAACTAGTTTGTCACTGGTGTGTAACTGTGTGTAACTGGGGTGTCACTGGTGTGTAACTGTGTGTAACTGGGGTGTCACTGGTGTGTAACTGTGTGTAACTGTGTGTAACTGGTGTGTAACTGTGTGTAGCTAGTGTGTCACTGTGTGTAACCGGTGTGTAATTGTGTGTAACTGTGTGTAACAGGTGTGTAACAGGTGTGTAACTGTGTGTAACTGTGTGTAACTGGTGTGTCACTGGTGTGTGACTTGTGTGTAACTGTGGGTAACTGGTTTGTCACTATTGTGTATCTGTGTGTAACTGGGGTGTCACTGGTGTGTAACTGTGTGTAACTGGGGTGTCACTGGTGTGTAACTGTGTGTAACTGGGGTGTCATTGGTGTGTAACTGTATGTAACTGGTGTGTAACTGTGTGTAACTGGTGTGTCAAGGGTGTGTAACTGTGTGTAACTGGTGTGTCACTGGTGTGTAACTGTGTGTAACTGGTGTGTCACTGGTGTGTAACTGTGTGTAACTGGTGTGTAACTGTGTGTAACTGTGTGTAACTGGTGTGTCTTGTGTGTGTAACTGTGTGTAACTGGTGTGTAACTGGTGTGTAACTGTGTGTAACTGGGGTGTCACTCGTGTGTAACTGTGTGTAACTGGGGTATCACTGGTGTGTAACTGTGTGTAACTAGTGTGTCACTGGTGTGTAACTGTGTGTAACTAGGGTGTCACTGGTGTGTAATTGTGTTTAACTGGTGGGTCATTGGTGTGTAACTGTGTGTAACTGTGTGTAACTGGGGTGTCACTGGTGTGTAACTGTGTGTAACTGGGGTGTCACTGGTGTGTAACTGTGTGTAACTGTGTGTAACTGGGGTGTCACTGGTGTGTAACTTTATGTAACTGGTGTGTAACTGTGTGTAACTGGTGTGTCAAGGGTGTGTAACTGTGTGTAACTGGTGTGTCACTGGTGTGTAACTGTGTGTAACTGTGTGTAACTGGTGTGTCACTGGTGTGTAACTGTGTGTAACTGGTGTGTAACTGGTGTGTAACTGTGTGTAACTGAGTGTAACTGTGTGTAACTGGTGTGTCTTGTGTGTGTAACTGTGTGTAACTGGTGTGTAACTGTGTGTAACTGGGGTGTCACTCGTGTGTAACTGTGTGTAACTGGGGTATCACTGGTGTGTAACTGTGTGTAACTAGTGTGTCACTGGTGTGTAACTGTGTGTAACTGGGATGTCACTGGTGTGTAACTGTGTGTAACTGGGGTGTAACTGGTGTGTAACTGTGTGTAGCTGGTGTGTCACTGTGTGTAACTGGTGTGTAATTGTGTGTAACTGTGTGTAACAGGTGTGTAACTGTGTGTAACTGTGTGTAACTGGTGTGTCACTGGTGTGTGACTGGTGTGTAACTGTGGGTAACTGGTTTGTCACTGTTGTGTATCTGTGTGTAACTGGGGTGTCACTGGTGTGTAATTGTGTTTAACTGGTGAGTCATTAGTGTGTAACTGTGTGTAACTGTGTGTAACTGGGGTGTCACTGGTGAGTAACTGTGTGTAACTGGTGTGTCACTGGTGTGTAACTGTGTGTAACTGTGTGTAACTGTGTGTAACTGGTGTGTCTTGTGTGTGTAACTGGTGTGTAACTGGTGTGTAACTGTGTGTAACTGGGGTGTCACCCGTGTGTAACTGTGTGTAACTGGGGTATCACTGGTGTGTAACTGTGTGTAACTAGTGTGTCACTGGTGTGTAACTGTGTGTAACTGGGGTGTCACTGGTGTGTAACTGTGTGTAACTGGGGTGTCACTGGTGTGTAACTGTGTGTAACTGGTGTGTAACTGTGTGTAGCTGGTGTGTCACTGTGTGTAACTGGTGTGTAATTGTGTGTAACTGTGTGTAACAGGTGTGTAACTGGTGTGTAATTGTGTGTAACTGTGTGTAACAGGTGTGTAACAGGTGTGTAACTGTGTGTAACTGTGTGTGACTGGTGTGTAACTGTGGGTAACTGGTTTGTCACTGTTGTGTATCTGTGTGTAACTGGGGTGTCACTGGTGTGTAATTGTGTTTAACTGGTGGGTCATTGGTGTGTAACTGTGTGTAACTGTGTGTAACTGGGGTGTCACTGGTGTGTAACTGGGGTGTCACTGGTGTGTAACTGTGTGTAACTGTGTGTAACTGGGGTGTCACTGTGTGTAACTGGGGTGTCACTCGTGTGTAACTGTGTGTAACTGGGGTATCACTGGTGTGTAACTGTGTGTAACTAGTGTGTCACTGGTGTGTAACTGTGTGTAACTGGGGTGTCACTGGTGTGTAACTGTGTGTAACTGGGGTGTAACTGGTGTGTAACTGTGTGTAGCTGGTGTGTCACTGTGTGTAACTGGTGTGTAATTGTGTGTAACTGTGTGTAACAGGTGTGTAACTGTGTGTAACTGTGTGTAACTGGTGTGTCACTGGTGTGTGACTGGTGTGTAACTGTGGGTAACTGGTTTGTCACTGTTGTGTATCTGTGTGTAACTGGGGTGTCACTGGTGTGTAATTGTGTTTAACTGGTGAGTCATTAGTGTGTAACTGTGTGTAACTGTGTGTAACTGGGGTGTAACTGGTGTGTAACTGTGTGTAACTGGTGTGTCACTGGTGTGTAACTGTGTGTAACTGTGTGTAACTGGTGTGTCTTGTGTGTGTAACTGTGTGTAACTGGTGTGTAACTGGTGTGTAACTGTGTGTAACTGGGGTGTCACTCGTGTGTAACTGTGTGTAACTGGGGTATCACTGGTGTGTAACTGTGTGTAACTAGTGTGTCACTGGTGTGTAACTGTGTGTAACTGGGGTGTCACTGGTGTGTAACTGTGTGTAACTTGGGTGTCACTGGTGTGTAACTGTGTGTAACTGGTGTGTAACTGTGTGTAGCTGGTGTGTCACTGTGTGTAACTGGTGTGTAATTGTGTGTAACTGTGTGTAACAGGTGTGTAACTGGTGTGTAATTGTGTGTAACTGTGTGTAACAGGTGTGTAACAGGTGTTTAACTGTGTGTAACTGTGGGTAACTGGTTTGTCACTGTTGTGTATCTGTGTGTAACTGGGGTGTCACTGGTGTGTAATTGTGTTTAACTGGTGGGTCATTGGTGTGTAACTGTGTGTAACTGTGTGTAACTGGGGTGTCACTGGTGTGTAACTGTGTGTAACTGGGGTGTCACTGGTGTGTAACTGTGTGTAACTGTGTGTAACTGGGGTGTCACTGGTGTGTAACTGTATGTAACTGGTGTGTAACTGTCCACAGTCATGATACAAGTGTGTGTAGTGTTCACTGTGTGTGTTGTTCTGTGTGGTGTCTACAGTCATGATACAAGTGTGTGTAGTGTTCACTGTGTGTGTTGTTGTGCAAAAAGTGTTGAGCAAACATTGTGTTTCCAGATGTGCAAATCCGAGCCATGTTTTGCAAATTCTGTGTGTGACTGGTGTGTCACTGGTGTGTAACTGTGTGTAACTGGTGTGTCACTGGTGTGTATCTGTGTGTAACTGGTGTGTCATTGGTGTGTAACTGTGTGTAACTGGTGTGTCACTGGTGTGTATCTGTGTGTAACTGGTGTGTCATTGGTGTGTAACTGTGTGTAACTGGTGTGTCACTGGTGTGTAACTGTGTGTAATTAGTGTGTCACTGGTGTGTAACTGTGTGTCACTGGTGTGTAACTGTGTGTAACTGGTGTGTCACTGGTGTGTATCTGTGTGTAACTGGTGTGTCATTGGTGTGTAACTGTGTGTAACTGGTGTGTCACTGGTGTGTATCTGTGTGTAACTGGTGTGTCATTGGTGTGTAACTGTGTGTAACTGTGTGTAACTGTGTGTAACTGGTGTGTCTTGTGTGTGTAATGTGTGTAACTGGTGTGTAACTGGTGTGTAACTGGTGTGTAACTGTGTGTAACTGGGGTGTCACTCGTGTGTAACTGTGTGTAACTGGGGTATCACTGGTGTGTAACTGTGTGTAACTAGTGTGTCACTGGTGTGTAACTGTGTGTAACTGGGGTGTCACTGGTGTGTAACTGTGTGTAGCTGGTGTGTCACTGTGTGTAACAGGTGTGTAACAGGTGTGTAACTGTGTGTAACTGGTGTGTCACTGGTGTGTGACTGGTGTGTAACTGTGGGTAACTGGTTTGTCACTGTTGTGTATCTGTGTGTAACTGGGGTGTCACTGGTGTGTAATTGTGTTTAACTGGTGGGTCATTGGTGTGTAACTGTGTGTAACTGTGTGTAACTGGGGTGTCACTGGTGTGTAACTGTGTGTAACTGGGGTGTCACTGGTGTGTAACTGTGTGTAACTGTGTGTAACTGGGGTGTCACTGGTGTGTAACTGTATGTAACTGGTGTGTAACTGTGTGTAACTGGTGTGTCAAGGGTGTGTAACTGTGTGTAACTGGTGTGTCACTGGTGTGTAACTGTGTGTAACTGGTGTGTCACTGGTGTGTAACTGTATGTAACTGGTGTGTAACTGTGTGTAACTGAGTGTAACTGTGTGTAACTGGTGTGTCTTGTGTGTGTAACTGTGTGTAACTGGTGTGTAACTGGTGTGTCACTGGTGTGTAACTGTGTGTAACTGGGGTGTAACTGGTGTGTAACTGTGTGTAGCTGGTGTGTCACTGTGTGTAACTGGTGTGTAATTGTGTGTAACTGTGTGTAACAGGTGTGTAACAGGTGTGTAACTGTGTGTAACTGTGTGTAACTGGTGTGTCACTGGTGTGTGACTGGTGTGTAACTGTGGGTAACTGGTTTGTCACTGTTGTGTATCTGTGTGTAACTGGGGTGTCACTGGTGTGTAATTGTGTTTAACTGGTGAGTCATTGGTGTGTAACTGTGTGTAACTGGGGTGTCACTGGTGTGTAACTGTGTGTAACTGGTGTGTCACTGGTGTGTAACTGTGTGTAACTGGTGTGTCTTGTGTGTGTAACTGTAAGTAACTGGTGTGTAACTGGTGTGTGACTGTGTGTAACTGGGGTGTCACTCGTGTGTAACTGTGTGTAACTGGGGTATCACTGGTGTGTAACTGTGTGTAACTAGTGTGTCACTGGTGTGTAACTGTGTGTAACTGGGGTGTCACTGGTGTGTAACTGTGTGTAACTGGGGTGTCACTGGTGTGTAACTGTGTGTAACTGTGTGTAACTGGTGTGTAACTGTGTGTAGCTAGTGTGTCACTGTGTGTAACCGGTGTGTAATTGTGTGTAACTGTGTGTAACAGGTGTGTAACAGGTGTGTAACTGTGTGTAACTGTGTGTAACTGGTGTGTCACTGGTGTGTGACTGGTGTGTAACTGTGGGTAACTGGTTTGTCACTATTGTGTATCTGTGTGTAACTGGGGTGTCACTGGTGTGTAATTGTGTTTAACTGGTGGGTCATTGTTGTGTAACTGTGTGTAACTGTGTGTAACTGGGGTGTCACTGGTGTGTAACTGTGTGTAACTGGGGTGTCACTGGTGTGTAACTGTGTGTAACTGGGGTGTCACTGGTGTGTAACTGTATGTAACTGGTGTGTAACTGTGTGTAACTGGTGTGTCAAGGGTGTGTAACTGTGTGTAACTGGTGTGTCACTGGTGTGTAACTGTGTGTAACTGGTGTGTCACTGGTGTGTAACTGTGTGTAACTGGTGTGTAACTGTGTGTAACTGTGTGTAACTGGTGTGTCTTGTGTGTGTAACTGTGTGTAACTGGTGTGTAACTGGTGTGTAACTGTGTGTAACTGGGGTGTCACTCGTGTGTAACTGTGTGTAACTGGGGTATCACTGGTGTGTAACTGTGTGTAACTAGTGTGTCACTGGTGTGTAACTGTGTGTAACTAGGGTGTCACTGGTGTGTAACTGTGTGTAACTGGGGTGTAACTGGTGTGTAACTGTGTGTAGCTGGTGTGTCTCTGTGTGTAACTGGTGTGTCACTGGTGTGTAACTGTGTGTAACTGTGTGTAACTGTGTAACTGGTGTGTCTTGTGTGTGTAACTGTGTGTAACTGGTGTGTAACTGGTGTGTAACTGTGTGTAACTGTGTGTAACTGGTGTGTCTTGTGTGTGTAACTGTGTGTAACTGGTGTGTAACTGGTGTGTAACTGGGGTGTCACTCGTGTGTAACTGTGTGTAACTGGGGTATCACTGGTGTGTAACTGTGTGTAACTAGTGTGTCACTGGTGTGTAACTGTGTGTAACTGGGGTGTCACTGGTGTGTAACTATGTGTAACTGGGGTGTAACTGATGTGTAACTATGTGTAGCTGATGTGTCACTGTGTGTAACTTGTGTGTAATTATGTGTAACTGTGTGTAACTGTGTGTAACTGTGTGTAACTGGTGTGTCACTGGTGTGTGACTGGTGTGTAACTGTGGGTAACTGGGGTGTCACTGGTGTGTAATTGTGTGTAACTGGTGTGTCACTGGTGTGTAACTGTGTGTAACTGTGTGTAACTGTGTGTAACTGTGTGTAACTGGGGTGTCACTGGTGTGTAACTGTGTGTAACTGGGGTGTCACTGGTGTATAACTGTGTGTAACTGTGTGTAACTGGTGTGTAAGTGTGTGTAGCTGGTGTGTCACTGTGTGTAACTGGTGTGTAATTGTGTGTAACTGTGTGTAACAGGTGTGTAACAGGTGTGTAACTGTGTGTAACTGTGTGTAACTGTGTGTAACTGTGGGTAACTGGTTTGTCACTGTTGTGTATCTGTGTGTAACTGGGGTGTCACTGGTGTATAATTGTGTTTAACTGGTGGGTCATTTGTGTGTAACTGTGTGTAACTGTGTGTAACTGGGGTGTCTTGTGTGTGTAACTGTGTGTAACTGGTGTATAACTGGTGTGTAACTGGTGTGTAACTGTGTGTAACTGGGGTGTCACTGGTGTGTAACTGTGTGTCACTGGTGTGTAACTGTGTGTAACTGGTGTGTCACTGGTGTGTATATGTGTGTAACTGGTGTGTCATTGGTGTGTAACTGTGTGTAACTGGTGTGTCACTGGTGTGTATCTGTGTGTAACTGGTGTGTCATTGGTGTGTAACTGTGTGTAACTGTGTGTAACTGTGTGTAACTGGTGTGTCTTGTGTGTGTAATGTGTGTAACTGGTGTGTAACTGGTGTGTAACTGGTGTGTAACTGTGTGTAACTGGGGTGTCACTCGTGTGTAACTGTGTGTAACTGGGGTATCACTGGTGTGTAACTGTGTGTAACTAGTGTGTCACTGGTGTGTAACTGTGTGTAACTGGGGTGTCACTGGTGTGTAACTGTGTGTAGCTGGTGTGTCACTGTGTGTAACAGGTGTGTAACAGGTGTGTAACTGTGTGTAACTGGTGTGTCACTGGTGTGTGACTGGTGTGTAACTGTGGGTAACTGGTTTGTCACTGTTGTGTATCTGTGTGTAACTGGGGTGTCACTGGTGTGTAATTGTGTTTAACTGGTGGGTCATTGGTGTGTAACTGTGTGTAACTGTGTGTAACTGGGGTGTCACTGGTGTGTAACTGTGTGTAACTGGGGTGTCACTGGTGTGTAACTGTGTGTAACTGTGTGTAACTGGGGTGTCACTGGTGTGTAACTGTATGTAACTGGTGTGTAACTGTGTGTAACTGGTGTGTCAAGGGTGTGTAACTGTGTGTAACTGGTGTGTCACTGGTGTGTAACTGTGTGTAACTGGTGTGTCACTGGTGTGTAACTGTATGTAACTGGTGTGTAACTGTGTGTAACTGAGTGTAACTGTGTGTAACTGGTGTGTCTTGTGTGTGTAACTGTGTGTAACTGGTGTGTAACTGGTGTGTCACTGGTGTGTAACTGTGTGTAACTGGGGTGTAACTGGTGTGTAACTGTGTGTAGCTGGTGTGTCACTGTGTGTAACTGGTGTGTAATTGTGTGTAACTGTGTGTAACAGGTGTGTAACAGGTGTGTAACTGTGTGTAACTGTGTGTAACTGGTGTGTCACTGGTGTGTGACTGGTGTGTAACTGTGGGTAACTGGTTTGTCACTGTTGTGTATCTGTGTGTAACTGGGGTGTCACTGGTGTGTAATTGTGTTTAACTGGTGAGTCATTGGTGTGTAACTGTGTGTAACTGGGGTGTCACTGGTGTGTAACTGTGTGTAACTGGTGTGTCACTGGTGTGTAACTGTGTGTAACTGGTGTGTCTTGTGTGTGTAACTGTAAGTAACTGGTGTGTAACTGGTGTGTGACTGTGTGTAACTGGGGTGTCACTCGTGTGTAACTGTGTGTAACTGGGGTATCACTGGTGTGTAACTGTGTGTAACTAGTGTGTCACTGGTGTGTAACTGTGTGTAACTGGGGTGTCACTGGTGTGTAACTGTGTGTAACTGGGGTGTCACTGGTGTGTAACTGTGTGTAACTGTGTGTAACTGGTGTGTAACTGTGTGTAGCTAGTGTGTCACTGTGTGTAACCGGTGTGTAATTGTGTGTAACTGTGTGTAACAGGTGTGTAACAGGTGTGTAACTGTGTGTAACTGTGTGTAACTGGTGTGTCACTGGTGTGTGACTGGTGTGTAACTGTGGGTAACTGGTTTGTCACTATTGTGTATCTGTGTGTAACTGGGGTGTCACTGGTGTGTAATTGTGTTTAACTGGTGGGTCATTGTTGTGTAACTGTGTGTAACTGTTTGTAACTGGGGTGTCACTGGTGTGTAACTGTGTGTAACTGGGGTGTCACTGGTGTGTAACTGTGTGTAACTGGGGTGTCACTGGTGTGTAACTGTATGTAACTGGTGTGTAACTGTGTGTAACTGGTGTGTCAAGGGTGTGTAACTGTGTGTAACTGGTGTGTCACTGGTGTGTAACTGTGTGTAACTGGTGTGTCACTGGTGTGTAACTGTGTGTAACTGGTGTGTAACTGTGTGTAACTGTGTGTAACTGGTGTGTCTTGTGTGTGTAACTGTGTGTAACTGGTGTGTAACTGGTGTGTAACTGTGTGTAACTGGGGTGTCACTCGTGTGTAACTGTGTGTAACTGGGGTATCACTGGTGTGTAACTGTGTGTAACTAGTGTGTCACTGGTGTGTAACTGTGTGTAACTAGGGTGTCACTGGTGTGTAACTGTGTGTAACTGGGGTGTAACTGGTGTGTAACTGTGTGTAGCTGGTGTGTCACTGTGTGTAACTGGTGTGTCACTGGTGTGTAACTGAGTGTAACTGTGTGTAACTGTGTGTAACTGGTGTGTCTTGTGTGTGTAACTGTGTGTAACTGGTGTGTAACTGGTGTGTAACTGTGTGTAACTGTGTGTAACTGGTGTGTCTTGTGTGTGTAACTGTGTGTAACTGGTGTGTAACTGGTGTGTAACTGGGGTGTCACTCGTGTGTAACTGTGTGTAACTGGGGTATCACTGGTGTGTAACTGTGTGTAACTAGTGTGTCACTGGTGTGTAACTGTGTGTAACTGGGGTGTCACTGGTGTGTAACTATGTGTAACTGGGGTGTAACTGATGTGTAACTATGTGTAGCTGATGTGTCACTGTGTGTAACTTGTGTGTAATTATGTGTAACTGTGTGTAACTGTGTGTAACTGTGTGTAACTGGTGTGTCACTGGTGTGTGACTGGTGTGTAACTGTGGGTAACTGGGGTGTCACTGGTGTGTAATTGTGTGTAACTGGTGTGTCACTGGTGTGTAACTGTGTGTAACTGTGTGTAACTGTGTGTAACTGTGTGTAACTGGGGTGTCACTGGTGTGTAACTGTGTGTAACTGGGGTGTCACTGGTGTATAACTGTGTGTAACTGTGTGTAACTGGTGTGTAAGTGTGTGTAGCTGGTGTGTCACTGTGTGTAACTGGTGTGTAATTGTGTGTAACTGTGTGTAACAGGTGTGTAACAGGTGTGTAACTGTGTGTAACTGTGTGTAACTGTGTGTAACTGGTGTGTCACTGGTGTGTGACTGCTGTGTAACTGTGGGTAACTGGTTTGTCACTGTTGTGTATCTGTGTGTAACTGGGGTGTCACTGGTGTGTAATTGTGTTTAACTGGTGGGTCATTGGTGTGTAACTGTGTGTAACTGTGTGTAACTGGTGTGTAACTGTGTGTAGATGGTGTGTCACTGTGTGTAACTGGTGTGTAATTGTGTGTAACTGTGTGTAACAGGTGTGTAACAGGTGTGTAACTGTGTGTAACTGTGTGTAACTGGTGTGTCACTGGTGTGTGACTGGTGTGTAACTGTGGGTAACTGGTTTGTCACTGTTGTGTATCTGTGTGTAACTGGGGTGTCACTGGTGTATAATTGTGTTTAACTGGTGGGTCATTTGTGTGTAACTGTGTGTAACTGTGTGTAACTGGGGTGTCTTGTGTGTGTAACTGTGTGTAACTGGTGTATAACTGGTGTGTAACTGGTGTGTAACTGTGTGTAACTGGGGTGTCACTGGTGTGTAACTGTGTGTAACTGGGGTGTCACTGGTGAGTAACTGTGTGTAACTGTGTGTAACTGGGGTGTCACTGGTGTGTAACTGTATGTAACTGGTGTGTAACTGTGTGTAACTGGTGTGTCAAGGGTGTGTAACTGTGTGTAACTGGTGTGTCACTGGTGTGTAACTGTATGTAACTGGTGTGTAACTGTGTGTAACTGGTGTGTCACTGGTGTGTAACTGTGTGTAACTGGGGTGTCACTGGTGTGTAACTGTGTGTAACTGGGGTGTCACTGGTGTGTAACTGTGTGTAACTGGTGTGTAACTGTGTGTAGCTGGTGTGTCACTGTGTGTAACTGGTGTGTAATTGTGTGTAACTGTGTGTAACAGGTGTGTAACTGTGTGTAACTGTGTGTAACTGGTGTGTCACTGGTGTGTAACTGTGGGTAACTGGTTTGTCACTGTTGTGTATCTGTGTGTAACTGGGGTGTCACTGGTGTGTAATTGTGTTTAACTGGTGGGTCATTGGTGTGTAACTGTGTGTAACTGTGTGTAACTGGTGTGTAACTGTGTGTAGCTGGTGTGTCACTGTGTGTAACTGGTGTGTAATTGTGTGTAACTGTGTGTAACAGGTGTGTAACTGTGTGTAACTGTGTGTAACTGGTGTGTCACTGGTGTGTCACTGGTGTGTAACTGTGGGTAACTGGTTTGTCACTGTTGTGTATCTGTGTGTAACTGGGGTGTCACTGGTGTGTAATTGTGTTTAACTGGTGGGTCATTGGTGTGTAACTGTGTGTAACTGGGGTGTCACTGGTGTGTAACTGGGGTGTCACTGGTGTGTAACTGTGTGTAACTGTGTGTAACTGGGGTGTCACTGGTGTGTAACTGTATGTAACTGGTGTGTAACTGTGTGTAACTGGTGTGTCAAGGGTGTGTAACTGTGTGTAACTGCTGTGTCAATGGTGTGTAACTGTGTGTAACTAGTGTGTCACTGGTGTGTAACTGTGTGTAACTGGGGTGTCACTGGTGTGTAACTGTGTGTAACTGGGGTGTCACTGGTGTGTAACTGTGTGTAACTGTGTGTAACTGGTGTGTAACTGTGTGTAGCTGGTGTGTCACTGTTTGTCACTGGTGTGTAATTGTGTGTAACTGTGTGTAACAGGTGTGTAACAGGTGTGTAACTGTGTGTAACTGTGTGTAACTGGTGTGTCACTGGTGTGTGACTGTTGTGTAACTGTGGGTAACTGGTTTGTCACTGTTGTGTATCTGTGTGTAACTGGGGTGTCACTGGTGTGTAATTGTGTTTAACTGGTGGGTCATTGGTGTGTAACTGTGTGTAACTGTGTGTAACTGTGTGTAACTGGGGTGTCACTGGTGTGTAACTGCGTGTAACTGGGGTGTCACTGGTGTGTAACTGTGTGTAACTGTGTGTAACTGGGGTGTCACTGGTGTGTAACTGTATGTAACTGGTGTGTAACTGTGTGTAACTGGTGTGTCAAGGGTGTGTAACTGTGTGTAACTGGTGTGTCACTGGTGTGTAACTGTGTGTAACTGGTGTGTCACTGGTGTGTAACTGTGTGTAACTGGTGTGTAACTGTGTGTAACTGTGTGTAACTGTGTGTAACTGGTGTGTCTTGTGTGTGTAACTGTGTGTAACTGGTGTGTAACTGGTGTGTAACTGGGGTGTCACTCGTGTGTAACTGTGTGTAACTGGGGTATCACTGGTGTGTAACTGTGTGTAACTAGTGTGTCACTGGTGTGTAACTGTGTGTAACTGGGGTGTCACTGGTGTGTAACTATGTGTAACTGGGGTGTAACTGATGTGTAACTGTGTGTAGCTGATGTGTCACTGTGTGTAACTTGTGTGTAACTGTGTGTAACTGTGTGTAACTGGTGTGTCACTGGTGTGTGACTGGTGTGTAACTGTGGGTAACTGGGGTGTCACTGGTGTGTAATTGTGTGTAACTGGTGTTTCACTGGTGTGTAACTGTGTGTAATTGTGTGTAACTGTGTGTAACTGGTGTGTCTTGTGTGTGTAACTGTGTGTAACTGGTGTGTAACTGGTGTGTAACTGTGTGTAACTGGGGTGTCACTGGTGTGTAACTGTGTGTAACTGGGGTGTCACTGGTGTGTAACTGTGTGTAACTGTGTGTAACTGGTGTGTAAGTGTGTGTAGCTGGTGTGTCACTGTGTGTAACTGGTGTGTAATTGTGTGTAACTGTGTGTAACAGGTGTGTAACAGGTGTGTAACTGTGTGTAACTGGTGTGTCACTGGTGTGTGACTGGTGTGTAACTGTGGGTAACTGGTTTGTCACTGTTGTGTATCTCTGTGTAACTGGGGTGTAACTGTGTGTAGATGGTGTGTCACTGTGTGTAACTGGTGTGTAACTGTGTGTAACTGTGTGTAACTGGTGTGTAACTGTGTGTAGATGGTGTGTCACTGTGTGTAACTGGTGTGTAATTGTGTGTAACTGTGTGTAACAGGTGTGTAACAGGTGTGTAACTGTGTGTAACTGTGTGTAACTGGTGTGTCACTGGTGTGTGACTGGTGTGTAACTGTGGGTAACTGGTTTGTCACTGTTGTGTATCTGTGTGTAACTGGGGTGTCACTGGTGTGTAATTGTGTTTAACTGGTGGGTCATTGGTGTGTAACTGTGTGTAACTGTGTGTAACTGGGGTGTCTTGTGTGTGTAACTGTGTGTAACTGGTGTGTAACTGGTGTGTAACTGGTGTGTAACTGTGTGTAACTGGGGTGTCACTGGTGTGTAACTGTGTGTAACTGGGGTGTCACTGGTGTGTAACTGTGTGTAACTGTGTGTAACTGGGGTGTCACTGGTGTGTAACTGTATGTAACTGGTGTGTAACTGTGTGTAACTGGTGTGTCAAGGGTGTGTAACTGTGTGTAACTGGTGTGTCACTGGTGTGTAACTGTGTGTAACTGGGGTGTCACTGGTGTGTAACTGTGTGTAACTGGGGTGTCACTGGTGTGTAACTGTGTGTAACTGGTGTGTAACTGTGTGTAGCTGGGGTGTCACTGTGTGTAACTGGTGTGTAATTGTGTGTAATTGTGTGTAACTGTGTGTAACAGGTGTGTAACTGTGTGTAACTGGTGTGTCACTGGTGTGTAACTGTGGGTAACTGGTTTGTCACTGTTGTGTATCTGTGTGTAACTGGGGTGTCACTGGTGTGTAATTGTGTTTAACTGGTGGGTCATTGGTGTGTAACTGTGTGTAACTGTGTGTAACTGGTGTGTAACTGTGTGTAGCTGGTGTGTCACTGTGTGTAACTGGTGTGTAATTGTGTGTAACTGTGTGTAACAGGTGTGTAACAGGTGTGTAACTGTGTGTAACTGTGTGTAACTGGTGTGTCACTGGTGTGTCACTGGTGTGTAACTGTGGGTAACTGGTTTGTCACTGTTGTGTATCTGTGTGTAACTGGGGTGTCACTGGTGTGTAATTGTGTTTAACTGGTGGGTCATTGGTGTGTAACTGTGTGTAACTGTGTGTAACTGGGGTGTCACTGGTGTGTAACTGTGTGTAACTGGGGTGTCACTGGTGTGTAACTGTGTGTAACTGGGGTGTCACTGGTGTGTAACTGTATGTAACTGGTGTGTAACTGTGTGTAACTGGTGTGTCAAGGGTGTGTAACTGTGTGTAACTGGTGTGTCACTGGTGTGTAACTGTGTGCAACTGGCGTGTAACAGTGTGTAACTGGTGTGTCACTGGTGAGTATCTGTGTGTAACTGGGGTGTCACTGGTGTGTAACTGTGTCTAACTAGTGTGTCATTGGTGTGTAACTGTGTGTAACTGGTGTGTCAAGGGTGTGTAACTGTGTGTAACTGGTGTGTCACTGGTGTGTAACTGTGTGTAACTGGTGTGTCACTGGTGTGTAACTGTGTGTAACTGGTGTGTAACTGTGTGTAACTGTGTGTAACTGGTGTGTCTTGTGTGTGTAACTGTGTGTAACTGGTGTGTAACTGGTGTGTAACTGGGGTGTCACTCGTGTGTAACTGTGTGTAACTGGGGTATCACTGGTGTGTAACTGTGTGTAACTAGTGTGTCACTGGCGTGTAACTGTGTGTAACTGGGGTGTCACTGGTGTGTAACTATGTGTAACTGGGGTGTAACTGATGTGTAACTGTGTGTAGCTGATGTGTCACTGTGTGTAACTTGTGTGTAACTGTGTGTAACTGTGTGTAACTGTGTGTAACTGGTGTGTCACTGGTGTGTGACTGGTGTGTAACTGTGGGTAACTGGGGTGTCACTGGTGTGTAATTGTGTGTAACTGGTGTTTCACTGGTGTGTAACTGTGTGTAATTGTGTGTAACTGTGTGTAACTGGTGTGTCTTGTGTGTGTAACTGTGTGTAACTGGTGTGTAACTGGTGTGTAACTGTGTGTAACTGGGGTGTCACTGGTGTGTAACTGTGTGTAACTGGGGTGTCACTGGTGTGTAACTGTGTGTAACTGTGTGTAACTGGTGTGTAAGTGTGTGTAGCTGGTGTGTCACTGTGTGTAACTGGTGTGTAATTGTGTGTAACTGTGTGTAACAGGTGTGTAACAGGTGTGTAACTGTGTGTAACTGGTGTGTCACTGGTGTGTGACTGGTGTGTAACTGTGGGTAACTGGTTTGTCACTGTTGTGTATCTCTGTGTAACTGGGGTGTAACTGTGTGTAGATGGTGTGTCACTGTGTGTAACTGGTGTGTAACTGTGTGTAACTGTGTGTAACTGGTGTGTAACTGTGTGTAGATGGTGTGTCACTGTGTGTAACTGGTGTGTAATTGTGTGTAACTGTGTGTAACAGGTGTGTAACAGGTGTGTAACTGTGTGTAACTGTGTGTAACTGGTGTGTCACTGGTGTGTGACTGGTGTGTAACTGTGGGTAACTGGTTTGTCACTGTTGTGTATCTGTGTGTAACTGGGGTGTCACTGGTGTGTAATTGTGTTTAACTGGTGGGTCATTGGTGTGTAACTGTGTGTAACTGTGTGTAACTGGGGTGTCTTGTGTGTGTAACTGTGTGTAACTGGTGTGTAACTGGTGTGTAACTGGTGTGTAACTGTGTGTAACTGGGGTGTCACTGGTGTGTAACTGTGTGTAACTGGGGTGTCACTGGTGTGTAACTGTGTGTAACTGTGTGTAACTGGGGTGTCACTGGTGTGTAACTGTATGTAACTGGTGTGTAACTGTGTGTAACTGGTGTGTCAAGGGTGTGTAACTGTGTGTAACTGGTGTGTCACTGGTGTGTAACTGTGTGTAACTGGGGTGTCACTGGTGTGTAACTGTGTGTAACTGGGGTGTCACTGGTGTGTAACTGTGTGTAACTGGTGTGTAACTGTGTGTAGCTGGGGTGTCACTGTGTGTAACTGGTGTGTAATTGTGTGTAATTGTGTGTCACTGTGTGTAACTGGTGTGTCACTGGTGTGTAACTGTGGGTAACTGGTTTGTCACTGTTGTGTATCTGTGTGTAACTGGGGTGTCACTGGTGTGTAATTGTGTTTAACTGGTGGGTCATTGGTGTGTAACTGTGTGTAACTGTGTGTGTAACTGGTGTGTAACTGTGTGTAGCTGGTGTGTCACTGTGTGTAACTGGTGTGTAATTGTGTGTAACTGTGTGTAACAGGTGTGTAACAGGTGTGTAACTGTGTGTAACTGTGTGTAACTGGTGTGTCACTGGTGTGTCACTGGTGTGTAACTGTGGGTAACTGGTTTGTCACTGTTGTGTATCTGTGTGTAACTGGGGTGTCACTGGTGTGTAATTGTGTTTAACTGGTGGGTCATTGGTGTGTAACTGTGTGTAACTGTGTGTAACTGGGGTGTCACTGGTGTGTAACTGTGTGTAACTGGGGTGTCACTGGTGTGTAACTGTGTGTAACTGGGGTGTCACTGGTGTGTAACTGTATGTAACTGGTGTGTAACTGTGTGTAACTGGTGTGTCAAGGGTGTGTAACTGTGTGTAACTGGTGTGTCACTGGTGTGTAACTGTGTGCAACTGGCGTGTAACAGTGTGTAACTGGTGTGTCACTGGTGAGTATCTGTGTGTAACTGGGGTGTCACTGGTGTGTAACTGTGTCTAACTAGTGTGTCATTGGTGTGTAACTGTGTGTAACTGTATGTAACTGGTGTGTCACTGGTGTGTAACTGTGTGTAACTGGTGTGTCAAGGGTGTGTAACTGGTGTGTCACTGGTGAGTATCTGTGTGTAACTGGGGTGTCACTGGTGTGTAACGGTGTGTAACTAGTGTGTCATTGGTGTGTAACTGTATGTAACTGGTGTGTCACTGGTGTGTAACTGCGTGTAACTGTTGTGTAACTGTGTGTAACTGGTGTGTAACTGTGTGTAACTGGTGTGTCAAGGGTGTGTAACTGTGTGTAACTGGGGTATCACTGGTGTGTAACTGTGTGTAACTAGTGTGTCACTGGTGTGTCACTGGTGTGTAACTAGGTGTAACTGGGGTGTCACTGGTGTGTAACTGTGTGTAACTGTGTGTAACTGGTGTGTAACTGTGTGTCACTGTGTGTAACTGGTGTGTAATTGTGTGTAACTGTGTGTAACTGTGTGTAACAGGTGTGTAACTGTGTGTAACTGGTGTGTCACTGGTGTGTGACTGTTGTGTAACTGTGTGTAACTGGTGTGTAACTGTGTGTAACTGGTGCGTCACTGGTGTGTAACTGTGTGTAACTGGTGTGTCATCGGTGTGTAACTGTGTGTAACTAGGGTGTAACTGGTGTGTAACTGATGTGTAACTGGTGTGTAACTGTGTGTAACAGGTGTGTAACTGTGTGTAACTGGTGTGTCACTGGTGTGTGACTGGTGTGTAACTGTGTGTAACTGGTGTGTAACTGTGTGTAACTGGTGCGTCACTGGTGTGTAACTGTGTGTAACTGGTGTGTCATCGGTGTGTAACTGTGTGTAACTAGGGTGTAACTGGTGTGTAACTGATGTGTAACTGGTGTGTCAAGGGTGTGTAACTGTGTGTAACTGGTGTGTCACTGGTGTGTAACTGTGTGGAACTGGTGTGTCACTGGTGTGTAACTGTGTGTAACTGGGGTGTCACTGGTGTGTAACTGTGTGTAACTGGTGTGTAACTGTGTGTAGCTGGGGTGTCACTGTGTGTAACTGGTGTGTAATTGTGTGTAACTGTGTGTAACAGGTGTGTAACTGTGTGTAACTGTGTGTAACTGGTGTGTCACTGGTGTGTAACTGTGGGTAACTGATTTGTCACTGTTGTGTATCTGTGTGTAACTGGGGTGTCACTGGTGTGTAATTGTGTTTAACTGGTGGGTCATTGGTGTGTAACTGTGTGTAACTGTGTGTAACTGGTGTGTAACTGTGTGTAGCTGGTGTGTCACTGTGTGTAACTGGTGTGTAATTGTGTGTAACTGTGTGTAACAGGTGTGTAACAGGTGTGTAACTGTGTGTAACTGTGTGTAACTGGTGTGTCACTGGTGTGTCACTGGTGTGTAACTGTGGGTAACTGGTTTGTCACTGTTGTGTATCTGTGTGTAACTGGGGTGTCACTGGTGTGTAACTGTGTGTAACTGGGGTGTCACTGGTGTGTAACTGTATGTAACTGGTGTGTAACTGTATGTAACTGGTGTGTCAAGGGTGTGTAACTGTGTGTAACTGGTGTGTCACTGGTGTGTAACTGTGTGCAACTGGCGTGTAACAGTGTGTAACTGGTGTGTCACTGGTGAGTATCTGTGTGTAACTGGGGTGTCACTGGTGTGTAACTGTGTCTAACTAGTGTGTCATTGGTGTGTAACTGTGTGTAACTGTATGTAACTGGTGTGTCACTGGTGTGTAACTGTGTGTAACTGGTGTGTCAAGGGTGTGTAACTGGTGTGTCACTGGTGAGTATCTGTGTGTAACTGGGGTGTCACTGGTGTGTAACTGCGTGTAACTGTTGTGTAACTGTGTGTAACTGGTGTGTAACTGGTGTGTAACTGTGTGTAACTGGTGTGTAACTGTGTGTAACTGGTGTGTCAAGGGTGTGTAACTGTGTGTAACTGGGGTATCACTGGTGTGTAACTGTGTGTAACTAGTGTGTCACTGGTGTGTCACTGGTGTGTAACTAGGTGTAACTGGGGTGTCACTGGTGTGTAACTGTGTGTAACTGTGTGTAACTGGTGTGTAACTGTGTGTCACTGTGTGTAACTGGTGTGTAATTGTGTGTAACTGTGTGTAACTGTGTGTAACAGGTGTGTAACTGTGTGTAACTGGTGTGTCACTGGTGTGTGACTGGTGTGTAACTGTGTGTAACTGGTGTGTAACTGTGTGTAACTGGTGCGTCACTGGTGTGTAACTGTGTGTAACTGGTGTGTCATCGGTGTGTAACTGTGTGTAACTAGGGTGTAACTGGTGTGTAACTGATGTGTAACTGGTGTGTAACTGTGTGTAGCTGATGTGTAACTGTGTGTAACTGGTGTGTCATTGGTGTGTAACTGTGTGTAACTAGGGTGTAACTGGTGTGTAACTGTGTGTAACTGATGTGTAACTGGTGTGTAACTGTGTGTAACTGATGTGTAACTGTGTGTAACTGGGGTGTGACTGGTGTGTAACTGTGTGTAACTGGGGTGTCACTGGTGTGTAACTGTGTGTAACTGTGTGTAACTGGTGTGTCACTGGTGTGTAACTGTGTGTAACTGGGGTGTCACGGGTGTGTAACTGTGTGTAACTGGTGTGTAACTGTGTGTAACTGGTGTGTCACTGTGTGTTACTGGTGTGTAACTGTGTGTAACTGCTGTGTCACTGTGTGTAACTGTGTGTAACTGGGGTGTAACTGGTGTGTAACTGTGTGTAACTGGTGTGTAACTGATGTGTAACTGGTGTGTGACTGGTGTGTGACTGGTGTGTAACTGGTGTGTAACTGGTGTGTCATTGGTGTGTCACTGGTGTGTAACTGTGTGTAACTGGTGTGTCATCGGTGTGTAACTGTGTGTAACTAGGGTGTAACTGGTGTGTAACTGATGTGTAACTGGTGTGTAACTGTGTGTAACTGATATGTAACTGGTGTGTCATTGGTGTGTAACTGTGTGTAACTAGGGTGTAACTGGTGTGTAACTGTGTGTAACTGATGTGTAACTGGTGTGTAACTGTGTGTAACTGATGTGTAACTGTGTGTAACTGGGGTGTCACTGGTGTGTAACTGTGTGTAACTGGGGTGTCACTGGTGTGTAACTGTGTGTAACTGTGTGTAACTGGTGTGTCACTGGTTTGTAACTGTGTGTAACTGGGGTGTCACGGGTGTGTAACTGTGTGTAACTGGTGTGTAACTGTGTGTAACTGGTGTGTCACTGTGTGTTACTGGTGTGTAACTGTGTGTAACTGCTGTGTCACTGTGTGTAACTGTGTGTAACTGGTGTGTAACTGGTGTGTAACTGTGTGTAACTGGTGTGTAACTGATGTGTAACTGGTGTGTGACTGGTGTGTGACTGGTGTGTAACTGGTGTGTAACTGGTGTTTAACTGGTGTGTAACTGTGTGTAACTGGTGTGTCACTGGTGTGTAACTGTGTGTAACTGGTGTGTAACTGTGTGTAACTGAGTGTAACTGTGTGTAACTGGTGTGTCTTGTGTGTGTAACTGTGTGTAACTGGTGTGTAACTGGTGTGTAACTGTGTGTAACTGGGGTGTCACTCGTGTGTTACTGTGTGTAACTGGGGTATCACTGGTGTGTAACTGTGTGTAGCTAGTGTGTCACTGGTGTGTAACTGTGTGTAACTGGGATGTCACTGGTGTGTAACTGTGTGTAACTGGGGTGTAACTGGTGTGTAACTGTGTGTAGCTGGTGTGTCACTGTGTGTAACTGGTGTGTAATTGTGTGTAACTGTGTGTAACAGGTGTGTAACAGGTGTGTAACTGTGTGTAACTGTGTGTAACTGGTGTGTCACTGGTGTGTGACTGGTGTGTAACTGTGGGTAACTGGTTTGTTACTGTTGTGTATCTGTGTGTAACTGGGGTGTCACTGGTGTGTAATTGTGTTTAACTGGTGAGTCATTGGTGTGTAACTGTGTGTAACTGGGGTGTCACTGGTGTGTAACTGTGTGTAACTGGTGTGTCACTGGTGTGTAACTGTGTGTAACTGGTGTGTCTTGTGTGTGTAACTGTGTGTAACTGGTGTGTAACTGGTGTGTGACTGTGTGTAACTGGGGTGTCACTCGTGTGTAACTGTGTGTAACTGGGGTATCACTGGTGTGTAACTGTGTGTAACTAGTGTGTCACTGGTGTGTAACTGTGTGTAACTGGGGTGTCACTGGTGTGTAACTGTGTGTAACTGGGGTGTCACTGGTGTGTAACTGTGTGTAACTGTGTGTAACTGGTGTGTAACTGTGTGTAGCTAGTGTGTCACTGTGTGTAACCGGTGTGTAATTGTGTGTAACTGTGTGTAACAGGTGTGTAACAGGTGTGTAACTGTGTGTAACTGTGTGTAACTGGTGTGTCACTGGTGTGTGACTGGTGTGTAACTGTGGGTAACTGGTTTGTCACTATTGTGTATCTGTGTGTAACTGGGGTGTCACTGTTGTGTAATTGTGTTTAACTGGTGGGTCATTGTTGTGTAACTGTGTGTAACTGTGTGTAACTGGGGTGTCACTGGTGTGTAACTGTGTGTAACTGGGGTGTCACTGGTGTGTAACTGTGTGTAACTGGGGTGTCACTGGTGTGTAACTGTATGTAACTGGTGTGTAACTGTGTGTAACTGGTGTGTCAAGGGTGTGTAACTGTGTGTAACTGGTGTGTCACTGGTGTGTAACTGTGTGTAACTGGTGTGTCACTGGTGTGTAACTGTGTGTAACTGGTGTGTAACTGTGTGTAACTGTGTGTAACTGGTGTGTCTTGTGTGTGTAACTGTGTGTAACTGGTGTGTAACTGGTGTGTAACTGTGTGTAACTGGGGTGTCACTCGTGTGTAACTGTGTGTAACTGGGGTATCACTGGTGTGTAACTGTGTGTAACTAGTGTGTCACTGGTGTGTAACTGTGTGTAACTGGGGTGTCACTGGTGTGTAACTGTGTGTAACTGGGGTGTAACTGGTGTGTAACTGTGTGTAGCTGGTGTGTCACTGTGTGTAACTGGTGTGTCACTGGTGTGTAACTGTGTGTAACTGTGTGTAACTGTGTGTAACTGTGTGTAACTGGTGTGTCTTGTGTGTGTAACTGTGTGTAACTGGTGTGTAACTGGTGTGTAACTGTGTGTAACTGGGGTGTCACTCGTTTGTAACTGTGTGTAACTGGGGTATCACTGGTGTGTAACTGTGTGTAACTAGTGTGTCACTGGTGTGTAACTGTGTGTAACTGGGGTGTCACTGGTGTGTAACTGTGTGTAACTGGGGTGTCACTGGTGTGTAACTGTGTGTAACTGTGTGTAACTGGTGTGTAACTGTGTGTAGCTGGTGTGTCACTGTGTGTAACTGGTGTGTAATTGTGTGTAACTGTGTGTAACAGGTGTGTAACAGGTGTGTAATTGTGTGTAACTGTGTGTAACTGGTGTGTCACTGGTGTGTGACTGGTGTGTAACTGTGGGTAACTGGTTTGTCACTGTTGTGTATCTGTGTGTAACTGGGGTGTCACTGGTGTGTAATTGTGTTTAACTGGTGGGTCATTGGTGTGTAACTGTGTGTAACTGTGTGTAACTGGGGTGTCACTGGTGTGTAACTGTGTGTAACTGGGGTGTCACTGGTGTGTAACTGTGTGTAACTGTGTGTAACTGGGGTGTCACTGGTGTGTAACTGTATGTAACTGGTGTGTAACTGTGTGTAACTGGTGTGTCAAGGGTGTGTAACTGTGTGTAACTGGTGTGTCACTGGTGTGTCACTGGTGTGTAACTGTGTTTAACTGGTGTGTAACTGTGTGTAACTGTGTGTAACTGTGTGTAACTGGTGTGTCTTGTGTGTGTAACTGTGTTTAACTGGTGTGTCACTGGTGTGTAACTGTGTGTAAATGGGGTGTCACTGGTGTGTGTGTAACTGGGGTGTAACTGATGTGTAACTGTGTGTAGCTGATGTGTCACTTGTGTGTAATTGTGTGTAACTATGTGTAACTGTGTGTAACTGTGTGTAACTGGTGTGTCACTGGTGTGTGACTGGTGTGTAACTGTGGGTAACTGGGGTGTCACTGGTGTGTAATTGTGTGTAACTGGTGTGTCACTGGTGTGTAACTGTGTGTAACTGTGTGTAACTGTGTGTAACTGGTGTGTCTTGTGTGTGTAACTGTGTGTAACTGGTGTGTAACTGGTGTGTAACTGTGTGTAACTGGGGTGTCACTGGTGTGTAACTGTGTGTAACTGGGGTGTCACTGGTGTGTAACTGTGTGTAACTGTGTGTAACTGGTGTGTAAGTGTGTGTAGCTGGTGTGTCACTGTGTGTAACTGGTGTGTAATTGTGTGTAACTGTGGGTAACTGGTTTGTCACTGTTGTGTATCTGTGTGTAACTGGGGTGTCACTGGTGTGTAATTGTGTTTAACTGGTGGGTCATTTGTGTGTAACTGTGTGTAACTGTGTGTAACTGGGGTGTCTTGTGTGTGTAACTGTGTGTAACTGGTGTGTAACTGGTGTGTAACTGGTGTGTAACTGTGTGTAACTGGGGTGTCACTGGTGTGTAACTGTGTGTAACTGGGGTGTCACTGGTGAGTAACTGTGTGTAACTGTGTGTAACTGGGGTGTCACTGGTGTGTAACTGTATGTAACTGGTGTGTAACTGTGTGTAACTGGTGTGTCAAGGGTGTGTAACTGTGTGTAACTGGTGTGTCACTGGTGTGTAACTGTGTGTAACTGGGGTGTCACTGGTGTGTAACTGTGTGTAACTGGGGTGTCACTGGTGTGTAACTGTGTGTAACTGGTGTGTAACTGTGTGTAGCTGGTGTGTCACTGTGTGTAACTGGTGTGTAATTGTGTGTAACTGTGTGTAACAGGTGTGTAACTGTGTGTAACTGTGTGTAACTGGTGTGTCACTGGTGTGTAACTGTGGGTAACTGGTTTGTCACTGTTGTGTATCTGTGTGTAACTGGGGTGTCACTGGTGTGTAATTGTGTTTAACTGGTGGGTCATTGGTGTGTAACTGTGTGTAACTGTGTGTAACTGGTGTGTAACTGTGTGTAGCTGTTGTGTCACTGTGTGTAACTGGTGTGTAATTGTGTGTAACTGTGTGTAACAGGTGTGTAACAGGTGTGTAACTGTGTGTAACTGTGTGTAACTGGTGTGTCACTGGTGTGTCACTGGTGTGTAACTGTGGGTAACTGGTTTGTCACTGTTGTGTATCTGTGTGTAACTGGGGTGTCACTGGTGTGTAATTGTGTTTAACTGGTGGGTCATTGGTGTGTAACTGTGTGTAACTGTGTGTAACTGGGGTGTCACTGGTGTGTAACTGTGTGTAACTGGGGTGTCACTGGTGTGTAACTGTGTGTAACTGTGTGTAACTGGGGTGTCACTGGTGTGTAACTGTATGTAACTGGTGTGTAACTGTGTGTAACTGCTGTGTCACTGGTGTGTAACTGTGTGTAACTAGTGTGTCATTGGTGTGTAACTGTGTGTAACTGGGGTGTCACTGGTGTGTAACTGTGTGTAACTGGGGTGTCACTGGTGTGTAACTGTGTGTAACTGTGTGTAACTGGTGTGTAACTGTGTGTAGCTGGTGTGTCACTGTGTGTAACTGGTGTGTAATTGTGTGTAACTGTGTGTAACAGGTGTGTAACAGGTGTGTAACTGTGTGTAACTGTGTGTAACTGGTGTGTCACTGGTGTGTTACTGGTGTGTAACTGTGGGTAACTGGTTTGTCACTGTTGTGTATCTGTGTGTAACTGGGGTGTCACTGGTGTGTAATTGTGTTTAACTGGTGGGTCATTGGTGTGTAACTCTGTGTAACTGTGTGTAACTGTGTGTAACTGGGGTGTCACTGGTGTGTAACTGTGTGTAACTGGGGTGTCACTGGTGTGTAACTGTGTGTAACTGTGTGTAACTGGAGTGTCACTGGTGTGTAACTGTATGTAACTGGTGTGTAACTGTGTGTAACTGGTGTGTCAAGGGTGTGTAACTGTGTGTAACTGGTGTGTCACTGGTGTGTAACTGTGTGTAACTGGTGTGTCACTGGTGTGTAACTGTGTGTAACTGGTGTGTAACTGTGTGTAACTGTGTGTAACTGTGTGTAACTGGTGTGTCTTGTGTGTGTAACTGTGTGTAACTGGTGTGTAACTGGTGTGTAACTGGGGTGTCACTCGTGTGTAACTGTGTGTAACTGGGGTATCACTGGTGTGTAACTGTGTGTAACTAGTGTGTCACTGGTGTGTAACTGTGTGTAACTGGGGTGTCACTGGTGTGTAACTATGTGTAACTGGGGTGTAACTGATGTGTAACTGTGTGTAGCTGATGTGTCACTGTGTGTAACTTGTGTGTAATTGTGTGTAACTGTGTGTAACTGTGTGTAACTGTGTGTAACTGGTGTGTCACTGGTGTGTGACTGGTGTGTAACTGTGGGTAACTGGGGTGTCACTGGTGTGTAATTGTGTGTAACTGGTGTGTCACTGGTGTGTAACTGTGTGTAACTGTGTGTAACTGTGTGTAACTGGTGTGTCTTGTGTGTGTAACTGTGTGTAACTGGTGTGTAACTGTGTGTAACTGGGGTGTCACTGGTGTGTAACTGTGTGTAACTGGGGTGTCACTGGTGTGTAACTGGTGTGTAAGTGTGTGTAACTGGTGTGTAATTGTGTGTAACTGTGTGTAACAGGTGTGTAACAGGTGTGTAACTGTGTGTAACTGTGTGTAACTGGTGTGTCACTGGTGTGTGACTGG
Organism: Eucyclogobius newberryi; assembly: GCF_026437365.1. Lineage (NCBI taxonomy): Eukaryota > Metazoa > Chordata > Actinopteri > Gobiiformes > Gobiidae > Eucyclogobius > Eucyclogobius newberryi. The sequence continues at coordinate 12,415,766 of NW_027316532.1, read as the reverse complement.
TGTGTAACTGTGGGTAACTGGTTTGTCACTGTTGTGTATCTCTGTGTAACTGGGGTGTAACTGTGTGTAGATGGTGTGTCACTGTGTGTAACTGGTGTGTAACTGTGTGTAACTGTGTGTAACTGGTGTGTAACTGTGTGTAGATGGTGTGTCACTGTGTGTAACTGGTGTGTAATTGTGTGTAACTGTGTGTAACAGGTGTGTAACAGGTGTGTAACTGTGTGTAACTGTGTGTAACTGGTGTGTCACTGGTGTGTGACTGGTGTGTAACTGTGGGTAACTGTTTGTCACTGTTGTGTATCTGTGTGTAACTGGGGTGTCACTGGTGTGTAATTGTGTTTAACTGGTGGGTCATTGGTGTGTAACTGTGTGTAACTGTGTGTAACTGGGGTGTCTTGTGTGTGTAACTGTGTGTAACTGTGTGTAACTGGTGTGTAACTGGTGTGTAACTGGTGTGTAACTGTGTGTAACTGGGGTGTCACTGGTGTGTAACTGTGTGTAACTGGGGTGTCACTGGTGTGTAACTGTGTGTAACTGGGGTGTAACTGGTGTGTAACTGTGTGTAGCTGGTGTGTCACTGTGTGTAACTGGTGTGTCACTGGTGTGTAACTGTGTGTAACTGTGTGTAACTGTGTGTAACTGTGTGTAACTGGTGTGTCTTGTGTGTGTAACTGTGTGTAACTGGTGTGTAACTGGTGTGTAACTGTGTGTAACTGGGGTGTCACTCGTTTGTAACTGTGTGTAACTGGGGTATCACTGGTGTGTAACTGTGTGTAACTAGTGTGTCACTGGTGTGTAACTGTGTGTAACTGGGGTGTCACTGGTGTGTAACTGTGTGTAACTGGGGTGTCACTGGTGTGTAACTGTGTGTAACTGTGTGTAACTGGTGTGTAACTGTGTGTAGCTGGTGTGTCACTGTGTGTAACTGGTGTGTAATTGTGTGTAACTGTGTGTAACAGGTGTGTAACAGGTGTGTAATTGTGTGTAACTGTGTGTAACTGGTGTGTCACTGGTGTGTGACTGGTGTGTAACTGTGGGTAACTGGTTTGTCACTGTTGTGTATCTGTGTGTAACTGGGGTGTCACTGGTGTGTAATTGTGTTTAACTGGTGGGTCATTGGTGTGTAACTGTGTGTAACTGTGTGTAACTGGGGTGTCACTGGTGTGTAACTGTGTGTAACTGGGGTGTCACTGGTGTGTAACTGTGTGTAACTGTGTGTAACTGGGGTGTCACTGGTGTGTAACTGTATGTAACTGGTGTGTAACTGTGTGTAACTGGTGTGTCAAGGGTGTGTAACTGTGTGTAACTGGTGTGTCACTGGTGTGTCACTGGTGTGTAACTGTGTGTAACTGGTGTGTAACTGTGTGTAACTGTGTGTAACTGTGTGTAACTGGTGTGTCTTGTGTGTGTAACTGTGTTTAACTGGTGTGTCACTGGTGTGTAACTGTGTGTAAATGGGGTGTCACTGGTGTGTGTGTAACTGGGGTGTAACTGATGTGTAACTGTGTGTAGCTGATGTGTCACTTGTGTGTAATTGTGTGTAACTATGTGTAACTGTGTGTAACTGTGTGTAACTGGTGTGTCACTGGTGTGTGACTGGTGTGTAACTGTGGGTAACTGGGGTGTCACTGGTGTGTAATTGTGTGTAACTGGTGTGTCACTGGTGTGTAACTGTGTGTAACTGTGTGTAACTGTGTGTAACTGTGTGTAACTGGTGTGTCTTGTGTGTGTAACTGTGTGTAACTGGTGTGTAACTGGTGTGTAACTGTGTGTAACTGGGGTGTCACTGGTGTGTAACTGTGTGTAACTGGGGTGTCACTGGTGTGTAACTGTGTGTAACTGTGTGTAACTGGTGTGTAAGTGTGTGTAGCTGGTGTGTCACTGTGTGTAACTGGTGTGTAATTGTGTGTAACTGTGGGTAACTGGTTTGTCACTGTTGTGTATCTGTGTGTAACTGGGGTGTCACTGGTGTGTAATTGTGTTTAACTGGTGGGTCATTTGTGTGTAACTGTGTGTAACTGTGTGTAACTGGGGTGTCTTGTGTGTGTAACTGTGTGTAACTGGTGTGTAACTGGTGTGTAACTGGTGTGTAACTGTGTGTAACTGGGGTGTCACTGGTGTGTAACTGTGTGTAACTGGGGTGTCACTGGTGAGTAACTGTGTGTAACTGTGTGTAACTGGGGTGTCACTGGTGTGTAACTGTATGTAACTGGTGTGTAACTGTGTGTAACTGGTGTGTCAAGGGTGTGTAACTGTGTGTAACTGGTGTGTCACTGGTGTGTAACTGTGTGTAACTGGGGTGTCACTGGTGTGTAACTGTGTGTAACTGGGGTGTCACTGGTGTGTAACTGTGTGTAACTGGTGTGTAACTGTGTGTAGCTGGTGTGTAACTGTGTGTAACTGGTGTGTAATTGTGTGTAACTGTGTGTAACAGGTGTGTAACTGTGTGTAACTGTGTGTAACTGGTGTGTCACTGGTGTGTAACTGTGGGTAACTGGTTTGTCACTGTTGTGTATCTGTGTGTAACTGGGGTGTCACTGGTGTGTAATTGTGTTTAACTGGTGGGTCATTGGTGTGTAACTGTGTGTAACTGTGTGTAACTGGTGTGTAACTGTGTGTAGCTGTTGTGTCACTGTGTGTAACTGGTGTGTAATTGTGTGTAACTGTGTGTAACAGGTGTGTAACAGGTGTGTAACTGTGTGTAACTGTGTGTAACTGGTGTGTCACTGGTGTGTCACTGGTGTGTAACTGTGGGTAACTGGTTTGTCACTGTTGTGTATCTGTGTGTAACTGGGGTGTCACTGGTGTGTAATTGTGTTTAACTGGTGGGTCATTGGTGTGTAACTGTGTGTAACTGTGTGTAACTGGGGTGTCACTGGTGTGTAACTGTGTGTAACTGGGGTGTCACTGGTGTGTAACTGTGTGTAACTGTGTGTAACTGGGGTGTCACTGGTGTGTAACTGTATGTAACTGGTGTGTAACTGTGTGTAACTGCTGTGTCACTGGTGTGTAACTGTGTGTAACTAGTGTGTCATTGGTGTGTAACTGTGTGTAACTGGGGTGTCACTGGTGTGTAACTGTGTGTAACTGGGGTGTCACTGGTGTGTAACTGTGTGTAACTGTGTGTAACTGGTGTGTAACTGTGTGTAGCTGGTGTGTCACTGTGTGTAACTGGTGTGTAATTGTGTGTAACTGTGTGTAACAGGTGTGTAACAGGTGTGTAACTGTGTGTAACTGTGTGTAACTGGTGTGTCACTGGTGTGTGACTGGTGTGTAACTGTGGGTAACTGGTTTGTCACTGTTGTGTATCTGTGTGTAACTGGGGTGTCACTGGTGTGTAATTGTGTTTAACTGGTGGGTCATTGGTGTGTAACTCTGTGTAACTGTGTGTAACTGGGGTGTCACTGGTGTGTAACTGTGTGTAACTGGGGTGTCACTGGTGTGTAACTGTGTGTAACTGTGTGTAACTGGGGTGTCACTGGTGTGTAACTGTATGTAACTGGTGTGTAACTGTGTGTAACTGGTGTGTCAAGGGTGTGTAACTGTGTGTAACTGGTGTGTCACTGGTGTGTAACTGTGTGTAACTGGTGTGTCACTGGTGTGTAACTGTGTGTAACTGGTGTGTAACTGTGTGTAACTGTGTGTAACTGTGTGTAACTGGTGTGTCTTGTGTGTGTAACTGTGTGTAACTGGTGTGTAACTGGTGTGTAACTGGGGTGTCACTCGTGTGTAACTGTGTGTAACTGGGGTATCACTGGTGTGTAACTGTGTGTAACTAGTGTGTCACTGGTGTGTAACTGTGTGTAACTGGGGTGTCACTGGTGTGTAACTATGTGTAACTGGGGTGTAACTGATGTGTAACTGTGTGTAGCTGATGTGTCACTGTGTGTAACTTGTGTGTAATTGTGTGTAACTGTGTGTAACTGTGTGTAACTGTGTGTAACTGGTGTGTCACTGGTGTGTGACTGGTGTGTAACTGTGGGTAACTGGGGTGTCACTGGTGTGTAATTGTGTGTAACTGGTGTGTCACTGGTGTGTAACTGTGTGTAACTGTGTGTAACTGTGTGTAACTGGTGTGTCTTGTGTGTGTAACTGTGTGTAACTGGTGTGTAACTGTGTGTAACTGGGGTGTCACTGGTGTGTAACTGTGTGTAACTGGGGTGTCACTGGTGTGTAACTGTGTGTAACTGGTGTGTAAGTGTGTGTAACTGGTGTGTAATTGTGTGTAACTGTGTGTAACAGGTGTGTAACAGGTGTGTAACTGTGTGTAACTGTGTGTAACTGGTGTGTCACTGGTGTGTGACTGGTGTGTAACTGTGGGTAACTGGTTTGTCACTGTTGTGTATCTCTGTGTAACTGGGGTGTAACTGTGTGTAGATGGTGTGTCACTGTGTGTAACTGGTGTGTAACTGTGTGTAACTGTGTGTAACTGGTGTGTAACTGTGTGTAGATGGTGTGTCACTGTGTGTAACTGGTGTGTAATTGTGTGTAACTGTGTGTAACAGGTGTGTAACAGGTGTGTAATTGTGTGTAACTGTGTGTAACTGGTGTGTCACTGGTGTGTGACTGGTGTGTAACTGTGGGTAACTGGTTTGTCACTGTTGTGTATCTGTGTGTAACTGGGGTGTCACTGGTGTGTAATTGTGTTTAACTGGTGGGTCATTGGTGTGTAACTGTGTGTAACTGTGTGTAACTGGGGTGTCACTGGTGTGTAACTGTGTGTAACTGGGGTGTCACTGGTGTGTAACTGTGTGTAACTGTGTGTAACTGGGGTGTCACTGGTGTGTAACTGTATGTAACTGGTGTGTAACTGTGTGTAACTGGTGTGTCAAGGGTGTGTAACTGTGTGTAACTGGTGTGTCACTGGTGTGTCACTGGTGTGTAACTGTGTGTAACTGGTGTGTAACTGTGTGTAACTGTGTGTAACTGTGTGTAACTGGTGTGTCTTGTGTGTGTAACTGTGTTTAACTGGTGTGTCACTGGTGTGTAACTGTGTGTAAATGGGGTGTCACTGGTGTGTGTGTAACTGGGGTGTAACTGATGTGTAACTGTGTTTAGCTGATGTGTCACTTGTGTGTAATTGTGTGTAACTATGTGTAACTGTGTGTAACTGTGTGTAACTGGTGTGTCACTGGTGTGTGACTGGTGTGTAACTGTGGGTAACTGGGGTGTCACTGGTGTGTAATTGTGTGTAACTGGTGTGTCACTGGTGTGTAACTGTGTGTAACTGGTGTGTCTTGTGTGTGTAACTGTGTGTAACTGGTGTGTAACTGGTGTGTAACTGTGTGTAACTGGGGTGTCACTGGTGTGTAACTGTGTGTAACTGGGGTGTCACTGGTGTGTAACTGTGTGTAACTGTGTGTAACTGGTGTGTAAGTGTGTGTAGCTGGTGTGTCACTGTGTGTAACTGGTGTGTAATTGTGTGTAACTGTGGGTAACTGGGGTGTCACTGGTGTGTAACTGTATGTAACTGGTGTGTAACTGTGTGTAACTGGTGTGTCAAGGGTGTGTATCTGTGTGTAACTGGGGTGTCACTGGTGTGTAATTGTGTTTAACTGGTGGGTCATTTGTGTGTAACTGTGTGTAACTGTGTGTAACTGGGGTGTCTTGTGTGTGTAACTGTGTGTAACTGGTGTGTAACTGGTGTGTAACTGGTGTGTAACTGTGTGTAACTGGGGTGTCACTGGTGTGTAACTGTGTGTAACTGGGGTGTCACTGGTGAGTAACTGTGTGTAACTGTGTGTAACTGGGGTGTCACTGGTGTGTAACTGTATGTAACTGGTGTGTAACTGTGTGTAACTGGTGTGTCAAGGGTGTGTAACTGTGTGTAACTGGTGTGTCACTGGTGTGTAACTGTGTGTAACTGGGGTGTCACTGGTGTGTAACTGTGTGTAACTGGGGTGTCACTGGTGTGTAACTGTGTGTAACTGGTGTGTAACTGTGTGTAGCTGGTGTGTAACTGTGTGTAACTGGTGTGTAATTGTGTGTAACTGTGTGTAACAGGTGTGTAACTGTGTGTAACTGTGTGTAACTGGTGTGTCACTGGTGTGTAACTGTGGGTAACTGGTTTGTCACTGTTGTGTATCTGTGTGTAACTGGGGTGTCACTGGTGTGTAATTGTGTTTAACTGGTGGGTCATTGGTGTGTAACTGTGTGTAACTGTGTGTAACTGGTGTGTAACTGTGTGTAGCTGTTGTGTCACTGTGTGTAACTGGTGTGTAATTGTGTGTAACTGTGTGTAACAGGTGTGTAACAGGTGTGTAACTGTGTGTAACTGTGTGTAACTGGTGTGTCACTGGTGTGTCACTGGTGTGTAACTGTGGGTAACTGGTTTGTCACTGTTGTGTATCTGTGTGTAACTGGGGTGTCACTGGTGTGTAATTGTGTTTAACTGGTGGGTCATTGGTGTGTAACTGTGTGTAACTGTGTGTAACTGGGGTGTCACTGGTGTGTAACTGTGTGTAACTGGGGTGTCACTGGTGTGTAACTGTGTGTAACTGTGTGTAACTGGGGTGTCACTGGTGTGTAACTGTATGTAACTGGTGTGTAACTGTGTGTAACTGCTGTGTCACTGGTGTGTAACTGTGTGTAACTAGTGTGTCATTGGTGTGTAACTGTGTGTAACTGGGGTGTCACTGGTGTGTAACTGTGTGTAACTGGGGTGTCACTGGTGTGTAACTGTGTGTAACTGTGTGTAACTGGTGTGTAACTGTGTGTAGCTGGTGTGTCACTGTGTGTAACTGGTGTGTAATTGTGTGTAACTGTGTGTAACAGGTGTGTAACAGGTGTGTAACTGTGTGTAACTGTGTGTAACTGGTGTGTCACTGGTGTGTGACTGGTGTGTAACTGTGGGTAACTGGTTTGTCACTGTTGTGTATCTGTGTGTAACTGGGGTGTCACTGGTGTGTAATTGTGTTTAACTGGTGGGTCATTGGTGTGTAACTCTGTGTAACTGTGTGTAACTGTGTGTAACTGGGGTGTCACTGGTGTGTAACTGTGTGTAACTGGGGTGTCACTGGTGTGTAACTGTGTGTAACTGTGTGTAACTGGGGTGTCACTGGTGTGTAACTGTATGTAACTGGTGTGTAACTGTGTGTAACTGGTGTGTCAAGGGTGTGTAACTGTGTGTAACTGGTGTGTCACTGGTGTGTAACTGTGTGTAACTGGTGTGTCACTGGTGTGTAACTGTGTGTAACTGGTGTGTAACTGTGTGTAACTGTGTGTAACTGTGTGTAACTGGTGTGTCTTGTGTGTGTAACTGTGTGTAACTGGTGTGTAACTGGTGTGTAACTGGGGTGTCACTCGTGTGTAACTGTGTGTAACTGGGGTATCACTGGTGTGTAACTGTGTGTAACTAGTGTGTCACTGGTGTGTAACTGTGTGTAACTGGGGTGTCACTGGTGTGTAACTATGTGTAACTGGGGTGTAACTGATGTGTAACTGTGTGTAGCTGATGTGTCACTGTGTGTAACTTGTGTGTAATTGTGTGTAACTGTGTGTAACTGTGTGTAACTGTGTGTAACTGGTGTGTCACTGGTGTGTGACTGGTGTGTAACTGTGGGTAACTGGGGTGTCACTGGTGTGTAATTGTGTGTAACTGGTGTGTCACTGGTGTGTAACTGTGTGTAACTGTGTGTAACTGTGTGTAACTGGTGTGTCTTGTGTGTGTAACTGTGTGTAACTGGTGTGTAACTGTGTGTAACTGGGGTGTCACTGGTGTGTAACTGTGTGTAACTGGGGTGTCACTGGTGTGTAACTGTGTGTAACTGGTGTGTAAGTGTGTGTAACTGGTGTGTAATTGTGTGTAACTGTGTGTAACAGGTGTGTAACAGGTGTGTAACTGTGTGTAACTGTGTGTAACTGGTGTGTCACTGGTGTGTGACTGGTGTGTAACTGTGGGTAACTGGTTTGTCACTGTTGTGTATCTCTGTGTAACTGGGGTGTAACTGTGTGTAGATGGTGTGTCACTGTGTGTAACTGGTGTGTAACTGTGTGTAACTGTGTGTAACTGGTGTGTAACTGTGTGTAGATGGTGTGTCACTGTGTGTAACTGGTGTGTAATTGTGTGTAACTGTGTGTAACAGGTGTGTAACAGGTGTGTAACTGTGTGTAACTGTGTGTAACTGGTGTGTCACTGGTGTGTGACTGGTGTGTAACTGTGGGTAACTGTTTGTCACTGTTGTGTATCTGTGTGTAACTGGGGTGTCACTGGTGTGTAATTGTGTTTAACTGGTGGGTCATTGGTGTGTAACTGTGTGTAACTGTGTGTAACTGGGGTGTCTTGTGTGTGTAACTGTGTGTAACTGGTGTGTAACTGGTGTGTAACTGGTGTGTAACTGTGTGTAACTGGGGTGTCACTGGTGTGTAACTGTGTGTAACTGGGGTGTCACTGGTGTGTAACTGTGTGTAACTGTGTGTAACTGGGGTGTCACTGGTGTGTAACTGTATGTAACTGGTGTGTAACTGTGTGTAACTGGTGTGTCAAGGGTGTGTAACTGTGTGTAACTGGTGTGTCACTGGTGTGTAACTGTGTGTAACTGGTGTGTCACTGGTGTGTAACTGGTGTGTAACTGTGTGTAACTGTGTGTAACTGGTGTGTCTTGTGTGTGTAACTGTGTGTAACTGGTGTGTAACTGGTGTGTAACTGTGTGTAACTGGGGTGTCACTCGTGTGTAACTGTGTGTAACTGGGGTATCACTGGTGTGTAACTGTGTGTAACTAGTGTATCACTGGTGTGTAACTGTGTGTAACTGGGGTGTCACTGGTGTGTAACTGTGTGTAACTGGGGTGTAACTGGTGTGTAACTGTGTGTAGCTGGTGTGTCACTGTGTGTAACTGGTGTGTCACTGGTGTGTAACTGTGTGTAACTGTGTGTAACTGTGTGTAACTGGTGTGTCTTGTGTGTGTAACTGTGTGTAACTGGTGTGTAACTGTGTGTAACTGGGGTGTCACTGGTGTGTAACTGTGTGTAACTGGGGTGTCACTGGTGTGTAACTGTGTGTAACTGTGTGTAACTGGTGTGTAACTGTGTGTAGCTGGTGTGTCACTGTGTGTAACTGGTGTGTAATTGTGTGTAACTGTGTGTAACAGGTGTGTAACAGGTGTGTAACTGTGTGTAACTGTGTGTAACTGGTGTGTCACTGGTGTGTGACTGGTGTGTAACTGTGGGTAACTGGTTTGTCACTGTTGTGTATCTGTGTGTAACTGGGGTGTCACTGGTGTGTAATTGTGTTTAACTGGTGGGTCATTGGTGTGTAACTGTGTGTAACTGTGTGTAACTGTATGTAACTGGGGTGTCACTGGTGTGTAACTGTGTGTAACTGGGGTGTCACTGGTGTGTATCTGTGTGTAACTGTGTGTAACTGGGATGTCACTGCTGTGTAACTGTATGTAACTGGTGTGTAACTGTGTGTAACTGGTGTGTCAAGGGTGTGTAACTGTGTGTAACTGGTGTGTCACTGCTGTGTAACTGTATGTAACTGGTGTGTAACTGTGTGTAACTGGTGTGTCAAGGGTGTGTAACTGTGTGTAACTGGTGTGTCACTGGTGTGTCACTGGTGTGTAACTGTGTGTAACTGGTGTGTAACTGTGTGTAACTGTGTGTAACTGTGTGTAACTGGTGTGTCTTGTGTGTGTAACTGTGTGTAACTGGTGTGTAACTGGTGTGTAACTGGGGTGTCACTCGTGTGTAACTGTGTGTAACTGGGGTATCACTGGTGTGTAACTGTGTGTAACTAGTGTGTCACTGGTGTGTAACTGTGTGTAACTGGGGTGTCACTGGTGTGTAACTATGTGTAACTGGGGTGTAACTGATGTGTAACTGTGTGTAGCTGATGTGTCACTGTGTGTAACTTGTGTGTAATTGTGTGTAACTGTGTGTAACTGTGTGTAACTGTGTGTAACTGGTGTGTCACTGGTGTGTGACTGGTGTGTAACTGTGGGTAACTGGGGTGTCACTGGTGTGTAATTGTGTGTAACTGGTGTGTCACTGGTGTGTAACTGTGTGTAACTGTGTGTAACTGTGTGTAACTGTGTGTAACTGGTGTGTCTTGTGTGTGTAACTGTGTGTAACTGGTGTGTAACTGTGTGTAACTGGGGTGTCACTGGTGTGTAACTGTGTGTAACTGGGGTGTCACTGGTGTGTAACTGTGTGTAACTGTGTGTAACTGGTGTGTAAGTGTGTGTAGCTGGTGTGTCACTGTGTGTAACTGGTGTGTAATTGTGTGTAACTGTGTGTAACAGGTGTGTAACAGGTGTGTAACTGTGTGTAACTGTGTGTAACTGTGTGTAACTGGTGTGTCACTGGTGTGTGACTGGTGTGTAACTGTGGGTAACTGGTTTGTCACTGTTGTGTATCTGTGTGTAACTGGGTGTAACTGGTGTGTAACTGTGTGTAGATGGTGTGTCACTGGTGTGTAACTGTGTGTAACTGGGGTGTCACTGGTGTGTAACTGTGTGTAACTGGGGTGTCACTGGTGTGTAACTGTGTGTGGAACTGGTGTGTAACTGTGTGTAGCTGGGGTATCACTGTGTGTAACTGGTGTGTAATTGTGTGTAACTGTGTGTAACTAGTGTGTAACTGTGTGTAACTGTGTGTAACTGGTGTGTCACTGGTGTGTAACTGTGGGTAACTGGTTTGTCACTGTTGTGTATCTGTGTGTAACTGGGGTGTCACTGGTGTGTAATTGTGTTTAACTGGTGGGTCATTGGTGTGTAACTGTGTGTAACTGGTGTGTAACTGTGTGTAGCTGGTGTGTCACTGTGTGTAACTGGTGTGTAATTGTGTGTAACTGTGTGTAACAGGTGTGTAACAGGTGTGTAACTGTGTGTAACTGTGTGTAACTGGTGTGTCACTGGTGTGTCACTGGTGTGTAACTGTGGGTAACTGGTTTGTCACTGTTGTGTATCTGTGTGTAACTGGGGTGTCACTGGTGTGTAATTGTATTTAACTGGTGGGTCATTGGTGTGTAACTGTGTGTAACTGTGTGTAACTGGGGTGTCACTGGTGTGTAACTGTGTGTAACTGGGATGTCACTGGTGTGTAACTGTGTGTAACTGTGTGTAACTGGGGTGTCACTGGTGTGTAACTGTATGTAACTGGTGTGTAACTGTGTGTAACTGGTGTGTCAAGGGTGTGTAACTGTGTGTAACTGGTGTGTCACTGGTGTGTAACTGTGTGCAACTGGCGTGTAACAGTGTGTAACTGGTGTGTCACTGGTGAGTATCTGTGTGTAACTGGGGTGTCACTGGTGTGTAACTGTGTCTAACTAGTGTGTCATTGGTGTGTAACTGTGTGTAACTGTATGTAACTGGTGTGTCACTGGTGTGTAACTGTGTGTAACTGGTGTGTCAAGGGTGTGTAACTGTGTGTAACTGGTGTGTCACTGGTGTGTAACTGTGTGTAACTGGGGTGTCACTGGTGTGTAACTGTGTGTAACTGGGGTGTCACTGGTGTGTAACTGTGTGTAACTGGTGTGTAACTGTGTGTAGCTGGTGTGTCACTGTGTGTAACTGGTGTGTAATTGTGTGTAACTGTGTGTAACAGGTGTGTAACTGTGTGTAACTGTGTGTAACTGGTGTGTCACTGGTGTGTAACTGTGGGTAACTGGTTTGTAACTGTTGTGTATTTGTGTGTAACTGGGGTGTCACTGGTGTGTAATTGTGTTTAAGTGGTGGGTCATTGGTGTGTAACTGTGTGTAACTGTGTGTAACTGTGTGTAACTGGTGTGTAACTGTGTGTAGCTGGTGTGTCACTGTGTGTAACTGGTGTGTAATTGTGTGTAACTGTGTGTAACAGGTGTGTAACAGGTGTGTAACTGTGTGTAACTGTGTGTAACTGGTGTGTCACTGGTGTGTCACTGGTGTGTAACTGTGGGTAACTGATTTGTCACTGTTGTGTATCTGTGTGTAACTGGGGTGTCACTGGTGTGTAATTGTGTTTAACTGGTGGGTCATTGGTGTGTAACTGTGTGTAACTGTGTGTAACTGGGGTGTCACTGGTGTGTAACTGTGTGTAACTGGGGTGTCACTGGTGTGTAACTGTGTGTAACTGTGTGTAACTGGGGTGTCACTGGTGTGTAACTGTATGTAACTGGTGTGTAACTGTGTGTAACTGGTGTGTCAAGGGTGTGTAACTGTGTGTAACTGCTGTGTCACTGGTGTGTAACTGTGTGTAACTAGTGTGTCACTGGTGTGTAACTGTGTGCAACTGGGGTGTCACTGGTGTGTAACTGTGTGTAACTGGGGTGTCACTGGTGTGTAACTGTGTGTAACTGTGTGTAACTGGTGTGTAACTGTGTGTAGCTGGTGTGTCACTGTGTGTAACTGGTGTGTAATTGTGTGTAACTGTGTGTAACAGGTGTGTAACAGGTGTGTAACTGTGTGTAACTGTGTGTAACTGGTGTGTCACTGGTGTGTGACTGGTGTGTAACTGTGGGTAACTGGTTTGTCACTGTTGTGTATCTGTGTGTAACTGGGGTGTCACTGGTGTGTAATTGTGTTTAACTGGTGGGTCATTGGTGTGTAACTGTGTGTAACTGTTTGTAGATGTGTGTAACTGGGGTGTCACTGGTGTGTAACTGTGTGTAACTGGGGTGTCACTGGTGTGTAACTGTGTGTAACTGGGGTGTCACTGGTGTGTAACTGTATGTAACTGGTGTGTAACTGTGTGTAACTGGTGTGTCAAGGGTGTGTAACTGTGTGTAACTGGTGTGTCACTGGTGTGTAACTGTGTGTAACTGGTGTGTCATTGGTGTGTAACTGTGTGTAACTGGTGTGTAACTGTGTGTAGCTGTGTGTAACTGGTGTGTCTTGTGTGTGTAACTGTGTGTAACTGGTGTGTAACTGGTGTGTAACTGGGGTGTCACTCGTGTGTAACTGTGTGTAACTGGGGTATCACTGGTGTGTAACTGTGTGTAACTAGTGTGTCACTGGTGTGTAACTGTGTGTAACTGGGGTGTCACTGGTGTGTAACTATGTGTAACTGGGGTGTAACTGATGTGTAACTGTGTGTAGCTGATGTGTCACTGTGTGTAACTTGTGTGTAATTGTGTGTAACTGTGTGTAACTGTGTGTAACTGTGTGTAACTGGTGTGTCACTGGTGTGTGACTGGTGTGTAACTGTGGGTAACTGGGGTGTCACTGGTGTGTAATTGTGTGTAACTGGTGTGTCACTGGTGTGTAACTGTGTGTAACTGTGTGTAACTGGTGTGTCTTGTGTGTGTAACTGTGTGTAACTGGTGTGTAACTGGTGTGTAACTGTGTGTAACTGGGGTGTCACTGGTGTGTAACTGTGTTTAACTGGGGTGTCACTGGTGTGTAACTGTGTGTAACTGTGTGTAACTGGTGTGTAAGTGTGTGTAGCTGGTGTGTCACTGTGTGTAACTGGTGTGTAATTGTGTGTAACTGTGTGTAACAGGTGTGTAACAGGTGTGTAACTGTGTGTAACTGTGTGTAACTGGTGTGTCACTGGTGTGTGACTGGTGTGTAACTGTGGGTAACTGGTTTGTCACTGTTGTGTATCTCTGTGTAACTGGGGTGTAACTGTGTGTAGATGGTGTGTCACTGTGTGTAACTGGTGTGTAACTGTGTGTAACTGTGTGTAACTGGTGTGTAACTGTGTGTAGATGGTGTGTCACTGTGTGTAACTGGTGTGTAATTGTGTGTAACTGTGTGTAACAGGTGTGTAACAAGTGTGTAACTGTGTGTAACTGTGTGTAACTGGTGTGTCACTGGTGTGTGACTGGTGTGTAACTGTGGGTAACTGGTTTGTCACTGTTGTGTATCTGTGTGTAACTGGGGTGTCACTGGTGTGTAATTGTGTTTAACTGGTGGGTCATTGGTGTGTAACTGTGTGTAACTGTGTGTAACTGGGGTGTCTTGTGTGTGTAACTGTGTGTAACTGGTTTGTAACTGGTGTGTAACTGGTGTGTAACTGTGTGTAACTGGGGTGTCACTGGTGTGTAACTGTGTGTAACTGGGGTGTCACTGGTGTGTAACTGTGTGTAACTGTGTGTAACTGGGGTGTCACTGGTGTGTAACTGTATGTAACTGGTGTGTAACTGTGTGTAACTGGTGTGTCAAGGGTGTGTAACTGTGTGTAACTGGGGTGTCACTGGTGTGTAACTGTGTGTAACTGGGGTGTCACTGGTGTGTAACTGTGTGTAACTGGGGTGTCACTGGTGTGTAACTGTGTGTAACTGGTGTGTAACTGTGTGTAGCTGGGGTGTCACTGTGTGTAACTGGTGTGTAATTGTGTGTAACTGTGTGTAACAGGTGTGTAACTGTGTGTAACTGTGTGTAACTGGTGTGTCACTGGTGTGTAACTGTGGGTAACTGGTTTGTCACTGTTGTGTATCTGTGTGTAACTGGGGTGTCACTGGTGTGTAATTGTGTTTAACTGGTGGGTCATTGGTGTGTAACTGTGTGTAACTGTGTGTAACTGGTGTGTAACTGTGTGTAGCTGGTGTGTCACTGTGTGTAACTGGTGTGTAATTGTGTGTAACTGTGTGTAACAGGTGTGTAACAGGTGTGTAACTCTGTGTAACTGTGTGTAACTGGTGTGTCACTGGTGTGTCACTGGTGTGTAACTGTGGGTAACTGGTTTGTCACTGTTGTGTATCTGTGTGTAACTGGGGTGTAACTGTGTGTAACTGTGTGTAACTGGTGTGTAAGTGTGTGTAGCTGGTGTGTCACTGTGTGTAACTGGTGTGTAATTGTGTGTAACTGTGTGTAACAGGTGTGTAACAGGTGTTTAACTCTGTGTAACTGTGTGTAACTGGTGTGTCACTGGTGTGTCACTGGTGTGTAACTGTGGGTAACTGGTTTGTCACTGTTGTGTATCTCTGTGTAACTGGGGTGTAACTGTGTGTAGATGGTGTGTCACTGTGTGTAACTGGTGTGTAACTGTGTGTAACTGTGTGTAACTGGTGTGTAACTGTGTGTAGATGGTGTGTCACTGTGTGTAACTGGTGTGTAATTGTGTGTAACTGTGTGTAACAGGTGTGTAACAGGTGTGTAACTGTGTGTAACTGTGTGTAACTGGTGTGTCACTGGTGTGTGACTGGTGTGTAACTGTGGGTAACTGGTTTGTCACTGTTGTGTATCTGTGTGTAACTGGGGTGTCACTGGTGTGTAATTGTGTTTAACTGGTGGGTCATTTGTGTGTAACTGTGTGTAACTGTGTGTAACCGGGGTGTCTTGTGTGTGTAACTGTGTGTAACTGGTGTGTAACTGGTGTGTAACTGGTGTGTAACTGTGTGTAACTGGGGTGTCACTGGTGTGTAACTGTGTGTAACTGGGGTGTCACTGGTGTGTAACTGTGTGTAACTGTGTGTAACTGGGGTGTCACTGGTGTGTAACTGTATGTAACTGGTGTGTAACTGTGTGTAACTGGTGTGTCAAGGGTGTGTAACTGTGTGTAACTGGGGTGTCACTGGTGTGTAACTGTGTGTAACTGGGGTGTCACTGGTGTGTAACTGTGTGTAACTGGGGTGTCACTGGTGTGTAACTGTGTGTAACTGGTGTGTAACTGTGTGTAGCTGGGGTGTCACTGTGTGTAACTGGTGTGTAATTGTGTGTAACTGTGTGTAACAGGTGTGTAATTGTGTGTAACTGTGTGTAACAGGTGTGTAACTGTGTGTAACTGTGTGTAACTGGTGTGTCACTGGTGTGTAACTGTGGGTAACTGGTTTGTCACTGTTGTGTATCTGTGTGTAACTGGGGTGTCACTGGTGTGTAATTGTGTTTAACTGGTGGGTCATTGGTGTGTAACTGTGTGTAACTGTGTGTAACTGTGTGTAGCTGGTGTGTCACTGTGTGTAACTGGTGTGTAATTGTGTGTAACTGTGTGTAACAGGTGTGTAACAGGTGTGTAACTGTGTGTAACTGTGTGTAACTGGTGTGTCACTGGTGTGTCACTGGTGTGTAACTGTGGGTAACTGGTTTGTCACTGTTGTGTATCTGTGTGTAACTGGGGTGTCACTGGTGTGTAATTGTGTTTAACTGGTGGGTCATTGGTGTGTAACTGTGTGTAACTGTGTGTAACTGGGGTGTCACTGGTGTGTAACTGTGTGTAACTGGGGTGTCACTGGTGTGTAACTGTGTGTAACTGTGTGTAACTGGGGTGTCACTGGTGTGTAACTGTATGTAACTGGTGTGTAACTGTGTGTAACTGGTGTGTCAAGGGTGTGTAACTGTGTGTAACTGGTGTGTCACTGGTGTGTAACTGTGTGCAACTGGCGTGTAACAGTGTGTAACTGGTGTGTCACTGGTGAGTATCTGTGTGTAACTGGGGTGTCACTGGTGTGTAACTGTGTCTAACTAGTGTGTCATTGGTGTGTAACTGTGTGTAACTGTATGTAACTGGTGTGTCACTGGTGTGTAACTGTGTGTAACTGGTGTGTCAAGGGTGTGTATTTGTGTGTAACTGGTGTGTCACTGGTGTGTAACTGTGTGTAACTGGGGTGTCACTGGTGTGTAACTGTGTGTAACTGGGGTGTCACTGGTGTGTAACTGTGTGTAACTGGTGTGTAACTGTGTGTAGCTGGTGTGTCACTGTGTGTAACTGGTGTGTAATTGTGTGTAACTGTGTGTAACAGGTGTGTAACTGTGTGTAACTGTGTGTAACTGGTGTGTCACTGGTGTGTAACTGTGGGTAACTGGTTTGTAACTGTTGTGTATCTGTGTGTAACTGGGGTGTCACTGGTGTGTAATTGTGTTTAACTGGTGGGTCATTGGTGTGTAACTGTGTGTA
Organism: Eucyclogobius newberryi; assembly: GCF_026437365.1. Lineage (NCBI taxonomy): Eukaryota > Metazoa > Chordata > Actinopteri > Gobiiformes > Gobiidae > Eucyclogobius > Eucyclogobius newberryi. The sequence goes on along the minus strand of NW_027316532.1, from coordinate 12,399,013 downwards.
ACTGTGTGTAACTGGTGTGTAACTGTGTGTAGCTGGTGTGTCACTGTGTGTAACTGGTGTGTAATTGTGTGTAACTGTGTGTAACAGGTGTGTAACAGGTGTGTAACTGTGTGTAACTGTGTGTAACTGGTGTGTCACTGGTGTGTCACTGGTGTGTAACTGTGGGTAACTGGTTTGTCACTGTTGTGTATCTGTGTGTAACTGGGGTGTCACTGGTGTGTAATTGTGTTTAACTGGTGGGTCATTGGTGTGTAACTGTGTGTAACTGTGTGTAACTGGGGTGTCACTGGTGTGTAACTGTGTGTAACTGGGGTGTCACTGGTGTGTAACTGTGTGTAACTGTGTGTAACTGGGGTGTCACTGGTGTGTAACTGTATGTAACTGGTGTGTAACTGTGTGTAACTGGTGTGTCAAGGGTGTGTAACTGTGTGTAACTGCTGTGTCACTGGTGTGTAACTGTGTGTAACTAGTGTGTCACTGGTGTGTAACTGTGTGCAACTGGGGTGTCACTGGTGTGTAACTGTGTGTAACTGGGGTGTCACTGGTGTGTAACTGTGTGTAACTGTGTGTAACTGGTGTGTAACTGTGTGTAGCTGGTGTGTCACTGTGTGTAACTGGTGTGTAATTGTGTGTAACTGTGTGTAACAGGTGTGTAACAGGTGTGTAACTGTGTGTAACTGTGTGTAACTGGTGTGTCACTGGTGTGTGACTGGTGTGTAACTGTGGGTAACTGGTTTGTCACTGTTGTGTATCTGTGTGTAACTGGGGTGTCACTGGTGTGTAATTGTGTTTAACTGGTGGGTCATTGGTGTGTAACTGTGTGTAACTGTGTGTAACTGTGTGTAACTGGGGTGTCACTGGTGTGTAACTCTGTGTAACTGGGGTGTCACTGGTGTGTAACTGTGTGTAACTGGGGTGTCACTGGTGTGTAACTGTATGTAACTGGTGTGTAACTGTGTGTAACTGGTGTGTCAAGGGTGTGTAACTGTGTGTAACTGGTGTGTCACTGGTGTGTAACTGTGTGTAACTGGTGTGTCACTGGTGTGTAACTGTGTGTAACTGGTGTGTAACTGTGTGTAACTGTGTGTAACTGGTGTGTCTTGTGTGTGTAACTGTGTGTAACTGGTGTGTAACTGGTGTGTAACTGGGGTGTCACTCGTGTGTAACTGTGTGTAACTGGGGTATCACTGGTGTGTAACTGTGTGTAACTAGTGTGTCACTGGTGTGTAACTGTGTGTAACTGGGGTGTCACTGGTGTGTAACTATGTGTGACTGGGGTGTAACTGATGTGTAACTGTGTGTAGCTGATGTGTCACTGTGTGTAACTTGTGTGTAATTGTGTGTAACTGTGTGTAACTGTTTGTAACTGTGTGTAACTGGTGTGTCACTGGTGTGTGACTGGTGTGTAACTGTGAGTAACTGGGGTGTCACTGGTGTGTAATTGTGTGTAATTGTGTGTAACTGGTGTGTCACTGGTGTGTAACTGTGTGTAACTGTGTGTAACTGGTGTGTCTTGTGTGTGTAACTGTGTGTAACTGGTGTGTAACTGGTGTGTAACTGTGTGTAACTGGGGTGTCACTGGTGTGTAACTGTGTGTAACTGGGGTGTCACTGGTGTGTAACTGTGTGTAACTGTGTGTAACTGGTGTGTAAGTGTGTGTAGCTGGTGTGTCACTGTGTGTAACTGGTGTGTAATTGTGTGTAACTGTGTGTAACAGGTGTGTAACAGGTGTGTAACTGTGTGTAACTGTGTGTAACTGGTGTGTCACTGGTGTGTGACTGGTGTGTAACTGTGGGTAACTGGTTTGTCACTGTTGTGTATCTCTGTGTAACTGGGGTGTAACTGTGTGTAGATGGTGTGTCACTGTGTGTAACTGGTGTGTAACTGTGTGTAACTGGTGTGTAACTGTGTGTAGCTGGTGTGTCACTGTGTGTAACTGGTGTGTAATTGTGTGTAACTGTGTGTAACAGGTGTGTAACAGGTGTGTAACTCTGTGTAACTGTGTGTAACTGGTGTGTCACTGGTGTGTCACTGGTGTGTAACTGTGGGTAACTGGTTTGTCACTGTTGTGTATCTGTGTGTAACTGGGGTGTAACTGTGTGTAACTGTGTGTAACTGGTGTGTAAGTGTGTGTAGCTGGTGTGTCACTGTGTGTAACTGGTGTGTAATTGTGTGTAACTGTGTGTAACAGGTGTGTAACAGGTGTGTAACTCTGTGTAACTGTGTGTAACTGGTGTGTCACTGGTGTGTCACTGGTGTGTAACTGTGGGTAACTGGTTTGTCACTGTTGTGTATCTCTGTGTAACTGGGGTGTAACTGTGTGTAGATGGTGTGTCACTGTGTGTAACTGGTGTGTAACTGTGTGTAACTGTGTGTAACTGGTGTGTAACTGTGTGTAGATGGTGTGTCACTGTGTGTAACTGGTGTGTAATTGTGTGTAACTGTGTGTAACAGGTGTGTAACAGGTGTGTAACTGTGTGTAACTGTGTGTAACTGGTGTGTCACTGGTGTGTGACTGGTGTGTAACTGTTGGTAACTGGTTTGTCACTGTTGTGTATCTGTGTGTAACTGGGGTGTCACTGGTGTGTAATTGTGTTTAACTGGTGGGTCATTTGTGTGTAACTGTGTGTAACTGTGTGTAACCGGGGTGTCTTGTGTGTGTAACTGTGTGTAACTGGTGTGTAACTGGTGTGTAACTGGTGTGTAACTGTGTGTAACTGGGGTGTCACTGGTGTGTAACTGTGTGTAACTGGGGTGTCACTGGTGTGTAACTGTGTGTAACTGTGTGTAACTGGGGTGTCACTGGTGTGTAACTGTATGTAACTGGTGTGTAACTGTGTGTAACTGGTGTGTCAAGGGTGTGTAACTGTGTGTAACTGGGGTGTCACTGGTGTGTAACTGTGTGTAACTGGGGTGTCACTGGTGTGTAACTTTGTGTAACTGGGGTGTCACTGGTGTGTAACTGTGTGTAACTGGTGTGTAACTGTGTGTAGCTGGGGTGTCACTGTGTGTAACTGGTGTGTAATTGTGTGTAACTGTGTGTAACAGGTGTGTAATTGTGTGTAACTGTGTGTAACAGGTGTGTAACTGTGTGTAACTGTGTGTAACTGGTGTGTCACTGGTGTGTAACTGTGGGTAACTGGTTTGTCACTGTTGTGTATCTGTGTGTAACTGGGGTGTCACTGGTGTGTAATTGTGTTTAACTGGTGGGTCATTGGTGTGTAACTGTGTGTAACTGTGTGTAACTGTGTGTAGCTGGTGTGTCACTGTGTGTAACTGGTGTGTAATTGTGTGTAACTGTGTGTAACAGGTGTGTAACAGGTGTGTAACTGTGTGTAACTGTGTGTAACTGGTGTGTCACTGGTGTGTCACTGGTGTGTAACTGTGGGTAACTGGTTTGTCACTGTTGTGTATCTGTGTGTAACTGGGGTGTCACTGGTGTGTAATTGTGTTTAACTGGTGGGTCATTGGTGTGTAACTGTGTGTAACTGTGTGTAACTGGGGTGTCACTGGTGTGTAACTGTGTGTAACTGGGGTGTCACTGGTGTGTAACTGTGTGTAACTGTGTGTAACTGGGGTGTCACTGGTGTGTAACTGTATGTAACTGGTGTGTAACTGTGTGTAACTGGTGTGTCAAGGGTGTGTAACTGTGTGTAACTGGTGTGTCACTGGTGTGTAACTGTGTGCAACTGGCGTGTAACAGTGTGTAACTGGTGTGTCACTGGTGAGTATCTGTGTGTAACTGGGGTGTCACTGGTGTGTAACTGTGTCTAACTAGTGTGTCATTGGTGTGTAACTGTGTGTAACTGTATGTAACTGGTGTGTCACTGGTGTGTAACTGTGTGTAACTGGTGTGTCAAGGGTGTGTATTTGTGTGTAACTGGTGTGTCACTGGTGTGTAACTGTGTGTAACTGGGGTGTCACTGGTGTGTAACTGTGTGTAACTGGGGTGTCACTGGTGTGTAACTGTGTGTAACTGGTGTGTAACTGTGTGTAGCTGGTGTGTCACTGTGTGTAACTGGTGTGTAATTGTGTGTAACTGTGTGTAACAGGTGTGTAACTGTGTGTAACTGTGTGTAACTGGTGTGTCACTGGTGTGTAACTGTGGGTAACTGGTTTGTAACTGTTGTGTATCTGTGTGTAACTGGGGTGTCACTGGTGTGTAACTGTGTGTAACTGGGGTGTCACTGGTGTGTAATTGTGTTTAACTGGTGGGTCATTGGTGTGTAACTGTGTGTAACTGTGTGTAACTGGTGTGTAACTGTGTGTAGCTGGTGTGTCACTGTGTGTAACTGGTGTGTAATTGTGTGTAACTGTGTGTAACAGGTGTGTAACAGGTGTGTAACTGTGTGTAACTGTGTGTAACTGGTGTGTCACTGGTGTGTCACTGGTGTGTAACTGTGGGTAACTGGTTTGTCACTGTTGTGTATCTGTGTGTAACTGGGGTGTCACTGGTGTGTAATTGTGTTTAACTGGTGGGTCATTGGTGTGTAACTGTGTGTAACTGTGTGTAACTGGGGTGTCACTGGTGTGTAACTGTGTGTAACTGGGGTGTCACTGGTGTGTAACTGTGTGTAACTGTGTGTAACTGGGGTGTCACTGGTGTGTAACTGTATGTAACTGGTGTGTAACTGTGTGTAACTGGTGTGTCAAGGGTGTGTAACTGTGTGTAACTGCTGTGTCACTGGTGTGTAACTGTGTGTAACTAGTGTGTCACTGGTGTGTAACTGTGTGCAACTGGGGTGTCACTGGTGTGTAACTGTGTGTAACTGGGGTGTCACTGGTGTGTAACTGTGTGTAACTGTGTGTAACTGGTGTGTAACTGTGTGTAGCTGGTGTGTCACTGTGTGTAACTGGTGTGTAATTGTGTGTAACTGTGTGTAACAGGTGTGTAACAGGTGTGTAACTGTGTGTAACTGTGTGTAACTGGTGTGTCACTGGTGTGTGACTGGTGTGTAACTGTGGGTAACTGGTTTGTCACTGTTGTGTATCTGTGTGTAACTGGGGTGTCACTGGTGTGTAATTGTGTTTAACTGGTGGGTCATTGGTGTGTAACTGTGTGTAACTGTGTGTAACTGTGTGTAACTGGGGTGTCACTGGTGTGTAACTCTGTGTAACTGGGGTGTCACTGGTGTGTAACTGTGTGTAACTGGGGTGTCACTGGTGTGTAACTGTATGTAACTGGTGTGTAACTGTGTGTAACTGGTGTGTCAAGGGTGTGTAACTGTGTGTAACTGGTGTGTCACTGGTGTGTAACTGTGTGTAACTGGTGTGTCACTGGTGTGTAACTGTGTGTAACTGGTGTGTAACTGTGTGTAACTGTGTGTAACTGGTGTGTCTTGTGTGTGTAACTGTGTGTAACTGGTGTGTAACTGGTGTGTAACTGGGGTGTCACTCGTGTGTAACTGTGTGTAACTGGGGTATCACTGGTGTGTAACTGTGTGTAACTAGTTTGTCACTGGTGTGTAACTGTGTGTAACTGGGGTGTCACTGGTGTGTAACTATGTGTGACTGGGGTGTAACTGATGTGTAACTGTGTGTAGCTGATGTGTCACTGTGTGTAACTTGTGTGTAATTGTGTGTAACTGTGTGTAACTGTTTGTAACTGTGTGTAACTGGTGTGTCACTGGTGTGTGACTGGTGTGTAACTGTGAGTAACTGGGGTGTCACTGGTGTGTAATTGTGTGTAACTGGTGTGTCACTGGTGTGTAACTGTGTGTAACTGTGTGTAACTGGTGTGTCTTGTGTGTGTAACTGTGTGTAACTGTTGTGTAACTGGTGTGTAACTGTGTGTAACTGGGGTGTCACTGGTGTGTAACTGTGTGTAACTGGGGTGTCACTGGTGTGTAACTGTGTGTAACTGTGTGTAACTGGTGTGTAAGTGTGTGTAGCTGGTGTGTCACTGTGTGTAACTGTTGTGTAATTGTGTGTAACTGTGTGTAACAGGTGTGTAACAGGTGTGTAACTGTGTGTAACTGTGTGTAACTGGTGTGTCACTGGTGTGTGACTGGTGTGTAACTGTGGGTAACTGGTTTGTCACTGTTGTGTATCTCTGTGTAACTGGGGTGTAACTGTGTGTAGATGGTGTGTCACTGTGTGTAACTGGTGTGTAACTGTGTGTAACTGTGTGTAACTGGTGTGTAACTGTGTGTAGATGGTGTGTCACTGTGTGTAACTGGTGTGTAATTGTGTGTAACTGTGTGTAACAGGTGTGTAACAGGTGTGTAACTGTGTGTAACTGTGTGTAACTGGTGTGTCACTGGTGTGTGACTGGTGTGTAACTGTGGGTAACTGGTTTGTCACTGTTGTGTATCTGTGTGTAACTGGGGTGTCACTGGTGTGTAATTGTGTTTAACTGGTGGGTCATTGGTGTGTAACTGTGTGTAACTGTGTGTAACTGGGGTGTCTTGTGTGTGTAACTGTGTGTAACTGGTGTGTAACTGGTGTGTAACTGGTGTGTAACTGTGTGTAACTGGGGTGTCACTGGTGTGTAACTGTGTGTAACTGGGGTGTCACTGGTGTGTAACTGTGTGTAACTGTGTGTAACTGGGGTGTCACTGGTGTGTAACTGTATGTAACTGGTGTGTAACTGTGTGTAACTGGTGTGTCAAGGGTGTGTAACTGTGTGTAACTGGGGTGTCACTGGTGTGTAACTGTGTGTAACTGGGGTGTCACTGGTGTGTAACTGTGTGTAACTGGGGTGTCACTGGTGTGTAACTGTGTGTAACTGGTGTGTCATTGGTGTGTAACTAGGGTGTCACTGGTGTGTAACTGTGTGTAACTGTGTGTAACTGGGGTGTCACTGTTGTGTAACTGTGTGTAACTGTTGTGTAACTGTGTGTAACTGCTGTATCACTGTGTGTAACTGGTGTGTCACTGTGTGTAACTGGTGTGTAACTGTGTGTAACAGTGTGTAACTGGTGTGTAACTGTGCAACTGGGGTGTAACTGGTGTGTAACTGGTGTGTAACTAGTGTGTAACTGGTATGTAGCTGGTGTGTAACTGGTGTGTAACAGGTGTGTAACTGGTGTGTAACTGTGTGTAGCTGGTGTGTAGCTGGTGTGTAGCTGGTGTGTCACTGGTGTGTAACAGTGCAACTGGTTTGTAACTGGTGTGTAACTGTGTGTAACTGTGTGTAACTAGTGTGTCACTGGTGTGAAACTGTGTGTAACTGGGGTGTCACTGGTGAGTATCTGTGTGTAACTGGGGTGTCACTGGTGTGTAACTGTGTCTAACTAGTGTGTCATTGGTGTGTAACTGTGTGTAACTGTATGTAACTGGTGTGTCACTGGTGTGTAACTGTGTGTAACTGGTGTGTCAAGGGTGTGTATTTGTGTGTAACTGGTGTGTCACTGGTGTGTAACTGTGTGTAACTGGGGTGTCACTGGTGTGTAACTGTGTGTAACTGGGGTGTCACTGGTGTGTAACTGTGTGTAACTGGTGTGTAACTGTGTGTAGCTGGTGTGTCACTGTGTGTAACTGGTGTGTAATTGTGTGTAACTGTGTGTAACAGGTGTGTCATTGGTGTGTAACTGTGTGTAACTGGTGTGTCACTGGTGTGTAACTGTGGGTAACTGGTTTGTAACTGTTGTGTATCTGTGTGTAACTGGGGTGTCACTGGTGTGTAACTGTGTGTAACTGGGGTGTCACTGGTGTGTAATTGTGTTTAACTGGTGGGTCATTGGTGTGTAACTGTGTGTAACTGTGTGTAACTGGTGTGTAACTGTGTGTAGCTGGTGTGTCACTGTGTGTAACTGGTGTGTAATTGTGTGTAACTGTGTGTAACAGGTGTGTAACAGGTGTGTAACTGTGTGTAACTGTGTGTAACTGGTGTGTCACTGGTGTGTCACTGGTGTGTAACTGTGGGTAACTGGTTTGTCACTGTTGTGTATCTGTGTGTAACTGGGGTGTCACTGGTGTGTAATTGTGTTTAACTGGTGGGTCATTGGTGTGTAACTGTGTGTAACTGTGTGTAACTGGGGTGTCACTGGTGTGTAACTGTGTGTAACTGGGGTGTCACTGGTGTGTAACTGTGTGTAACTGTGTGTAACTGGGGTGTCACTGGTGTGTAACTGTATGTAACTGGTGTGTAACTGTGTGTAACTGGTGTGTCAAGGGTGTGTAACTGTGTGTAACTGCTGTGTCACTGGTGTGTAACTGTGTGTAACTAGTGTGTCACTGGTGTGTAACTGTGTGCAACTGGGGTGTCACTGGTGTGTAACTGTGTGTAACTGGGGTGTCACTGGTGTGTAACTGTGTGTAACTGTGTGTAACTGGTGTGTAACTGTGTGTAGCTGGTGTGTCACTGTGTGTAACTGGTGTGTAATTGTGTGTAACTGTGTGTAACAGGTGTGTAACAGGTGTGGAACTGTGTGTAACTGTGTGTAACTGGTGTGTCACTGGTGTGTGACTGGTGTGTAACTGTGGGTAACTGGTTTGTCACTGTTGTGTATCTGTGTGTAACTGGGGTGTCACTGGTGTGTAATTGTGTTTAACTGGTGGGTCATTGGTGTGTAACTGTGTGTAACTGTGTGTAACTGTGTGTAACTGGGGTGTCACTGGTGTGTAACTCTGTGTAACTGGGGTGTCACTGGTGTGTAACTGTGTGTAACTGGGGTGTCACTGGTGTGTAACTGTATGTAACTGGTGTGTAACTGTGTGTAACTGGTGTGTCAAGGGTGTGTAACTGTGTGTAACTGGTGTGTCACTGGTGTGTAACTGTGTGTAACTGGTGTGTCACTGGTGTGTAACTGTGTGTAACTGGTGTGTAACTGTGTGTAACTGTGTGTAACTGGTGTGTCTTGTGTGTGTAACTGTGTGTAACTGGTGTGTAACTGGTGTGTAACTGGGGTGTCACTCGTGTGTAACTGTGTGTAACTGGGGTATCACTGGTGTGTAACTGTGTGTAACTAGTGTGTCACTGGTGTGTAACTGTGTGTAACTGGGGTGTCACTGGTGTGTAACTATGTGTGACTGGGGTGTAACTGATGTGTAACTGTGTGTAGCTGATGTGTCACTGTGTGTAACTTGTGTGTAATTGTGTGTAACTGTGTGTAACTGTTTGTAACTGTGTGTAACTGGTGTGTCACTGGTGTGTGACTGGTGTGTAACTGTGAGTAACTGGGGTGTCACTGGTGTGTAATTGTGTGTAACTGGTGTGTCACTGGTGTGTAACTGTGTGTAACTGTGTGTAACTGGTGTGTCTTGTGTGTGTAACTGTGTGTAACTGGTGTGTAACTGGTGTGTAACTGTGTGTAACTGGGGTGTCACTGGTGTGTAACTGTGTGTAACTGGGGTGTCACTGGTGTGTAACTGTGTGTAACTGTGTGTAACTGGTGTGTAAGTGTGTGTAGCTGGTGTGTCACTGTGTGTAACTGGTGTGTAATTGTGTGTAACTGTGTGTAACAGGTGTGTAACAGGTGTGTAACTGTGTGTAACTGTGTGTAACTGGTGTGTCACTGGTGTGTGACTGGTGTGTAACTGTGGGTAACTGGTTTGTCACTGTTGTGTATCTCTGTGTAACTGGGGTGTAACTGTGTGTAGATGGTGTGTCACTGTGTGTAACTGGTGTGTAACTGTGTGTAACTGTGTGTAACTGGTGTGTAACTGTGTGTAGATGGTGTGTCACTGTGTGTAACTGGTGTGTAATTGTGTGTAACTGTGTGTAACAGGTGTGTAACAGGTGTGTAACTGTGTGTAACTGTGTGTAACAGGTGTGTCACTGGTGTGTGACTGGTGTGTAACTGTGGGTAACTGGTTTGTCACTGTTGTGTATCTGTGTGTAACTGGGGTGTCACTGGTGTGTAATTGTGTTTAACTGGTGGGTCATTGGTGTGTAACTGTGTGTAACTGTGTGTAACTGGGGTGTCTTGTGTGTGTAACTGTGTGTAACTGGTGTGTAACTGGTGTGTAACTGGTGTGTAACTGTGTGTAACTGGGGTGTCACTGGTGTGTAACTGTGTGTAACTGGGGTGTCACTGGTGTGTAACTGTGTGTAACTGTGTGTAACTGGGGTGTCACTGGTGTGTAACTGTATGTAACTGGTGTGTAACTGTGTGTAACTGGTGTGTCAAGGGTGTGTAACTGTGTGTAACTGGGGTGTCACTGGTGTGTAACTGTGTGTAACTGGGGTGTCACTGGTGTGTAACTGTGTGTAACTGGGGTGTCACTGGTGTGTAACTGTGTGTAACTGGTGTGTCATTGGTGTGTAACTAGGGTGTCACTGGTGTGTAACTGTGTGTAACTGTGTGTAACTGGGGTGTCACTGTTGTGTAACTGTGTGTAACTGTTGTGTAACTGTGTGTAACTGCTGTATCACTGTGTGTAACTGGTGTGTCACTGTGTGTAACTGGTGTGTAACTGTGTGTAACAGTGTGTAACTGGTGTGTAACTGTGCAACTGGGGTGTAACTGGTGTGTAACTGGTGTGTAACTAGTGTGTAACTGGTATGTAGCTGGTGTGTAACTGGTGTGTAACAGGTGTGTAACTGGTGTGTAACTGTGTGTAGCTGGTGTGTAGCTGGTGTGTAGCTGGTGTGTCACTGGTGTGTAACAGTGCAACTGGTTTGTAACTGGTGTGTAACTGTGTGTAACTAGTGTGTCACTGGTGTGAAACTGTGTGTAACTGGGGTGTCACTGGTGTGTAACTGTATGTAACTGGGGTGTCACTGGTGTGTAACTGTGTGTAACTGGTGTGTAACTGTGTGTAACTGGGGTGTCACTGGTGTGTAACTGTGTGTAACTGGTGTGTCATTGGTGTGTAACTGGGGTGTCACTGGTGTGTAACTGTGTGTAACTGGGGTGTCACTGGTGTGTAACTGTGTGTAACTGGGGTGTCACTGGTGTGTAACTGTGTGTAACTGGGGTGTCACTGGTGTGTAACTGTGTGTAACTGTGTGTAACTGGGGTGTCACTGTTGTGTAACTGTGTGTAACTGGTGTGTAACTGTGTGTAACTGCTGTGTCACTGTGTGTAACTGTTGTGTAACTGTGTGTAACTGCTGTGTCACTGTGTGTAACTGGTGTGTCACTGTGTGTAACTGGTGTGTAACTGTGTGTAACTAGTCTGTCACTGGTGTGTAACTGTGTGTAACTGGGGTGTCACTGGTGTGTAACTATGTGTAACTGGGGTGTAACTGGTGTGTAACTGTGTGTAGCTGATGTGTCACTGTGTGTAACTTGTGTGTAATTGTGTGTAACTGTGTGTAACTGTGTGTAACTGTGTGTAACTGTGTGTAACTGGTGTGTCACTGGTGTGTGACTGGTGTGTAACTGTGGGTAACTGATTTGTCACTGTTGTGTATCTGTGTGTAACTGGGGTGTCACTGGTGTGTAATTGTGTTTAACTGGTGGGTCATTGGTGTGTAACTGTGTGTAACTGTGTGTAACTGTGTGTAACTGGTGTGTAACTGTGTGTAGCTGGTGTGTCACTGTGTGTAACTGGTGTGTAATTGTGTGTAACTGTGTGTAACAGGTGTGTAACAGGTGTGTAACTGTGTGTAACTGGTGTGTCACTGGTGTGTCACTGGTGTGTAACTGTGGGTAACTGATTTGTCACTGTTGTGTATCTGTGTGTAACTGGGGTGTCACTGGTGTGTAATTGTGTTTAACTGGTGGGTCATTGGTGTGTAACTGTGTGTAACTGTGTGTAACTGGGGTGTCACTGGTGTGTAACTGTGTGTAACTGGGGTGTCACTGGTGTGTAACTGTGTGTAACTGTGTGTAACTGGGGTGTCACTGGTGTGTAACTGTATGTAACTGGTGTGTAACTGTGTGTAACTGGTGTGTCAAGGGTGTGTAACTGTGTGTAACTGCTGTGTCACTGGTGTGTAACTGTGTGTAACTAGTGTGTCACTGGTGTGTAACTGTGTGCAACTGGGGTGTCACTGGTGTGTAACTGTGTGTAACTGGGGTGTCACTGGTGTGTAACTGTGTGTAACTGTGTGTAACTGGTGTGTAACTGTGTGTAGCTGGTGTGTCACTGTGTGTAACTGGTGTGTAATTGTGTGTAACTGTGTGTAACAGGTGTGTAACAGGTGTGTAACTGTGTGTAACTGTGTGTAACTGGTGTGTCACTGGTGTGTGACTGGTGTGTAACTGTGGGTAACTGGTTTGTCACTGTTGTGTATCTGTGTGTAACTGGGGTGTCACTGGTGTGTAATTGTGTTTAACTGGTGGGTCATTGGTGTGTAACTGTGTGTAACTGTTTGTAGATGTGTGTAACTGGGGTGTCACTGGTGTGTAACTGTGTGTAACTGGGGTGTCACTGGTGTGTAACTGTGTGTAACTGGGGTGTCACTGGTGTGTAACTGTATGTAACTGGTGTGTAACTGTGTGTAACTGGTGTGTCAAGGGTGTGTAACTGTGTGTAACTGGTGTGTCACTGGTGTGTAACTGTGTGTAACTGGTGTGTCATTGGTGTGTAACTGTGTGTAACTGGTGTGTAACTGTGTGTAGCTGTGTGTAACTGGTGTGTCTTGTGTGTGTAACTGTGTGTAACTGGTGTGTAACTGGTGTGTAACTGGGGTGTCACTCGTGTGTAACTGTGTGTAACTGGGGTATCACTGGTGTGTAACTGTGTGTAACTAGTGTGTCACTGGTGTGTAACTGTGTGTAACTGGGGTGTCACTGGTGTGTAACTATGTGTAACTGGGGTGTAACTGATGTGTAACTGTGTGTAGCTGATGTGTCACTGTGTGTAACTTGTGTGTAATTGTGTGTAACTGTGTGTAACTGTGTGTAACTGTGTGTAACTGGTGTGTCACTGGTGTGTGACTGGTGTGTAACTGTGGGTAACTGGGGTGTCACTGGTGTGTAATTGTGTGTAACTGGTGTGTCACTGGTGTGTAACTGTGTGTAACTGTGTGTAACTGGTGTGTCTTGTGTGTGTAACTGTGTGTAACTGGTGTGTAACTGGTGTGTAACTGTGTGTAACTGGGGTGTCACTGGTGTGTAACTGTGTTTAACTGGGGTGTCACTGGTGTGTAACTGTGTGTAACTGTGTGTAACTGGTGTGTAAGTGTGTGTAGCTGGTGTGTCACTGTGTGTAACTGGTGTGTAATTGTGTGTAACTGTGTGTAACAGGTGTGTAACAGGTGTGTAACTGTGTGTAACTGTGTGTAACTGGTGTGTCACTGGTGTGTGACTGGTGTGTAACTGTGGGTAACTGGTTTGTCACTGTTGTGTATCTCTGTGTAACTGGGGTGTAACTGTGTGTAGATGGTGTGTCACTGTGTGTAACTGGTGTGTAACTGTGTGTAACTGTGTGTAACTGTGTGTAACTGGTGTGTAACTGTGTGTAGATGGTGTGTCACTGTGTGTAACTGGTGTGTAATTGTGTGTAACTGTGTGTAACAGGTGTGTAACAAGTGTGTAACTGTGTGTAACTGTGTGTAACTGGTGTGTCACTGGTGTGTGACTGGTGTGTAACTGTGGGTAACTGGTTTGTCACTGTTGTGTATCTGTGTGTAACTGGGGTGTCACTGGTGTGTAATTGTGTTTAACTGGTGGGTCATTGGTGTGTAACTGTGTGTAACTGTGTGTAACTGGGGTGTCTTGTGTGTGTAACTGTGTGTAACTGGTTTGTAACTGGTGTGTAACTGGTGTGTAACTGTGTGTAACTGGGGTGTCACTGGTGTGTAACTGTGTGTAACTGTGTGTAACTGGGGTGTCACTGGTGTGTAACTGTATGTAACTGGTGTGTAACTGTGTGTAACTGGTGTGTCAAGGGTGTGTAACTGTGTGTAACTGGGGTGTCACTGGTGTGTAACTGTGTGTAACTGGGGTGTCACTGGTGTGTAACTGTGTGTAACTGGGGTGTCACTGGTGTGTAACTGTGTGTAACTGGTGTGTAACTGTGTGTAGCTGGGGTGTCACTGTGTGTAACTGGTGTGTAATTGTGTGTAACTGTGTGTAACAGGTGTGTAACTGTGTGTAACTGTGTGTAACTGGTGTGTCACTGGTGTGTAACTGTGGGTAACTGGTTTGTCACTGTTTTGTATCTGTGTGTAACTGGGGTGTCACTGGTGTGTAATTGTGTTTAACTGGTGGGTCATTGGTGTGTAACTGTGTGTAACTGTGTGTAACTGGTGTGTAACTGTGTGTAGCTGGTGTGTCACTGTGTGTAACTGGTGTGTAATTGTGTGTAACTGTGTGTAACAGGTGTGTAACAGGTGTGTAACTCTGTGTAACTGTGTGTAACTGGTGTGTCACTGGTGTGTCACTGGTGTGTAACTGTGGGTAACTGGTTTGTCACTGTTGTGTATCTGTGTGTAACTGGGGTGTAACTGTGTGTAACTGTGTGTAACTGGTGTGTAAGTGTGTGTAGCTGGTGTGTCACTGTGTGTAACTGGTGTGTAATTGTGTGTAACTGTGTGTAACAGGTGTGTAACAGGTGTGTAACTGTGTGTAACTGGTGTGTCACTGGTGTGTGACTGGTGTGTAACTGTGGGTAACTGGTTTGTCACTGTTGTGTATCTCTGTGTAACTGGGGTGTAACTGTGTGTAGATGGTGTGTCACTGTGTGTAACTGGTGTGTAACTGTGTGTAACTGTGTGTAACTGGTGTGTAACTGTGTGTAGATGGTGTGTCACTGTGTGTAACTGGTGTGTAATTGTGTGTAACTGTGTGTAACAGGTGTGTAACAGGTGTGTAACTGTGTGTAACTGTGTGTAACTGGTGTGTCACTGGTGTGTGACTGGTGTGTAACTGTGGGTAACTGGTTTGTCACTGTTGTGTATCTGTGTGTAACTGGGGTGTCACTGGTGTGTAATTGTGTTTAACTGGTGGGTCATTTGTGTGTAACTGTGTGTAACTGTGTGTAACCGGGGTGTCTTGTGTGTGTAACTGTGTGTAACTGGTGTGTAACTGGTGTGTAACTGGTGTGTAACTGTGTGTAACTGGGGTGTCACTGGTGTGTAACTGTGTGTAACTGGGGTGTCACTGGTGTGTAACTGTGTGTAACTGTGTGTAACTGGGGTGTCACTGGTGTGTAACTGTATGTAACTGGTGTGTAACTGTGTGTAACTGGTGTGTCAAGGGTGTGTAACTGTGTGTAACTGGGGTGTCACTGGTGTGTAACTGTGTGTAACTGGGGTGTCACTGGTGTGTAACTGTGTGTAACTGGGGTGTCACTGGTGTGTAACTGTGTGTAACTGGTGTGTAACTGTGTGTAGCTGGGGTGTCACTGTGTGTAACTGGTGTGTAATTGTGTGTAACTGTGTGTAACAGGTGTGTAATTGTGTGTAACTGTGTGTAACAGGTGTGTAACTGTGTGTAACTGTGTGTAACTGGTGTGTCACTGGTGTGTAACTGTGGGTAACTGGTTTGTCACTGTTGTGTATCTGTGTGTAACTGGGGTGTCACTGGTGTGTAATTGTGTTTAACTGGTGGGTCATTGGTGTGTAACTGTGTGTAACTGTGTGTAGCTGGTGTGTCACTGTGTGTAACTGGTGTGTAATTGTGTGTAACTGTGTGTAACAGGTGTGTAACAGGTGTGTAACTGTGTGTAACTGTGTGTAACTGGTGTGTCACTGGTGTGTCACTGGTGTGTAACTGTGGGTAACTGGTTTGTCACTGTTGTGTATCTGTGTGTAACTGGGGTGTCACTGGTGTGTAATTGTGTTTAACTGGTGGGTCATTGGTGTGTAACTGTGTGTAACTGTGTGTAACTGGGGTGTCACTGGTGTGTAACTGTGTGTAACTGGGGTGTCACTGGTGTGTAACTGTGTGTAACTGTGTGTAACTGGGGTGTCACTGGTGTGTAACTGTATGTAACTGGTGTGTAACTGTGTGTAACTGGTGTGTCAAGGGTGTGTAACTGTGTGTAACTGGTGTGTCACTGGTGTGTAACTGTGTGCAACTGGCGTGTAACAGTGTGTAACTGGTGTGTCACTGGTGAGTATCTGTGTGTAACTGGGGTGTCACTGGTGTGTAACTGTGTCTAACTAGTGTGTCATTGGTGTGTAACTGTGTGTAACTGTATGTAACTGGTGTGTCACTGGTGTGTAACTGTGTGTAACTGGTGTGTCAAGGGTGTGTATTTGTGTGTAACTGGTGTGTCACTGGTGTGTAACTGTGTGTAACTGGGGTGTCACTGGTGTGTAACTGTGTGTAACTGGGGTGTCACTGGTGTGTAACTGTGTGTAACTGGTGTGTAACTGTGTGTAGCTGGTGTGTCACTGTGTGTAACTGGTGTGTAATTGTGTGTAACTGTGTGTAACAGGTGTGTAACTGTGTGTAACTGTGTGTAACTGGTGTGTCACTGGTGTGTAACTGTGGGTAACTGGTTTGTAACTGTTGTGTATCTGTGTGTAACTGGGGTGTCACTGGTGTGTAACTGTGTGTAACTGGGGTGTCACTGGTGTGTAATTGTGTTTAACTGGTGGGTCATTGGTGTGTAACTGTGTGTAACTGTGTGTAACTGGTGTGTAACTGTGTGTAGCTGGTGTGTCACTGTGTGTAACTGGTGTGTAATTGTGTGTAACTGTGTGTAACAGGTGTGTAACAGGTGTGTAACTGTGTGTAACTGTGTGTAACTGGTGTGTCACTGGTGTGTCACTGGTGTGTAACTGTGGGTAACTGGTTTGTCACTGTTGTGTATCTGTGTGTAACTGGGGTGTCACTGGTGTGTAATTGTGTTTAACTGGTGGGTCATTGGTGTGTAACTGTGTGTAACTGTGTGTAACTGGGGTGTCACTGGTGTGTAACTGTGTGTAACTGGGGTGTCACTGGTGTGTAACTGTGTGTAACTGTGTGTAACTGGGGTGTCACTGGTGTGTAACTGTATGTAACTGGTGTGTAACTGTGTGTAACTGGTGTGTCAAGGGTGTGTAACTGTGTGTAACTGCTGTGTCACTGGTGTGTAACTGTGTGTAACTAGTGTGTCACTGGTGTGTAACTGTGTGCAACTGGGGTGTCACTGGTGTGTAACTGTGTGTAACTGGGGTGTCACTGGTGTGTAACTGTGTGTAACTGTGTGTAACTGGTGTGTAACTGTGTGTAGCTGGTGTGTCACTGTGTGTAACTGGTGTGTAATTGTGTGTAACTGTGTGTAACAGGTGTGTAACAGGTGTGTAACTGTGTGTAACTGTGTGTAACTGGTGTGTCACTGGTGTGTGACTGGTGTGTAACTGTGGGTAACTGGTTTGTCACTGTTGTGTATCTGTGTGTAACTGGGGTGTCACTGGTGTGTAATTGTGTTTAACTGGTGGGTCATTGGTGTGTAACTGTGTGTAACTGTGTGTAACTGTGTGTAACTGGGGTGTCACTGGTGTGTAACTGTGTGTAACTGGGGTGTCACTGGTGTGTAACTGTGTGTAACTGGGGTGTCACTGGTGTGTAACTGTATGTAACTGGTGTGTAACTGTGTGTAACTGGTGTGTCAAGGGTGTGTAACTGTGTGTAACTGGTGTGTCACTGGTGTGTAACTGTGTGTAACTGGTGTGTCACTGGTGTGTAACTGTGTGTAACTGGTGTGTAACTGTGTGTAACTGTGTGTAACTGGTGTGTCTTGTGTGTGTAACTGTGTGTAACTGGTGTGTAACTGGTGTGTAACTGGGGTGTCACTCGTGTGTAACTGTGTGTAACTGGGGTATCACTGGTGTGTAACTGTGTGTAACTAGTGTGTCACTGGTGTGTAACTGTGTGTAACTGGGGTGTCACTGGTGTGTAACTATGTGTAACTGGGGTGTAACTGATGTGTAACTGTGTGTAGCTGATGTGTCACTGTGTGTAACTTGTGTGTAATTGTGTGTAACTGTGTGTAACTGTTTGTAACTGTGTGTAACTGGTGTGTCACTGGTGTGTGACTGGTGTGTAACTGTGAGTAACTGGGGTGTCACTGGTGTGTAATTGTGTGTAACTGGTGTGTCACTGGTGTGTAACTGTGTGTAACTGTGTGTAACTGGTGTGTCTTGTGTGTGTAACTGTGTGTAACTGGTGTGTAACTGGTGTGTAACTGTGTGTAACTGGGGTGTCACTGGTGTGTAACTGTGTGTAACTGGGGTGTCACTGGTGTGTAACTGTGTGTAACTGTGTAACTGGTGTGTAAGTGTGTGTAGCTGGTGTGTCACTGTGTGTAACTGGTGTGTAATTGTGTGTAACTGTGTGTAACAGGTGTGTAACAGGTGTGTAACTGTGTGTAACTGTGTGTAACTGGTGTGTCACTGGTGTGTGACTGGTGTGTAACTGTGGGTAACTGGTTTGTCACTGTTGTGTATCTCTGTGTAACTGGGGTGTAACTGTGTGTAGATGGTGTGTCACTGTGTGTAACTGGTGTGTAACTGTGTGTAACTGTGTGTAACTGGTGTGTAACTGTGTGTAGATGGTGTGTCACTGTGTGTAACTGGTGTGTAATTGTGTGTAACTGTGTGTAACAGGTGTGTAACAGGTGTGTAACTGTGTGTAACTGTGTGTAACTGGTGTGTCACTGGTGTGTGACTGGTGTGTAACTGTGGGTAACTGGTTTGTCACTGTTGTGTATCTGTGTGTAACTGGGGTGTCACTGGTGTGTAATTGTGTTTAACTGGTGGGTCATTGGTGTGTAACTGTGTGTAACTGTGTGTAACTGGGGTGTCTTGTGTGTGTAACTGTGTGTAACTGGTGTGTAACTGGTGTGTAACTGGTGTGTAACTGTGTGTAACTGGGGTGTCACTGGTGTGTAACTGTGTGTAACTGGGGTGTCACTGGTGTGTAACTGTGTGTAACTGTGTGTAACTGGGGTGTCACTGGTGTGTAACTGTATGTAACTGGTGTGTAACTGTGTGTAACTGGTGTGTCAAGGGTGTGTAACTGTGTGTAACTGGGGTGTCACTGGTGTGTAACTGTGTGTAACTGGGGTGTCACTGGTGTGTAACTGTGTGTAACTGGGGTGTCACTGGTGTGTAACTGTGTGTAACTGGTGTGTCATTGGTGTGTAACTAGGGTGTCACTGGTGTGTAACTGTGTGTAACTGTGTGTAACTGGGGTGTCACTGTTGTGTAACTGTGTGTAACTGTTGTGTAACTGTGTGTAACTGCTGTATCACTGTGTGTAACTGGTGTGTCACTGTGTGTAACTGGTGTGTAACTGTGTGTAACAGTGTGTAACTGGTGTGTAACTGTGCAACTGGGGTGTAACTGGTGTGTAACTGGTGTGTAACTAGTGTGTAACTGGTATGTAGCTGGTGTGTAACTGGTGTGTAACAGGTGTGTAACTGGTGTGTAACTGTGTGTAGCTGGTGTGTAGCTGGTGTGTAGCTGGTGTGTCACTGGTGTGTAACAGTGCAACTGGTTTGTAACTGGTGTGTAACTGTGTGTAACTGTGTGTAACTAGTGTGTCACTGGTGTGAAACTGTGTGTAACTGGGGTGTCACTGGTGTGTAACTGTATGTAACTGGGGTGTCACTGGTGTGTAACTGTGTGTAACTGGTGTGTAACTGTGTGTAACTGGGGTGTCACTGGTGTGTATCTGTGTGTAACTGGTGTGTCATTGGTGTGTAACTGGGGTGTCACTGGTGTGTAACTGTGTGTAACTGGGGTGTCACTGGTGTGTAACTGTGTGTAACTGGGGTGTCACTGGTGTGTAACTGTGTGTAACTGGGGTGTCACTGGTGTGTAACTGTGTGTAACTGTGTGTAACTGGGGTGTCACTGTTGTGTAACTGTGTGTAACTGGTGTGTAACTGTGTGTAACTGCTGTGTCACTGTGTGTAACTGTTGTGTAACTGTGTGTAACTGCTGTGTCACTGTGTGTAACTGGTGTGTCACTGTGTGTAACTGGTGTGTAACTGTGTGTAACTAGTGTGTCACTGGTGTGTAACTGTGTGTAACTGGGGTGTCACTGGTGTGTAACTATGTGTAACTGGGGTGTAACTGGTGTGTAACTGTGTGTAGCTGATGTGTCACTGTGTGTAACTTGTGTGTAATTGTGTGTAACTGTGTGTAACTGTGTGTAACTGTGTGTAACTGGTGTGTCACTGGTGTGTGACTGGTGTGTAACTGTGGGTAACTGGGGTGTCACTGGTGTGTAACTGTGTGTAACTGGTGTGTCACTGGTGTGTAACTGTGTGTAACTGTGTGTAACTGTGTGTAACTGGTGTGTCTTGTGTGTGTAACTGTGTGTAACTGGGGTGTCACTGGTGTGTAACTGTGTGTAACTGGGGTGTCACTGGTGTGTAACTGTGTGTAACTGTGTGTAACTGTGTGTAACTGGTGTGTAACTGTGTTTAGCTGGTGTGTCACTGTGTGTAACTGGTGTGTAATTGTGTGTAACTGGGGTGTCACTGGTGTGTAACTGTGTGTAACTGGGGTGTCACTGGTGTGTAACTGTGTGTAACTGTGTGTAACTGTGTGTAACTGGTGTGTAACTGTGTTTAGCTGGTGTGTCACTGTGTGTAACTGGTGTGTAATTGTGTGTAACTGTGTGTAACAGGTGTGTAACAGGTGTGTAACTGTGTGTAACTGTGTAACTGTGTGTAACTGGTTTGTCACTGGTGTGTGACTGGTGTGTAACTGTGGGTAACTGGTTTGTCACTGTTGTGTATCTGTGTGTAACTGGGGTGTCACTGGTGTGTGACTGGTGTGTAACTGTGGGTAACTGGTTTGTCACTGTTGTGTATCTGTGTGTAACTGGGGTGTCACTGGTGTGTAATTGTGTTTAACTGGTGGGTCATTGGTGTGTAACTGTGTGTAACTGG
Source organism: Eucyclogobius newberryi (assembly GCF_026437365.1). Lineage (NCBI taxonomy): Eukaryota > Metazoa > Chordata > Actinopteri > Gobiiformes > Gobiidae > Eucyclogobius > Eucyclogobius newberryi. The sequence continues at coordinate 12,378,342 of NW_027316532.1, read as the reverse complement.
GGTGTCACTGGTGTGTAACTGTGTGTAACTGGGGTGTCACTGGTGTGTAACTGTGTGTAACTGTGTGTAACTTGGGTGTCACTGGTGTGTAACTGTATGTAACTGGTGTGTAACTGGTGTGTCAAGGGTGTGTAACTGTGTGTAACTGGTGTGTCACTGGTGTGTAACTGTGTGTAACTGGGGTGTCACTGGTGTGTAACTGTGTGTAACTGGGGTGTCACTGATGTGTAACTGTGTGTAACTGTGTGTAACTGGTGTGTAACTGTGTGTAGCTGGTGTGTCACTGTGTGTAACTGGTGTGTAATTGTGTGTAACTGTGTGTAACAGGTGTGTAACTGTGTAACTGGTGTGTCACTGGTGTGTGACTGGTGTGTAACTGTGGGTAACTGGTTTGTCACTGTTGTGTATCTGTGTGTAACTGGGGTGTCACTGGTGTGTAATTGTGTTTAACTGGTGGGTCATTGGTGTGTAACTGTGTGTAACTGTGTGTAACTGGTGTGTAACTGTGTGTAGCTGGTGTGTCACTGTGTGTAACTGGTGTGTAATTGTGTGTAACTGTGTGTAACAGGTGTGTAACAGGTGTGTAACTGTGTGTAACTGTGTGTAACTGGTGTGTCACTGGTGTGTGACTGGTGTGTAACTGTGGGTAACTCGTTTGTCACTGTTGTGTATCTGTGTGTAACTGGGGTGTCACTGGTGTGTAATTGTGTTTAACTGGTGGGTCATTGGTGTGTAACTGTGTGTAACTGTGTGTAACTGGGGTGTCACTGGTGTGTAACTGTGTGTAACTGTGTGTAACTGGGGTGTCACCGGTGTGTAACTGTATGTAACTGGTGTGTAACTGTGTGTAACTGGTGTGTCAAGGGTGTGTAACTGTGTGTAACTGGTGTGTCACTGGTGTGTAACTGTGTGTAACTGGCGTGTAACAGTGTGTAACTGGTGTGTCACTGGTGAGTATCTGTGTGTAACTGGGGTGTCACTGGTGTGTAACTGTGTGTAACTAGTGTTTCATTGGTGTGTAACTGTGTGTAACTGTATGTAACTGGTGTGTCACTGGTGTGTAACTGTGTGTAACTGGTGTGTCAAGGGTGTGTAACTGGTGTGTCACTGTTGAGTATCTGTGTGTAACTGGGGTGTCACTGGTGTGTAACTGTGTGTAACTAGTGTGTCATTGGTGTGTAACTGTGTGTAACTGTATGTAACTGGTGTGTCACTGGTGTGTAACTGCGTGTAACTGGTGTGTAACTGTGTGTAACTGGTGTGTAACTGGTGTGTAACTGTGGTTAACTGGGGTGTCACTGGTGTGTAACTGTGTGTAACTGGTGTGTCAAGGGTGTGTAACTGTGTGTAACTGGGGTGTCACTGGTGTGTAACTGTATGTAACTGGTGTGTAACTGTGTGTAACTAGTGTGTCACTGGTGTGTCACTGGTGTGTAACTAGGTGTAACTGGGGTGTCACTGGTGTGTAACTGTGTGTAACTGTGTGTAACTGGTGTGTAACTGTGTGTCACTGTGTGTAACTGGTGTGTAATTGTGTGTAACTGTGTGTAACTGTGTGTAACAGGTGTGTAACTGTGTGTAACTGGTGTGTCACTGGTGTGTGACTGGTGTGTAACTGTGTGTAACTGGTGTGTAACTGTGTGTAACTGGTGCGTCACTGGTGTGTAACTGTGTGTAACTGGTGTGTCATCGGTGTGTAACTGTGTGTAACTAGGGTGTAACTGGTGTGTAACTGTGTGTAACTGTGTGTAACTGGTGTGTCACTGGTGTGTAACTGTGTGTAACTGGGGTGTCACTGGTGTGTAACTGTATGTAACTGGGGTGTCACTGGTGTGTAACTGTGTGTAACTGTGTGTAACTGGTGTGTCACTGTGTGTAACTGTGTGTAACTGGAGTGTCACTGGTGTGTAACTGTGTGTAACTGATGTGTAACTGGCGTGTAACTGTGTGTAACTGATGTGTAACTGGTGTGTAACTGTGTGTAACTGATGTGTAACTGATGTGTAACTGGTGTGTAGCTGGTGTGTAACTGGTGTGTAACTGTGTGTAACTGGTGTGTAACTGTGTGTAACTGATGTGTAACTGGTGTGTAACAGTGTGTAACTGGTGTGTCACTGGTGTGTGACTGTGTGTAACTGGGGTATCACTGGTGTGTAACTGTGTGTAACTGGTGTGTCACTGGTGTGTATCTGGGGTGTCACTGGTGTGTAACTGTATGTAACTGGGGTGTCACTGGTGTGTCACTGTGTGTAACTGTGTGTAACTGGGGTGTCACTGGTGTGTAACTGTGTGTAACTGGGGTGTCACTGGTGTGTAACTGTGTGTAACCGGTGTGTAACTGTGTGTAACTGGTGTGTCACTGGTGTGTAACTGTGTGTAACTGGTGTGTAACTGTGTGTAACTGGTGTGTCACTGGTGTGTAACTGTGTGTATCAGGTGTGTAACTGTGTGTAACTGTGTGTAACTGGTGTGTCTTGTGTGTGTAACTGTGTGTAACTGGTGTGTAACTGCTGTGTAACTGTGTGTAACTGGGGTGTCACTCGTGTGTAACTGTGTGTAACTGGGGTATCACTGGTGTGTAACTGTGTGTAACTGGGGTGTCACTGGTGTGTAACTGTGTGTAACTGGGGTGTAGCTGGTGTGTAACTGTGTGTAGCTGGGGTGACACGGGTGTGTAACTGTGTGTAACTGGTGTGTAACTGTGTGTAACTGGTGTGTCACTGTGTGTAACTGGTGTGTAACTGTGTGTAACTGCTGTGTCACTGTGTGTAACTGGTGTGTAACTGGTGTGTAACTGTGAGTAGCTGGTGTGTAACTGATGTGTAACTGGTGTGTAGCTGGTGTGTAACTGGGGTGTAACTGTGTGTAACTGGTGTGTAACTGTTGTGTAACTGATGTGTAACTGGTGTGTAACTGATGTGTAACTGGTGTGTAACTGGTGTGTAACTGTGTGTAACTGATGTGTAACTGGTGTGTAACTGTGTGTAACTGATGTGTAACTGGTGTGTAGCTGGTGTGTAACTGGTGTGTAACTGTGTGTAACTGATGTATAACTGGTGTGTAACAGTGTGTAACTGGTGTGTCACTGGTGTGTGACTGTGTGTAACTGGGGTATCACTGGTGTGCAACTGTGTGTAACTGGTGTGTAACTGTGTGTAACAGGGGTGTCACTGGTGTGTAACTGTATGTAACTGGGGTGTCACTGGTGTGTAACTGTGTGTAACTGTGTGTAACTTGTGTGTAACTGTGTGTAACTGGTGTGTCACTGTGTGTAAATGTGTGTAACTGGGGTGTCACTGGTGTGTAACTGTGTGTAACTGGTGTGTAACTGAGTGTAACCGGTGTGTAACTGTGTGTAACTGTTGTGTCACTGGTGTGTGACTTGTGTGTAACTGTATGTAACTGGTGTGTAACTGTGTGTAACTGGAGTGTCACTGGTGTGTAACTGTGTGTAACTGGTGTGTCATTGGTGTGTAACTAGGGTGTCACTGGTGTGTAACTGTGTGTAACTGTGTGTAACTGGGGTGTCACTGTTGTGTAACTGTGTGTAACTGTTGTGTAACTGTGTGTAACTGCTGTATCACTGTGTGTAACTGGTGTGTCACTGTGTGTAACTGGTGTGTAACTGTGTGTAACAGTGTGTAACTGGTGTGTAACTGAGCAACTGGGGTGTAACTGGTGTGTAACTGGTGTGTAACTAGTGTGTAACTGGTATGTAGCTGGTGTGTAACTGGTGTGTAACAGGTGTGTAACTGGTGTGTAACTGTGTGTAGCTGGTGTGTAGCTGGTGTGTAGCTGGTGTGTCACTGGTGTGTAACAGTGCAACTGGTTTGTAACTGGTGTGTAACTGTGTGTAACTGTGTGTAACTAGTGTGTCACTGGTGTGAAACTGTGTGTAACTGGGGTGTCACTGGTGTGTAACTGTATGTAACTGGGGTGTCACTGGTGTGTAACTGTGTGTAACTGGTGTGTAACTGTGTGTAACTGGGGTGTCACTGGTGTGTAACTGTGTGTAACTGGTGTGTCATTGGTGTGTAACTGGGGTGTCACTGGTGTGTAACTGTGTGTAACTGGGGTGTCACTGGTGTGTAACTGTGTGTAACTGGGGTGTCACTGGTGTGTAACTGTGTGTAACTGGGGTGTCACTGGTGTGTAACTGTGTGTAACTGTGTGTAACTGGGGTGTCACTGTTGTGTAACTGTGTGTAACTGGTGTGTAACTGTGTGTAACTGCTGTGTCACTGTGTGTAACTGTTGTGTAACTGTGTGTAACTGCTGTGTCACTGTGTGTAACTGGTGTGTCACTGTGTGTAACTGGTGTGTAACTGTGTGTAACTAGTGTGTCACTGGTGTGTAACTGTGTGTAACTGGGGTGTCACTGGTGTGTAACTATGTGTAACTGGGGTGTAACTGGTGTGTAACTGTGTGTAGCTGATGTGTCACTGTGTGTAACTTGTGTGTAATTGTGTGTAACTGTGTGTAACTGTGTGTAACTGTGTGTAACTGTGTGTAACTGGTGTGTCACTGGTGTGTGACTGGTGTGTAACTGTGGGTAACTGGGGTGTCACTGGTGTGTAACTGTGTGTAACTGGTGTGTCACTGGTGTGTAACTGTGTGTAACTGTGTGTAACTGTGTGTAACTGGTGTGTCTTGTGTGTGTAACTGTGTAACTGGGGTGTCACTGGTGTGTAACTGTGTGTAACTGGGGTGTCACTGGTGTGTAACTGTGTGTAACTGTGTGTAACTGTGTGTAACTGGTGTGTAACTGTGTTTAGCTGGTGTATCACTGTGTGTAACTGGTGTGTAATTGTGTGTAACTGTGTGTAACAGGTGTGTAACAGGTGTGTAACTGTGTGTAACTGTGTGTAACTGTGTGTAACTGGTTTGTCACTGGTGTGTGACTGGTGTGTAACTGTGGGTAACTGGTTTGTCACTGTTGTGTATCTGTGTGTAACTGGGGTGTCACTGGTGTGTGACTGGTGTGTGACTGGTGTGTAACTGTGGGTAACTGGTTTGTCACTGTTGTGTATCTGTGTGTAACTGGGGTGTCACTGGTGTGTAATTGTGTTTAACTGGTGGGTCATTGGTGTGTAACTGTGTGTAACTGGGGTGTCACTGGTGTGTAACTGTGTGTAACTGGTGTGTAACTGTGTGTAACTGTGTGTAACTGGTGTGTCTTGTGTGTGTAACTGTGTGTAACTGGTGTGTAACTGCTGTGTAACTGTGTGTAACTGGGGTGTCACTCGTGTGTAACTGTGTGTAACTGGGGTATCACTGGTGTGTAACTGTGTGTAACTGGGGTGTCACTGGTGTGTAACTGTGTGTAACTGGGGTGTAGCTGGTGTGTAACTGTGTGTAGCTGGGGTGACACGGGTGTGTAACTGTGTGTAACTGGTGTGTAACTGTGTGTAACTGGTGTGTCACTGTGTGTAACTGGTGTGTAACTGTGTGTAACTGCTGTGTCACTGTGTGTAACTGGTGTGTAACTGGTGTGTAACTGTGAGTAGCTGGTGTGTAACTGATGTGTAACTGGTGTGTAGCTGGTGTGTAACTGGGGTGTAACTGTGTGTAACTGGTGTGTAACTGTTGTGTAACTGATGTGTAACTGGTGTGTAACTGATGTGTAACTGGTGTGTAACTGGTGTGTAACTGTGTGTAACTGATGTGTAACTGGTGTGTAACTGTGTGTAACTGATGTGTAACTGGTGTGTAGCTGGTGTGTAACTGGTGTGTAACTGTGTAACTGATGTATAACTGGTGTGTAACAGTGTGTAACTGGTGTGTCACTGGTGTGTGACTGTGTGTAACTGGGGTATCACTGGTGTGCAACTGTGTGTAACTGGTGTGTCACTGGTGTGTAACTGTGTGTAACAGGGGTGTCACTGGTGTGTAACTGTATGTAACTGGGGTGTCACTGGTGTGTAACTGTGTGTAACTGTGTGTAACTTGTGTGTAACTGTGTGTAACTGGTGTGTCACTGTGTGTAAATGTGTGTAACTGGGGTGTCACTGGTGTGTAACTGTGTGTAACTGGTGTGTAACTGAGTGTAACCGGTGTGTAACTGTGTGTAACTGTTGTGTCACTGGTGTGTGACTTGTGTGTAACTGTATGTAACTGGTGTGTAACTGTGTGTAACTGGAGTGTCACTGGTGTGTAACTGTGTGTAACTGGTGTGTCATTGGTGTGTAACTAGGGTGTCACTGGTGTGTAACTGTGTGTAACTGTGTGTAACTGGGGTGTCACTGTTGTGTAACTGTGTGTAACTGTTGTGTAACTGTGTGTAACTGCTGTATCACTGTGTGTAACTGGTGTGTCACTGTGTGTAACTGGTGTGTAACTGTGTGTAACAGTGTGTAACTGGTGTGTAACTGTGCAACTGGGGTGTAACTGGTGTGTAACTGGTGTGTAACTAGTGTGTAACTGGTATGTAGCTGGTGTGTAACTGGTGTGTAACAGGTGTGTAACTGGTGTGTAACTGTGTGTAGCTGGTGTGTAGCTGGTGTGTAGCTGGTGTGTCACTGGTGTGTAACAGTGCAACTGGTTTGTAACTGGTGTGTAACTGTGTGTAACTGTGTGTAACTAGTGTGTCACTGGTGTGAAACTGTGTGTAACTGGGGTGTCACTGGTGTGTAACTGTATGTAACTGGGGTGTCACTGGTGTGTAACTGTGTGTAACTGGTGTGTAACTGTGTGTAACTGGGGTGTCACTGGTGTGTAACTGTGTGTAACTGGTGTGTCATTGGTGTGTAACTGGGGTGTCACTGGTGTGTAACTGTGTGTAACTGGGGTGTCACTGGTGTGTAACTGTGTGTAACTGGGGTGTCACTGGTGTGTAACTGTGTGTAACTGGGGTGTCACTGGTGTGTAACTGTGTGTAACTGTGTGTAACTGGGGTGTCACTGTTGTGTAACTGTGTGTAACTGGTGTGTAACTGTGTGTAACTGCTGTGTCACTGTGTGTAACTGTTGTGTAACTGTGTGTAACTGCTGTGTCACTGTGTGTAACTGGTGTGTCACTGTGTGTAACTGGTGTGTAACTGTGTGTAACTAGTGTGTCACTGGTGTGTAACTGTGTGTAACTGGGGTGTCACTGGTGTGTAACTATGTGTAACTGGGGTGTAACTGGTGTGTAACTGTGTGTAGCTGATGTGTCACTGTGTGTAACTTGTGTGTAATTGTGTGTAACTGTGTGTAACTGTGTGTAACTGTGTGTAACTGGTGTGTCACTGGTGTGTGACTGGTGTGTAACTGTGGGTAACTGGGGTGTCACTGGTGTGTAACTGTGTGTAACTGGTGTGTCACTGGTGTGTAACTGTGTGTAACTGTGTGTAACTGTGTGTAACTGGTGTGTCTTGTGTGTGTAACTGTGTGTGACTGGGGTGTCACTGGTGTGTAACTGTGTGTAACTGGGGTGTCACTGGTGTGTAACTGTGTGTAACTGTGTGTAACTGTGTGTAACTGGTGTGTAACTGTGTTTAGCTGGTGTATCACTGTGTGTAACTGGTGTGTAATTGTGTGTAACTGTGTGTAACAGGTGTGTAACAGGTGTGTAACTGTGTGTAACTGTGTGTAACTGTGTGTAACTGGTTTGTCACTGGTGTGTGACTGGTGTGTAACTGTGGGTAACTGGTTTGTCACTGTTGTGTATCTGTGTGTAACTGGGGTGTCACTGGTGTGTGACTGGTGTGTGACTGGTGTGTAACTGTGGGTAACTGGTTTGTCACTGTTGTGTATCTGTGTGTAACTGGGGTGTCACTGGTGTGTAATTGTGTTTAACTGGTGGGTCATTGGTGTGTAACTGTGTGTAACTGGGGTGTCACTGGTGTGTAACTGTGTGTAACTGGGGTGTCACTGGTGTGTAACTGTGTGTAACTGTGTGTAACTTGGGTGTCACTGGTGTGTAACTGTATGTAACTGGTGTGTAACTGTGTGTAACTGGTGTGTCAAGGGTGTGTAACTGTGTGTAACTGGTGTGTCACTGGTGTGTAACTGTGTGTAACTGGGGTGTCACTGGTGTGTAACTGTGTGTAACTGGGGTGTCACTGATGTGTAACTGTGTGTAACTGTGTGTAACTGGTGTGTAACTGTGTGTAGCTGGTGTGTCACTGTGTGTAACTGGTGTGTAATTGTGTGTAACTGTGTGTAACAGGTGTGTAACTGTGTAACTGGTGTGTCACTGGTGTGTGACTGGTGTGTAACTGTGGGTAACTGGTTTGTCACTGTTGTGTATCTGTGTGTAACTGGGGTGTCACTGGTGTGTAATTGTGTTTAACTGGTGGGTCATTGGTGTGTAACTGTGTGTAACTGTGTGTAACTGGTGTGTAACTGTGTGTAGCTGGTGTGTCACTGTGTGTAACTGGTGTGTAATTGTGTGTAACTGTGTGTAACAGGTGTGTAACAGGTGTGTAACTGTGTGTAACTGTGTGTAACTGGTGTGTCACTGGTGTGTGACTGGTGTGTAACTGTGGGTAACTCGTTTGTCACTGTTGTGTATCTGTGTGTAACTGGGGTGTCACTGGTGTGTAATTGTGTTTAACTGGTGGGTCATTGGTGTGTAACTGTGTGTAACTGTGTGTAACTGGGGTGTCACTGGTGTGTAACTGTGTGTAACTGTGTGTAACTGGGGTGTCACTGGTGTGTAACTGTATGTAACTGGTGTGTAACTGTGTGTAACTGGTGTGTCAAGGGTGTGTAACTGTGTGTAACTGGTGTGTCACTGGTGTGTAACTGTGTGTAACTGGCGTGTAACAGTGTGTAACTGGTGTGTCACTGGTGAGTATCTGTGTGTAACTGGGGTGTCACTGGTGTGTAACTGTGTGTAACTAGTGTTTCATTGGTGTGTAACTGTGTGTAACTGTATGTAACTGGTGTGTCACTGGTGTGTAACTGTGTGTAACTGGTGTGTCAAGGGTGTGTAACTGGTGTGTCACTGGTGAGTATCTGTGTGTAACTGGGGTGTCACTGGTGTGTAACTGTGTGTAACTAGTGTGTCATTGGTGTGTAACTGTGTGTAACTGTATGTAACTGGTGTGTCACTGGTGTGTAACTGCGTGTAACTGGTGTGTAACTGTGTGTAACTGGTGTGTAACTGGTGTGTAACTGTGGTTAACTGGGGTGTCACTGGTGTGTAACTGTGTGTAACTGGTGTGTCAAGGGTGTGTAACTGTGTGTAACTGGGGTATCACTGGTGTGTAACTGTGTGTAACTAGTGTGTCACTGGTGTGTCACTGGTGTGTAACTAGGTGTAACTGGGGTGTCACTGGTGTGTAACTGTGTGTAACTGTGTGTAACTGGTGTGTAACTGTGTGTCACTGTGTGTAACTGGTGTGTAATTGTGTGTAACTGTGTGTAACTGTGTGTAACAGGTGTGTAACTGTGTGTAACTGGTGTGTCACTGGTGTGTGACTGGTGTGTAACTGTGTGTAACTGGTGTGTAACTGTGTGTAACTGTGTGTAACTGGTGTGTCACTGGTGTGTAACTGTGTGTAACTGGTGTGTCATCGGTGTGTAACTGTGTGTAACTAGGGTGTAACTGGTGTGTAACTGTGTGTAAATGTGTGTAACTGGTGTGTCACTGGTGTGTAACTGTGTGTAACTGGGGTGTCACTGGTGTGTAACTGTATGTAACTGGGGTGTCACTGGTGTGTAACTGTGTGTAACTGTGTGTAACTGGTGTGTAACTGTGTGTAACTGGTGTGTCACTGTGTGTAACTGTGTGTAACTGGAGTGTCACTGGTGTGTAACTGTGTGTAACTGGTGTGTAACTGTTGTGTAACTGATGTGTAACTGGTGTGTAACTGTGTGTAACTGATGTGTAACTGGCGTGTAACTGTGTGTAACTGATGTGTAACTGGTGTGTAACTGTGTGTAACTGATGTGTAACTGGTGTGTAGCTGGTGTGTAACTGGTGTGTAACTGTGTGTAACTGGTGTGTAACTGTGTGTAACTGATGTGTAACTGGTGTGTAACAGTGTGTAACTGGTGTGTCACTGGTGTGTGACTGTGTGTAACTGGGGTATCACTGGTGTGTAACTGTGTGTAACTGGTGTGTCACTGGTGTGTATCTGGGGTGTCACTGGTGTGTAACTGTATGTAACTGGGGTGTCACTGGTGTGTCACTGTGTGTAACTGTGTGTAACTGGGGTGTCACTGGTGTGTAACTGTGTGTAACTGGGGTGTCACTGGTGTGTAACTGTGTGTAACTGGTGTGTAACTGTGTGTAACTGGTGTGTCACTGGTGTGTAACTGTGTGTAACTGGTGTGTAACTGTGTGTAACTGGTGTGTCACTGGTGTGTAACTGTGTGTAACTGGTGTGTAACTGTGTGTAACTGTGTGTAACTGGTGTGTCTTGTGTGTGTAACTGTGTGTAACTGGTGTGTAACTGCTGTGTAACTGTGTGTAACTGGGGTGTCACTCGTGTGTAACTGTGTGTAACTGGGGTATCACTGGTGTGTAACTGTGTGTAACTGGGGTTTCACTGGTGTGTAACTGTGTGTAACTGGGGTGTAGCTGGTGTGTAACTGTGTGTAGCTGGTGTGTCACTGTGTGTAACTTGTGTGTTATTGTGTGTAACTGTGTGTAACTGTGTGTAACTGTGTGTAACTGGTGTGTCACTGGTGTGTGACTGGTGTGTAACTGTGGGTAACTGGTTTGTCACTGTTGTGTATCTGTTTGTAACTGGGGTGTCACTGGTGTGTAATTGTGTTTAACTGGTGGGTCATTGGTGTGTAACTGTGTGTAACTGTGTGTAACTGGGGTGTCACTGGTGTGTAACTGTGTGTAACTGGTGTGTCTTGTGTGTGTAACTGTGTGTAACTGTGTGTAACTGGTGTGTAACTGTGTGTAGCTGGTGTGTCACTGTGTGTAACTAGTGTGTCACTGGTGTGTAACTGTGTGTAACTGGGGTGTCAATGGTGTGTAACTGTGTGTAACTGGGGTGTCACTGGTGTGTAACTGTGTGTAACTGTGTGTAACTGGTGTGTAACTGTGTGTAGCTGGTGTGTCACTGTGTGTAACTAGTGTGTAATTGTGTGTAACTGAGTGTAACAGGTGTGTAACAGTGTGTAACTGTGTGTAACTGGTGTGTCACTGGTGTGTGACTGGTGTGTAACTGTGGGTAACTGGTTTGTCACTGTTGTGTATCTGTGTGTAACTGGGGTGTCACTGGTGTGTAATTGTGTTTAACTGGTGGGTCATTGGTCTTTAACTGTGTGTAACTGGGGTGTCACTGGTGTGTAACTGTGTGTAACTGGGGTGTCACTGGTGTGTAACTGTGTGTAACTGTGTGTAACTGGGGTGTCACTGGTGTGTAACTGTGTGTAACTGGTGTGTAACTGTGTGTAACTGGTGTGTCAAGGGTGTGTAACTGTGTGTAACTGGTGTGTCACTGGTGTGTAACTGTGTGTAACTGGTGTGTAACAGTGTGTAACTGGTGTGTCACTGGTGAGTATATGTGTGTAACTGGGGTGTCACTGGTGTGTAACTGTGTGTAACTAGTGTGTCATTGGTGTGTAACTGTGTGTAACTGTATGTAACTGGTGTGTCACTGGTGTGTAACTGTGTGTAACTGGTGGGTCAAGGGTGTGTAACTGGTGTGTCACTGGTGAGTATCTGTGTGTAACTGGGGTGTCACTGGTGTGTAACTGTGTGTAACTAGTGTGTCATTGGTGTGTAACTATATGTAACTGGTGTGTCACTGGTGTGTAACTGTGTGTAACTGGTGTGTCAAGGGTGTGTAACTGGTGTGTCACTGGTGTGTAACTGCGAGTAACTGGTGTGTAACTGTGTGTAACTGGTGTGTAACTGTGTGTAACTGGGGTGTCACTAGTGTGTAACTGTGTGTAACTGGTGTGTCAAGGGTGTGTAACTGTGTGTAACTGGGGTATCACTGGTGTGTAACTGTGTGTAACTAGTGTGTCACTGGTGTGTCACTGGTGTGTAACTGTGTGTAACTAGTGTGTAACTGGTGTGTCATCGGTGTGTAACTGTGTGTAACTAGGGTGTAACTGGTGTGTAACTGTGTGTAACTGATGTGTAACTGGTGTGTAACTGTGTGTAACTGATGTGTAACTGGTGTGTCATTGGTGTGTAACTGTGTGTAACTGGGGTGTCACTGGTGTGTAACTGTGTGTAACTGGGGTGTCACTGGTGTGTAACTATGTGTAACTGTGTGTAACTGGTGTGTCACTGGTGTGTAACTGTGTGTAACTGGGGTGTCACGGGTGTGTAACTGTGTAACTGTGTGTAACTGGTGTGTCACTGTGTGTAACTGGTGTGTAACTGTGTGTAACTGCTGTGTCACTGTGTGTAACTGTGTGTAACTGGTGTGTAACTGGTGTGTAACTGTGTGTAACTGGTGTGTAACTGATGTGTAACTGGTGTGTAACTGATGTGTAACTGGTGTGTGACTGGTGTGTAACTGGTGTGTAACTGTGTGTAACTGGTGTGTAACTATTGTTGAACTGATGTGTAACTGGTGTGTAACTGTGTGTAACTGATGTGTAACTGGTGTTTAACTGTGTGTAACTGATGTGTAACTGGTGTGTATCTGTGTGTAACTGATGTGTAACTGGTGTGTAGCTGGTGTGTAACTGGTGTGTAACTGTGTGTAACTGGTGTGTAACTGGTGTGTAACAGTGTGTAACTGGTGTGTCACTGGTGTGTGACTGTGTGTAACTAGGGTATCACTGGTGTGTAACTGTGTGTAACTGGTGTGTCACTGGTGTGTAACTGTGTGTAACTGGGGTGTCACTGGTGTGTAACTGTATGTAACTGGGGTGTCACTGGTGTGTAACTGTGTGTAACTGTGTGTAACTGGTGTGTAACTGTGTGTAACTGGTGTGTCACTGTGTGTAACTGTGTGTAACTGGAGTGTCACTGGTGTGTAACTGTGTGTAACTGGTGTGTAACTGTTGTGTAACTGATGTGTAACTGGTGTGTAACTGATGTGTAACTGGTGTGTAACTGTGTGTAACTGATGTGTAACTGGTGTGTAACTGGTGTGTAACTGTGTGTAACTGCTGTGTCACTGTGTGTAACTGTTGTGTAACTGTGTGTAACTGCTGTGTCACTGTGTGTAACTGGTGTGTCACTGTGTGTAACTGGTGTGTAACTGTGTGTAACTAGTGTGTCACTGGTGTGTAACTGTGTGTAACTGGGGTGTCACTGGTGTGTAACTATGTGTAACTGGGGTGTAACTGGTGTGTAACTGTGTGTAGCTGATGTGTTACTGTGTGTAATTGTGTGTAATTGTGTGTAACTGTGTGTAACTGTGTGTAACTGTGTGTAACTGTGTGTAACTGGTGTGTCACTGGTGTGTGACTGGTGTGTAACTGTGGGTAACTGGGGTGTCACTGGTGTGTAACTGTGTGTAACTGGTGTGTCACTGGTGTGTAACTGTGTGTAACTGTGTGTAACTGTGTGTAACTGGTGTGTCTTGTGTGTGTAACTGTGTGTAACTGGTGTGTAACTGGTGTGTAACTGTGTGTAACTGGGGTGTCACTGGTGTGTAACTGTGTGTAACTGGGGTGTCACTGGTGTGTAACTGTGTGTAACTGTGTGTAACTGTGTTTAGCTGGTGTGTCACTGTGTGTAACTGGTGTGTAATTGTGTGTAACTGTGTGTAACAGGTGTGTAACAGGTGTGTAACTGTGTGTAACTGTGTGTAACTGTGTGTAACTGGTGTGTCACTGGTGTGTGACTGGTGTGTAACTGTGGGTAACTGGTTTGTCACTGTTGTGTATCTGTGTGTAACTGGGGTGTCACTGGTGTGTGACTGGTGTGTAACTGTGGGTAACTGGTTTGTCACTGTTGTGTATCTGTGTGTAACTGGGGTGTCACTGGTGTGTAATTGTGTTTAACTGGTGGGTCATTGGTGTGTAACTGTGTGTAACTGGGGTGTCACTGGTGTGTAACTGTGTGTAACTGGGGTGTCACTGGTGTGTAACTGTGTGTAACTGTGTGTAACTTGGGTGTCACTGGTGTGTAACTGTATGTAACTGGTGTGTAACTGTGTGTAACTGGTGTGTCAAGGGTGTGTAACTGTGTGTAACTGGTGTGTCACTGGTGTGTAACTGTGTGTAACTGGGGTGTCACTGGTGTGTAACTGTGTGTAACTGGGGTGTCACTGATGTGTAACTGTGTGTAACTGGTGTGTAACTGTGTGTAGCTGGTGTGTCACTGTGTGTAACTGGTGTGTAATTGTGTGTAACTGTGTGTAACAGGTGTGTAACTGTGTAACTGGTGTGTCACTGGTGTGTGACTGGTGTGTAACTGTGGGTAACTGGTTTGTCACTGTTGTGTATCTGTGTGTAACTGGGGTGTCACTGGTGTGTAATTGTGTTTAACTGGTGGGTCATTGGTGTGTAACTGTGTGTAACTGTGTGTAACTGGTGTGTAACTGTGTGTAGCTGGTGTGTCACTGTGTGTAACTGGTGTGTAATTGTGTGTAACTGTGTGTAACAGGTGTGTAACAGGTGTGTAACTGTGTGTAACTGTGTGTAACTGGTGTGTCACTGGTGTGTGACTGGTGTGTAACTGTGGGTAACTGGTTTGTCACTGTTGTGTATCTGTGTGTAACTGGGGTGTCACTGGTGTGTAATTGTGTTTAACTGGTGGGTCATTGGTGTGTAACTGTGTGTAACTGGGGTGTCACTGGTGTGTAACTGTGTGTAACTGTGTGTAACTGGGGTGTCACTGGTGTGTAACTGTATGTAACTGGTGTGTAACTGTGTGTAACTGGTGTGTCAAGGGTGTGTAACTGTGTGTAACTGGTGTGTCACTGGTGTGTAACTGTGTGTAACTGGCGTGTAACAGTGTGTAACTGGTGTGTCACTGGTGAGTATCTGTGTGTAACTGGGGTGTCACTGGTGTGCAACTGTGTGTAACTAGTGTTTCATTGGTGTATAACTGTGTGTAACTGTATGTAACTGGTGTGTCACTGGTGTGTAACTGTGTGTAACTGGTGTGTCAAGGGTGTGTAACTGGTGTGTCACTGGTGAGTATCTGTGTGTAACTGGGGTGTCACTGGTGTGTAACTGTGTGTAACTAGTGTGTCATTGGTGTGTAACTGTGTGTAACTGTATGTAACTGGTGTGTCACTGGTGTGTAACTGCGTGTAACTGGTGTGTAACTGTGTGTAACTGGTGTGTAACTGGTGTGTAACTGTGTGTAACTGGGGTGTCACTGGTGTGTAACTGTGTGTAACTGGTGTGTCAAGGGTGTGTAACTGTGTGTAACTGGGGTATCACTGGTGTGTAACTGTGTGTAACTAGTGTGTCACTGGTGTGTAACTAGGTGTAACTGGGGTGTCACTGGTGTGTAACTGTGTGTAACTGGTGTGTAACTGTGTGTCACTGTGTGTAACTGGTGTGTAATTGTGTGTAACTGTGTGTAACTGTGTGTAACAGGTGTGTCACTGGTGTGTGACTGGTGTGTAACTGTGTGTAACTGGTGTGTAACTGTGTGTAACTGGTGCGTCACTGGTGTGTAACTGTGTGTAACTGGTGTGTCATCGGTGTGTAACTGTGTGTAACTAGGATGTAACTGGTGTGTAACTGTGTGTAACTGATGTGTAACTGGTGTGTAACTGTGTGTAACTAATGTGTAACTGTGTGTAACTGGTGTGTCATTGGTGTGTAACTGTGTGTAACTGGTGTGTCACTGGTGTGTAACTGTGTGTAACTGGGGTGTCACGGGTGTGTAACTGTGTGTAACTGGTGTGTAACTGTGTGTAACTGGTGTGTCACTGTGTGTAACTGGTGTGTAACTGTGTGTAACTGCTGTGTCACTGTGTGTAACTGGTGTGTAACTGGTGTGTAACTGTGTGTAACTGGTGTGTAACTGATGTGTAACTGGTGTGTGACTGGTGTGTAACTGGTGTGTAACTGTGTGTAACTGGTGTGTAACTGTTGTGTAACTGATGTGTAACTGGTGTGTAACTGTGTGTAACTGATGTGTAACTGGTGTTTAACTGTGTGTAACTGATGTGTAACTGGTGTGTATCTGTGTGTAACTGATGTGTAACTGGTGTGTAGCTGGTGTGTAACTGGTGTGTAACTGTGTGTAACTGGTCTGTAACTGTGTGTAACTGATGTGTAACTGGTGTGTAACAGTGTGTAACTGGTGTGTCACTGGTGTGTGACTGTGTGTAACTGGGGTATCACTGGTGTGTAACTGTGTGTAACTGGTGTGTCACTGGTGTGTAACTGTGTGTAACTGGTGTGTCACTGGTGTGTAACTGTATGTAACTGGGGTGTCACTGGTGTGTAACTGTGTGTAACTGTGTGTAACTGATGTGTAACTGTGTGTAACTGGTGTGTCACTGTGTGTAACTGTGTGTAACTGGAGTGTCACTGGTGTGTAACTGTGTGTCACTGGTGTGTAACTGTTGTGTAACTGGTGTGTAACTGGTGTGTAACTGTGTGTAACTGATGTGTAACTGGCGTGTAACTGTGTGTAACTGATGTGTAACTGGTGTGTAACTGTGTGTAACTGATGTGTAACTGGTGTGTAGCTGGTGTGTAACTGGTGTGTAACTGTGTGTAACTGGTGTGTAACTGTGTGTAACTGATGTGTAACTGGTGTGTAACAGTGTGTAACTGGTGTGTCACTGGTGTGTAGCTGGTGTGTAACTGGTGTGTAACTGTGTGTAACTGGTGTGTAACTGTGTGCAACTGGTGTGTCACTGGTGTGTGACTGGAGTGTAACTGTGTGTAACTGGTGTGTCATTGGTGTGTAACTGTCTGTAACTGGGGTGTCACTGGTGTGTAACTGTGTGTAACTGGGGTGTCACTGGTGTGTAACTATGTGTAACTGTGTGTAACTGGTGTGTCACTGGTGTGTAACTGTGTGTAACTGGGGTGTCACGGGTGTGTAACTGTGTGTAACTGTGTGTAACTGGTGTGTCACTGTGTGTAACTGGTGTGTAACTGTGTGTAACTGCTGTGTCACTGTGTGTAACTGTGTGTAACTGGTGTGTAACTGGTGTGTAACTGTGTGTAACTGATGTGTAACTGGTGTGTAACTGATGTGTAACTGGTGTGTGACTGGTGTGTAACTGTGTGTAACTGGTGTGTAACTGTTGTTGAACTGATGTGTAACTGGTGTGTAACTGTGTGTAACTGATGTGTAACTGGTGTTTAACTGTGTGTAACTGATGTGTAACTGGTGTGTATCTGTGTGTAACTGATGTGTAACTGGTGTGTAGCTGGTGTGTAACTGGTGTGTAACTGTGTGTAACTGGTGTGTAACTGTGTGTAACTGATGTGTAACTGGTGTGTAACAGTGTGTAACTGGTGTGTCACTGGTGTGTGACTGTGTGTAACTAGGGTATCACTGGTGTGTAACTGTGTGTAACTGGTGTGTCACTGGTGTGTAACTGTGTGTAACTGGGGTGTCACTGGTGTGTAACTGTATGTAACTGGGGTGTCACTGGTGTGTAACTGTGTGTAACTGTGTGTAACTGGTGTGTAACTGTGTGTAACTGGTGTGTCACTGTGTGTAACTGTGTGTAACTGGAGTGTCACTGGTGTGTAACTGTGTGTAACTGGTGTGTAACTGTTGTGTAACTGATGTGTAACTGGTGTGTAACTGATGTGTAACTGGTGTGTAACTGTGTGTAACTGATGTGTAACTGGTGTGTAACTGGTGTGTAACTGTGTGTAACTGATGTGTAACTGGTGTGTAGCTGGTGTGTAACTGTGTGTAACTGATGTGTAACTGGTTTGTAACTGTGTGTAACTGATGTGTAACTGGTGTGTAACAATGTGTAACTGGTGTGTCACTGGTGTGTGACTGTTTGTAACTGGGGTATCACTGGTGTGTAACTGTGTGTAACTGGTGTGTCACTGGTGTGTAACTGGGGTGTCACTGGTGTGTAACTGTATGTAACTGGGGTGTCACTGGTGTGTAACTGTGTGTAACTGTGTGTAACTGGTGTGTAACTGTGTGTAACTGGTGTGTCACTGTGTGTAACTGTGTGTAACTGGGGTGTCACTGGTGTGTAACTGTGTGTGGTGTTTAACTGTGTGTAACAGGTGTGTAACTGTGTGTAACTGGTGTGTCACTGGTGTGTGACTTGTGTGTAACTGTATGTAACTGGTGTGTAACTGTGTGTAACTGGGGTGTCACTGGTGTGTAACTGTGTGTAACTGGTGTGTCATTGGTGTGTAACTGGGGTGTCACTGGTGTGTAACTGTGTGTAACTGGGGTGTCACTGGTGTGTAACTGTGTGTAACTGTGTGTAACTGGGGTGTCACTGTTGTGTAACTGTGTGTAACTGGTGTGTAACTGTGTGTAACTGCTGTGTCACTGTGTGTAACTGTTGTGTAACTGTGTGTAACTGCTGTGTCACTGTGTGTAACTGGTGTGTCACTGTGTGTTACTGGTGTGTAACTGTCTGTAACAGTGTGTCAATGGTGAGTAACTGTGCAACTGGGGTGTAACTGGTTTGTAACTAGTGTGTAACTGGTGTGTAGCTGGTGTGTAACTGGTGTGTAACAGGTGTGTAACTGGTGTGTAACTGTGTGTAGCTGGTGTGTAGCTGGTGTGTAACTGGTGTGTAACTGTGTGTAACTGTGTGTAACTGGTGTGTCACTGGTGTGTAACTGTGCAACTGGTTTTTAACTGGTGTGTAACTGTGTGTAACTGTGTGTAACTAGTGTGTCACTGGTGTATAACTGTGTGTAACTGGGGTGTCACTGGTGTGTAACTATAACTGGGGTGTCACTGGGGTGTAACTGTGTGTAACTGGTGTGTAACTGTGTGTAACTGGGGTATCACTGGTGTGTAACTGTGTGTAACTGGTGTGTCATTGGTGTGTAACTGGGGTGTCACTGGTGTGTAACTGTGTGTAACTGTGTGTAACTGGGGTGTCACTGGTGTGTAACTGCTTTGTCACTGTGTGTAACTGGTGTAACTGCTGTGTCATTGTGTGTAACTGGTGTGTCACTGTGTGTAACTGGTGTGTAATTGTGTGTAACTGTGTGTAACTGGTGTGTAACTGTGCAACTGGGGTGTAACTGGTGTGTAACTAGTGTGTAACTGATGTGTAGCTGGTGTGTAACTGTGTGTAGCTGGTGTGTAGCTGGTGTGTAACTGTGTGTAGCTGGTGTGTAACTGTTGTGTAACAGGTGTGTAACAGGTGTGTAACTGGTTTGTAACTGGTGTGTAACTGTGTGTAACTGGTGTGTCACTGGTGTTTAAGTGTGCAACTGGTGTGTAACTGGTGTGTAACCAGTGTGTAACTGGTGTGTAGCTGGTGTGTAACTGGTGTGTAACTGTGTGTAGCTGGTGTGTAGCTGGTGTGTAACTGGTGTGTAACAGGTGTGTAACTGTTGTGTAACTGGTGTGTAACTGTGTGCAACTGGTGTGTCACTGGTGTGTAACTGTGTGTAACTGGTGTGTCACTGGTGTGTAACTGTGTGTAACTGGTGTGTCATCGGTGTGTAACTGTGTGTAACTAGGGTGTAACTGGTGTGTAACTGTGTGTAACTGATGTGTAACTGGTGTGTAACTGTGTAACTGATGTGTAACTGTGTGTAACTGGTGTGTCATTGGTGTGTAACTGTGTGTAACTGGGGTGTCACTGGTGTGTAACTGTGTGTAACTGGGGTGTCACTGGTGTGTAACTATGTGTAACTGTGTGTAACTGGTGTGTCACTGGTGTGTAACTGTGTGTAACTGGGGTGTCACGGGTGTGTAACTGTGTGTAACTGTGTGTAACTGGTGTGTCACTGTGTGTAACTGGTATGTAACTGTGTGTAACTGCTGTGTCACTGTGTGTAATTGTGTGTAACTGGTGTGTAACTGGTGTGTAACTGTGTGTAACTGGTGTGTAACTGATGTGTAACTGGTGTGTAACTGATGTGTAACTGGTGTGTGACTGGTGTGTAACTGGTGTGTAACTGTGTGTAACTGATGTGTAACTGGTGTTTAACTGTGTGTTACTGATGTGTAACTGGTGTGTATCTGTGTGTAACTGATGTGTAACTGGTGTGTAGCTGGTGTGTAACTGGTGTGTAACTGTGTGTAACTGGTGTGTAACTGATGTGTAACTGGTGTGTAACAGTGTGTAACTGGTGTGTCACTGGTGTGTGACTGTGTGTAACTGGGGTATCACTGGTGTGTAACTGTGTGTAACTGGTGTGTCACTGGTGTGTAACTGTGTGTAACTGGGGTGTCACTGGTGTGTAACTGTATGTAACTGGGGTGTCACTGGTGTGTAACTGTGTGTAACTGTGTGTAACTGTGTGTAACTGGTGTGTAACTGTGTGTAACTGGTGTGTCACTGTGTGTAACTGTGTGTAACTGGAGTGTCACTGGTGTGTAACTGGTGTGTAACTGTTGTGTAACTGATGTGTAACTGGTGTGTAACTGATGTGTAATTGGTGTGTAACTGTGTGTAACTGATGTGTAACTGGTGTGTAACTGGTGTGTAACTGGTGTGTAACTGATGTGTAACTGTGTGTAGCTGGTGTAACTGGTGTGTAACTGTGTGTAACTGATGTGTAACTGGTTTGTAACTGTGTGTAACTGATGTGTAACTGGTGTGTAACAATGTGTAACTGGTGTGTCACTGGTGTGTGACTGTTTGTAACTGGGGTATCACTGGTGTGTAACTGTGTGTAACTGGTGTGTCACTGGTGTGTAACTGTGTGTAACTGGGGTGTCACTGGTGTGTAACTGTATGTAACTGGGGTGTCACTGGTGTGTAACTGTGTGTAACTGGTGTGTAACTGTGTGTAACTGGTGTGTCACTGTGTGTAACTGTGTGTAACTGGGGTGTCACTGGTGTGTAACTGTGTTTAACTGGTGTTTAACTGTGTGTAACAGGTGTGTAACTGTGTGTAACTGGTGTGTCACTGGTGTGTGACTTGTGTGTAACTGTATGTAACTGGTGTGTAACTGTGTGTAACTGGGGTGTCACTGGTGTGTAACTGTGTGTAACTGGTGTGTCATTGGTGTGTAACTGGGGTGTCACTGGTGTGTAACTGTGTGTAACTGGGGTGTCACTGGTGTGTAACTGTGTGTAACTGTGTGTAACTGGGGTGTCACTGTTGTGTAACTGTGTGTAACTGGTGTGTAACTGTGTGTAACTGTGTGTAACTGCTGTGTCACTGTGTGTAACTGTTGTGTAACTGTGTGTAACTGCTGTGTCACTGTGTGTAACTGGTGTGTCACTGTGTGTAACTGGTGTGTAACTGTCTGTAACAGTGTGTCAATGGTGAGTAACTGTGCAACTGTTGTGTAACTGGTGTGTAACTAGTGTGTAACTGGTGTGTAGCTGGTGTGTAACTGGTGTGTAACAGGTGTGTAACTGGTGTGTAACTGTGTGTAGCTGGTGTGTAGCTGGTGTGTAACTGGTGTGTAACTGTGTGTAACTGGTGTGTCACTGGTGTGTAACTGTGCAACTAGTTTTTAACTGGTGTGTAACTGTGTGTAACTGTGTGTAACTAGTGTGTCACTGGTGTATAACTGTGTGTAACTGGGGTGTCACTGGTGTGTAACTATAACTGGGGTGTCACTGGTGTGTAACTGGTGTGTAACTGTGTGTAACTGGGGTGTCACTGGTGTGTAACTGTGTGTAACTGGTGTGTCATTGGTGTGTAACTGGGGTGTCACTGGTGTGTAACTGTGTGTAACTGGGGTGTCACTGGTGTGTAACTGTGTGTAACTGTGTGTAACTGGGGTGTCACTGGTGTGTAACTGTGTGTAACTGTGTGTAACGGTGTGTAACTGCTGTGTCACTGTGTGTAACTGGTGTGTAACTGTGTGTAACTGCTGTGTCATTGTGTGTAACTGGTGTGTCACTGTGTGTAACTGGTGTGTAATTGTGTGTAACTGTGTGTAACTGGTGTGTAACTGTGCAACTGGGGTGTAACTGGTGTGTAACTAGTGTGTAACTGATGTGTAGCTGGTGTGTAACTGTGTGTAGCTGGTGTGTAGCTGGTGTATAACTGTGTGTAGCTGGTGTGTAATTGTTGTGTAACAGGTGTGTAACAGGTGTGTAACTGGTTTGTAACTGGTGTGTAACTGTGTGTAACTGGTGTGTCACTGGTGTTTAAGTGTGCAACTGGTGTGTAACTGGTGTGTAACCAGTGTGTAACTGGTGTGTAGCTGGTGTGTAACTGGTGTGTAACTGTGTGTAGCTGGTGTGTAGCTGGTGTGTAACTGGTGTGTAACAGGTGTGTAACTGTTGTGTAACTGGTGTGTAACTGTGTTTAATTGGTGTGTCACTGGTGTGTAACTGTGCAACTGGTTTGTAACTGGTGTGTAATTAGTGTGCAACTGGTGTGTAACTGTATGTAACTGGGGTGTCACTGGTGTGTAACTGTGTGTAACTGGTGTGTAACTGGGGTGTCACTGGTGTGTAACTGTGTGTAACTGGTGTGTCATTGGTGTGTAAGTGGGGTGTCACTGGTGTGTAACTGTGTGTAACTGTGTGTAACTGCTGTGTCACTGTGTGTAACTGGTGTGTAACTGTGTGTAACTGCTGTGTCACTGTGTGTAACTGGTGTGTCACTGGTGTGTAACTGTGCAACTGGTTTGTAACTGGTGTGTAATAAGTGTGTAACTGGTGTGTCACTGGTGTGTCACTGGTGTGTCACTGGTGTGTCACTGGTGTGTAACTGGTGTGTAACTGGTGTGTCACTGGTTTGTAGCTGGTGCAAACATAATTAAGTTCAACATGTGTGTTTCATATGGTAAAAAAATATGGTTTTGATAAATGAGTTTAGTTTTTACAAGAGTGTTTCATTTTGCAAAGGAGCTAAAGTGTTTTGATAATTGGGTTTGAGGCTGTGCTAAATAAAACAAAACAATCAAAATTGTGTTTATTCAATCGTAAAAAACTGTAAACAATGTTCATAGGGACGAGGGGCAATGTCCCAGGGGCCCCTGTCCTCAGACCCTCCCTCTGTCCTTAGATCCTCCTTCTGTCCTCAGACCCTGTGTAACTGTGTGTAACTAGTGTGTCACTGGTGTGTCACTGGTGTGTAACTGTGTGTAACTGGGGTGTCACTGTTGTGTAACTGTGTGTAACTGTGTGTAACTGGTGTGTAACTGTGTGTAACTGGTGTGTCACTGGTGTGTAATTGTGTGTAACTGTGTGTAACTGTGTGTAACAGGTGTGTAACTGTGTGTAACTGGTGTGTCACTGGTGTGTGACTGGTGTGTAACTGTGTGTAACTGGTGTGTATCTGTGTGTAACTGGTGTGTCACTGGTGTGTATCTGTGTGTAACTGGGGTGTCACTGGTGTGTAACTGTGTGTAACTGGTGTGTCACTGGTGTGTAACTGTGTGTAACTGGGGTGACACGGGTGTGTAACTGTGTGTAACTGGTGTGTAACTGTGTGTAACTGGTGTGTCACTGTGTGTAACTGGTGTGTAACTGTGTGTAACTGCTGTGTCACTGTGTGTAACTGGTGTGTAACTGGTGTGTAACTGTGAGTAACTGGTGTGTAACTGATGTGTAACTGGTGTGTAGCTGGTGTGTAACTGGGGTGTAACTGTGTGTAACTGGTGTGTAACTGATGTGTAACTGGTGTGTAGCTGGTGTGTAACTGGTGTGTAACTGATGTGTAACTGGTGTGTAACAGTGTGTAACTGGTGTGTCACTGGTGTGTGACTGTGTGTAACTGGGGTATCACTGGTGTGTAACTGTGTGTAACTGGTGTGTCACTGGTGTGTAACTGTGTGTAAAAGGGGTGTCACTGGTGTGTAACTGTATGTAACTGGGGTGTCACTGGTGTGTAACTGTGTGTAACTGTGTGTAACTTGTGTGTAACTGTGTATAACTGGTGTGTCACTGTGTGTAAATGTGTGTAACTGGGGTGTCATTGGTGTGTAACTGTGTGTAACTGGTGTGTAACCGAGTGTAACCGGTGTGTAACTGTGTGTAACTGTTGTGTCACTGGTGTGTGACTTGTGTGTAACTGTAGGTAACTGGTGTGTAACTGTGTGTAACTGGGGTGTCACTGGTGTGTAACTGGTGTGTCATTGGTGTGTAACTAGGGTGTCACTGGTGTGTAACTGTGTGTAACTGTGTGTAACTGGGGTGTCACTGTTGTGTAACTGTGTGTAACTGTTGTGTAACTGTGTGTAACTGCTGTGTCACTGTGTGTAACTGCTGTGTCACTGTGTGTAACTGGTCTGTCACTGTGTGTAACTGGTGTGTAACTGTGTGTAACAGTGTGTAACTGGTGTGTAACTGTGCAACTGGGGTGTAACTGGGGTGTAACTGGTGTGTAACTAGTGTGTAACTGGTGTGTAGCTGGTGTGTAACTAGTGTGTAACTGGTGTGTAGCTGGTGTGTAACTGGTGTGTAACAGGTGTGTAACTGGTGTGTAACTGTGTGTAGCTGGTGTGTAGCTGGTGTGTAGCTTGTGTGTCACTGGTGTGTAACAGTGCAACTGGTTTGTAACTGGTGTGTAACTGTGTGTAACTGTGTGTAACTAGTGTGTCACTGGTGTGAAACTGTGTGTAACTGGGGTGTCACTGGTGTGTAACTGTATGTAACTGGGGTGTCACTGGTGTGTAACTGGTGTGTAACTGTGTGTAACTGGGGTGTCACTGGTGTGTAACTGTGTGTAACTGGTGTGTCATTGGTGTGTAACTGGGGTGTCACTGGTGTGTAACTGTGTGTAACTGGGGTGTCACTGGTGTGTAACTGTGTGTAACTGGGGTGTCACTGGTGTGTAACTGTGTGTAACTGTGTGTAACTGCTGTGTCACTGTGTGTAACTGGTGTGTAACTGTGTATAACTGCTGTGTCACTGTGTGTAACTGCTGTGTCACTGTGTGTAACTGGTGTGTAATTGTGTGTAACTGTGTGTAACTGGTGTGTAACAGTGCAACAGGGGTGTAACTGGTGTGTAACTAGTGTGTAACTGGTGTGTAACTGTGTGTAGCTGGTGTGTAGCTGGTGTGTAACTGGTGTGTAACTGTGTGTAGCTGGTGTGTAACTGTTGTGTAACTGTTGTGTAACAGGTGTGTAACTGGTTTGTAACTGGTGTGTAACTGTGTGTAACTGGTGTGTCACTGGTGTGTAAGTGTGCAACTGGTGTGTAACTGGTGTGTAACTAGTGTGTAACTGGTGTGTAGCTGGTGTGTAACTGGTGTGTAACTGTGTGTAGCTGGTGTGTAGCTGGTGTGTAACTGGTGTGTAACTGTGTGTAACTGTATGTAACTGGTGTGTCACTGGTGTGTAACTGTGCAACTGGTTTTTAACTGGTGTGTAACTGTGTGTAACTGTGTGTAACTAGTGTGTCACTGGTGTATAACTGTGTGTAACTGGGGTGTCACTGGTGTGTAACTATAACTGGGGTGTCACTGGTGTGTAACTGTGTGTAACTGTGTGTAACTGGGGTGTCACTGGTGTGTAACTGTGTGTAACTGTGTGTAACTGGGGTGTCACTGGTGTGTAACTGCTGTGTCACTGTGTGTAACTGGTGTGTAACTGTGTGTAACTGCTGTGTCATTGTGTGTAACTGGTGTGTCACTGTGTGTAACTGGTGTGTAATTGTGTGTAACTGTGTGTAACTGGTGTGTAACTGTGCAACTGGGGTGTAACTGGTGTGTAACTAGTGTGTAACTGATGTGTAGCTGGTGTGTAACTGTGTGTAGCTGGTGTGTAGCTGGTGTGTAACTGTGTGTAGCTGGTGTGTAACTGTTGTGTAACAGGTGTGTAACAGGTGTGTGACTGGTTTGTAACTGGTGTGTAACTGTGTGTAACTGGTGTGTCACTGGTGTTTAAGTGTGCAACTGGTGTGTAACTGGTGTGTAACCAGTGTGTAACTGGTGTGTAGCTGGTGTGTAACTGGTGTGTAACTGTGTGTAGCTGGTGTGTAGCTGGTGTGTAACTGGTGTGTAACAGGTGTGTAACTGTTGTGTAACTGGTGTGTAACTGTGTGCAACTGGCGTGTCACTGGTGTGTAACTGTGTGTAACTGGTGTGTCACTGGTGTGTAACTGTGTGTAACTGGTGTGTCATCGGTGTGTAACTGTGTGTAACTAGGGTGTAACTGGTGTGTAACTGTGTGTAACTGATGTGTAACTGGTGTGTAACTGTGTGTAACTGATGTGTAACTGTGTGTAACTGGTGTGTCATTGGTGTGTAACTGTGTGTAACTGGGGTGTCACTGGTGTGTAACTGTGTGTAACTGGGGTGTCACTGGTGTGTAACTATGTGTAACTGTGTGTAACTGGTGTGTCACTGGTGTGTAACTGTGTGTAACTGGGGTGTCACGGGTGTGTAACTGTGTGTAACTGTGTGTAACTGGTGTGTCACTGTGTGTAACTGGTGTGTAACTGTGTGTAACTGCTGTGTCACTGTGTGTAACTGTGTGTAACTGGTGTGTAACTGGTGTGTAACTGTGTGTAACTGGTGTGTAACTGATGTGTAACTGGTGTGTAACTGATGTGTAACTGGTGTGTGACTGGTGTGTAACTGGTGTGTAACTGTGTGTAACTGATGTGTAACTGGTGTTTAACTGTGTGTTACTGATGTGTAACTGGTGTGTATCTGTGTGTAACTGATGTGTAACTGGTGTGTAGCTGGTGTGTAACTGGTGTGTAACTGTGTGTAACTGGTGTGTAACGGATGTGTAACTGGTGTGTAACAGTGTGTAACTGGTGTGTCACTGGTGTGTGACTGTGTGTAACTGGGGTATCACTGGTGTGTAACTGTGTGTAACTGGTGTGTCACTGGTGTGTAACTGTGTGTAACTGGGGTGTCACTGGTGTGTAACTGTATGTAACTGGGGTGTCACTGGTGTGTAACTGTGTGTAACTGTGTGTAACTGGTGTGTAACTGTGTGTAACTGGTGTGTCACTGTGTGTAACTGTGTGTAACTGGAGTGTCACTGGTGTGTAACTGTGTGTAACTGGTGTGTAACTGTTGTGTAACTGATGTGTAACTGGTGTGTAACTGATGTGTAACTGGTGTGTAACTGTGTGTAACTGATGTGTAACTGGTGTGTAACTGGTGTGTAACTGTGTGTAACTGATGTGTAACTGTGTGTAGCTGGTGTAACTGGTGTGTAACTGTGTGTAACTGATGTGTAACTGGTTTGTAACTGTGTGTAACTGATGTGTAACTGGTGTGTAACAATGTGTAACTGGTGTGTCACTGGTGTGTGACTGTTTGTAACTGGGGTATCACTGGTGTGTAACTGTGTGTAACTGGTGTGTCACTGGTGTGTAACTGTGTGTAACTGGGGTGTCACTGGTGTGTAACTGTATGTAACTGGGGTGTCACTGGTGTGTAACTGTGTGTAACTGGTGTGTAACTGTGTGTAACTGGTGTGTCACTGTGTGTAACTGTGTGTAACTGGGGTGTCACTGGTGTGTAACTGTGTTTAACTGGTGTTTAACTGTGTGTAACAGGTGTGTAACTGTGTGTAACTGGTGTGTCACTGGTGTGTGACTTGTGTGTAACTGTATGTAACTGGTGTGTAACTGTGTGTAACTGGGGTGTCACTGGTGTGTAACTGTGTGTAACTGGTGTGTCATTGGTGTGTAACTGGGGTGTCACTGGTGTGTAACTGTGTGTAACTGGGGTGTCACTGGTGTGTAACTGTGTGTAACTGTGTGTAACTGGGGTGTCACTGTTGTGTAACTGTGTGTTACTGATGTGTAACTGGTGTGTATCTGTGTGTAACTGATGTGTAACTGGTGTGTAGCTGGTGTGTAACTGGTGTGTAACTGTGTGTAACTGGTGTGTAACTGATGTGTAACTGGTGTGTAACAGTGTGTAACTGGTGTGTCACTGGTGTGTGACTGTGTGTAACTGGGGTATCACTGGTGTGTAACTGTGTGTAACTGGTGTGTCACTGGTGTGTAACTGTGTGTAACTGGGGTGTCACTGGTGTGTAACTGTATGTAACTGGGGTGTCACTGGTGTGTAACTGTGTGTAACTGTGTGTAACTGTGTGTAACTGGTGTGTAACTGTGTGTAACTGGTGTGTCACTGTGTGTAACTGTGTGTAACTGGAGTGTCACTGGTGTGTAACTGTGTGTAACTGGTGTGTAACTGTTGTGTAACTGATGTGTAACTGGTGTGTAACTGATGTGTAATTGGTGTGTAACTGTGTGTAACTGATGTGTAACTGGTGTGTAACTGGTGTGTAACTGGTGTGTAACTGATGTGTAACTGTGTGTAGCTGGTGTAACTGGTGTGTAACTGTGTGTAACTGATGTGTAACTGGTTTGTAACTGTGTGTAACTGATGTGTAACTGGTGTGTAACAATGTGTAACTGGTGTGTCACTGGTGTGTGACTGTTTGTAACTGGGGTATCACTGGTGTGTAACTGTGTGTAACTGATGTGTCACTGGTGTGTAACTGTGTGTAACTGGGGTGTCACTGGTGTGTAACTGTATGTAACTGGGGTGTCACTGGTGTGTAACTGTGTGTAACTGGTGTGTAACTGTGTGTAACTGGTGTGTCACTGTGTGTAACTGTGTGTAACTGGGGTGTCACTGGTGTGTAACTGTGTTTAACTGGTGTTTAACTGTGTGTAACAGGTGTGTAACTGTGTGTAACTGGTGTGTCACTGGTGTGTGACTTGTGTGTAACTGTATGTAACTGGTGTGTAACTGTGTGTAACTGGGGTGTCACTGGTGTGTAACTGTGTGTAACTGGTGTGTCATTGGTGTGTAACTGGGGTGTCACTGGTGTGTAACTGTGTGTAACTGGGGTGTCACTGGTGTGTAACTGTGTGTAACTGTGTGTAACTGGGGTGTCACTGTTGTGTAACTGTGTGTAACTGGTGTGTAACTGTGTGTAACTGTGTGTAACTGCTGTGTCACTGTGTGTAACTGTTGTGTAACTGTGTGTAACTGCTGTGTCACTGTGTGTAACTGGTGTGTCACTGTGTGTAACTGGTGTGTAACTGTCTGTAACAGTGTGTCAATGGTGAGTAACTGTGCAACTGGGGTGTAACTGGTGTGTAACTAGTGTGTAACTGGTGTGTAGCTGGTGTGTAACTGGTGTGTAACAGGTGTGTAACTGGTGTGTAACTGGTGTGTAACTGTGTGTAGCTGGTGTGTAGCTGGTGTGTAACTGGTGTGTAACTGTGTGTAACTGGTGTGTCACTGGTGTGTAACTGTGCAACTGGTTTTTAACTGGTGTGTAACTGTGTGTAACTGTGTGTAACTAGTGTGTCACTGGTGTATAACTGTGTGTAACTGGGGTGTCACTGGTGTGTAACTATAACTGGGGTGTCACTGGTGTGTAACTGTGTGTAACTGGTGTGTAACTGTGTGTAACTGGGGTGTCACTGGTGTGTAACTGTGTGTAACTGGTGTGTCATTGGTGTGTAACTGGGGTGTCACTGGTGTGTAACTGTGTGTAACTGGGGTGTCACTGGTGTGTAACTGTGTGTAACTGTGTGTAACTGGGGTGTCACTGGTGTGTAACTGTGTGTAACTGTGTGTAACTGTGTGTAACTGCTGTGTCACTGTGTGCAACTGGTGTGTAACTGTGTGTAACTGCTGTGTCATTGTGTGTAACTGGTGTGTCACTGTGTGTAACTGGTGTGTAATTGTGTGTAACTGTGTGTAACTGGTGTGTAACTGTGCAACTGGGGTGTAACTGGTGTGTAACTAGTGTGTAACTGATGTGTAGCTGGTGTGTAACTGTGTGTAGCTGGTGTGTAGCTGGTGTATAACTGTGTGTAGCTGGTGTGTAATTGTTGTGTAACAGGTGTGTAACAGGTGTGTAACTGGTTTGTAACTGGTGTGTAACTGTGTGTAACTGGTGTGTCACTGGTGTTTAAGTGTGCAACTGGTGTGTAACTGGTGTGTAACCAGTGTGTAACTGGTGTGTAGCTGGTGTGTAACTGGTGTGTAACTGTGTGTAGCTGGTGTGTAGCTGGTGTGTAACTGGTGTGTAACAGGTGTGTAACTGTTGTGTAACTGGTGTGTAACTGTGTTTAATTGGTGTGTCACTGGTGTGTAACTGTGCAACTGGTTTGTAACTGGTGTGTAATTAGTGTGCAACTGGTGTGTAACTGTATGTAACTGGGGTGTCACTGGTGTGTAACTGTGTGTAACTGGTGTGTAACTGTGTGTAACTGGGGTGTCACTGGTGTGTAACTGTGTGTAACTGGTGTGTCATTGGTGTGTAAGTGGGGTGTCACTGGTGTGTAACTGTGTGTAACTGTGTGTAACTGCTGTGTCACTGTGTGTAACTGGTGTGTAACTGTGTGTAACTGCTGTGTCACTGTGTGTAACTGGTGTGTCACTGGTGTGTAACTGTGCAACTGGTTTGTAACTGGTGTGTAATAAGTGTGTAACTGGTGTGTCACTGGTGTGTCACTGGTGTGTCACTGGTGTGTCACTGGTGTGTCACTGGTGTGTAACTGGTGTGTAACTGGTGTGTCACTGGTTTGTAGCTGGTGCAAACATAATTAAGTTCAACATGTGTGTTTCATATGGTAAAAAAATATGGTTTTGATAAATGAGTTTAGTTTTTACAAGAGTGTTTCATTTTGCAAAGGAGCTAAAGTGTTTTGATAATTGGGTTTGAGGCTGTGCTAAATAAAACAAAACAATCAAAATTGTGTTATTTCAATCGTAAAAAACTGTAAACAATGTTCATAGGGACGAGGGGCAATGTCCCAGGGGCCCCTGTCCTCAGACCCTCCCTCTGTCCTTAGACCCTCCTTGTGTCCTCAGACCCTGTGTAACTGTGTGTAACTAGTGTGTCACTGGTGTGTCACTGGTGTGTAACTGTGTGTAACTGGGGTGTCACTGTTGTGTAACTGTGTGTAACTGTGTGTAACTGGTGTGTAACTGTGTGTAACTGGTGTGTCACTGGTGTGTAATTGTGTGTAACTGTGTGTAACTGTGTGTAACTGTGTGTAACAGGTGTGTAACTGTGTGTAACTGGTGTGTCACTGGTGTGTGACTGGTGTGTAACTGTGTGTAACTGGTGTGTATCTGTGTGTAACTGGTGTGTCACTGGTGTGTATCTGTGTGTAACTGGGGTGTCACTGGTGTGTAACTGTGTGTAACTGGTGTGTCACTGGTGTGTAACTGTGTGTAACTGGGGTGACACGGGTGTGTAACTGTGTGTAACTGGTGTGTAACTGTGTGTAACTGGTGTGTCACTGTGTGTAACTGGTGTGTAACTGTGTGTAACTGCTGTGTCACTGTGTGTAACTGGTGTGTAACTGGTGTGTAACTGTGAGTAACTGGTGTGTAACTGATGTGTAACTGGTGTGTAGCTGGTGTGTAACTGGGGTGTAACTGTGTGTAACTGGTGTGTAACTGATGTGTAACTGGTGTGTAGCTGGTGTGTAACTGGTGTGTAACTGATGTGTAACTGGTGTGTAACAGTGTGTAACTGGTGTGTCACTGGTGTGTGACTGTGTGTAACTGGGGTATCACTGGTGTGTAACTGTGTGTAACTGGTGTGTCACTGGTGTGTAACTGTGTGTAAAAGGGGTGTCACTGGTGTGTAACTGTATGTAACTGGGGTGTCACTGGTGTGTAACTGTGTGTAACTGTGTGTAACTTGTGTGTAACTGTGTATAACTGGTGTGTCACTGTGTGTAAATGTGTGTAACTGGGGTGTCATTGGTGTGTAACTGTGTGTAACTGGTGTGTAACCGAGTGTAACCGGTGTGTAACTGTGTGTAACTGTTGTGTCACTGGTGTGTGACTTGTGTGTAACTGTAGGTAACTGGTGTGTAACTGTGTGTAACTGGGGTGTCACTGGTGTGTAACTGGTGTGTCATTGGTGTGTAACTAGGGTGTCACTGGTGTGTAACTGTGTGTAACTGTGTGTAACTGGGGTGTCACTGTTGTGTAACTGTGTGTAACTGTTGTGTAACTGTGTGTAACTGCTGTGTCACTGTGTGTAACTGCTGTGTCACTGTGTGTAACTGGTCTGTCACTGTGTGTAACTGGTGTGTAACTGTGTGTAACAGTGTGTAACTGGTGTGTAACTGTGCAACTGGGGTGTAACTGGTGTGTAACTAGTGTGTAACTGGTGTGTAGCTGGTGTGTAACTGGTGTGTAACAGGTGTGTAACTGGTGTGTAACTGTGTGTAGCTGGTGTGTAGCTGGTGTGTAGCTGGTGTGTCACTGGTGTGTAACAGTGCAACTGGTTTGTAACTGGTGTGTAACTGTGTGTAACTGTGTGTAACTAGTGTGTCACTGGTGTGAAACTGTGTGTAACTGGGGTGTCACTGGTGTGTAACTGTATGTAACTGGGGTGTCACTGGTGTGTAACTGGTGTGTAACTGTGTGTAACTGGGGTGTCACTGGTGTGTAACTGTGTGTAACTGGTGTGTCATTGGTGTGTAACTGGGGTGTCACTGGTGTGTAACTGTGTGTAACTGGGGTGTCACTGGTGTGTAACTGTGTGTAACTGGGGTGTCACTGGTGTGTAACTGTGTGTAACTGTGTGTAACTGCTGTGTCACTGTGTGTAACTGGTGTGTAACTGTGTATAACTGCTGTGTCACTGTGTGTAACTGCTGTGTCACTGTGTGTAACTGGTGTGTAATTGTGTGTAACTGTGTGTAACTGGTGTGTAACAGTGCAACAGGGGTGTAACTGGTGTGTAACTAGTGTGTAACTGGTGTGTAACTGTGTGTAGCTGGTGTGTAGCTGGTGTGTAACTGGTGTGTAACTGTGTGTAGCTGGTGTGTAACTGTTGTGTAACTGTTGTGTAACAGGTGTGTAACTGGTTTGTAACTGGTGTGTAACTGTGCAACTGGTGTGTAACTGGTGTGTAACTAGTGTGTAACTGGTGTGTAGCTGGTGTGTAACTGGTGTGTAACTGTGTGTAGCTGGTGTGTAACTGGTGTGTAACAGGTGTGTAACTGTTGTGTAACTGGTGTGTAATTGTGTGTAATTGGTGTGTCACTGGTGTGTAACTGTGCAACTGGTTTGTAACTGGTGTGTAATTAGTGTGCAACTGGTGTGTAACTGTATGTAACTGGGGTGTCACTGGTGTGTAACTGTGTGTAACTGGTGTGTAACTGTGTGTAACTGGGGTGTCACTGGTGTGTAACTGTGTGTAACTGGTGTGTCATTGGTGTGTAACTGGGGTGTCACTGGTGTGTAACTGTGTGTAACTGGGGTGTCACTGGTGTGTAACTGTGTGTAACTGGGGTGTCACTGGTGTGTAACTGTGTGTAACTGGGGTGTCACTGGTGTGTAACTGTGTGTAACTGTGTGTAACTGCTGTGTCACTGTGTGTAACTGGTGTGTAACTGTGTGTAACTGCTGTGTCACTGTGTGTAACTGTTGTGTAACTGTCTGTAACTGCTGTGTCACTGTGTGTAACTGGTGTGTCACTGTGTGTAACTGGTGTGTAATTGTGTGTAACTGTGTGTAACTGGTGTGTAACTGTGCAACTGGGGTGTAACTGGTGTGTAACTAGTGTGTAACTGGTGTGTAGCTGGTGTGTAACTGTGTGTAGCTGGTGTATAGCTGGTGTGTAACTGGTGTGTAACTGTGTGTAACTGGTGTGTCACTGGTGTGTAAGTGTGCAACTGGTGTGTAACTAGTGTGTAACTGGTGTGTAGCTGGTGTGTAACTGTGTGTAGCTGGTGTGTAACTGGTGTGTAACAGGTGTGTAACTGTTGTGTAACTGTTGTGTAACTGGTGTGTAACTGTGTGTAACTCGGGTGTCACTGGTGTGTAACTGTATGTAACTGGGGTGTCACTGGTGTGTAACTGGTGTGTAACTGTGTGTAACTGGTGTGTAACTGTTGTGTAACTGATGTGTAACTGGTGTGTAACTGTGTGTTACTGATGTGTAACGGGTGTGTAACTGGTGTGTAACTGTGTAACTGATGTGTAACTGGTGTGTAACTGTGTGTAACTGATGTGTAACTGGTTTGTAGCTGGTGTGTAACTGGTGTGTAACTGTGTGTAACTGATGTGTAACTGGTGTCTAACAGTGTGTAACTGGTGTGTCACTGGTGTGTGACTGTGTGTAACTGGGGTATCACTGGTGTGTAACTGTGTGTAACTGGTGTGTCACTGGTGTGTAACTGTGTGTAACAGGGGTGTCACTGGTGTGTAACTGTATGTAACTGGGGTGTCACTGGTGTGTAACTGTGTGTAACTGTGTGTAACTGTGTGTAACTTGTGTGTAACTGTGTGTAACTGGTGTGTCACTGTGTGTAACTGTGTGTAACTGGGGTGTCACTGGTGTGTAACTGTGTGTAACTGGTGTGTCATTGGTGTGTAACTGGGGTGTCATTGGTGTGTCACTGTGTGTAACTGGGGTGTCACTGTTGTGTAACTGTGTGTAACTGGTGTGTAACTGTGTGTAACTGCTGTGTCACTGTGTGTAACTGTTGTGTAACTGTGTGTAACTGCTGTGTCACTGTGTGTAACTGTTGTGTAACTGTCTGTAACTGCTGTGTCACTGTGTGTAACTGGTGTGTCACTGTGTGTAACTGGTGTGTAACTGTGCAACTGGGGTGTAACTGGTGTGTAACTAGTGTGTAACTGGTGTGTAGCTGGTGTGTAACTGTGTGTAGCTGGTGTGTAGCTGGTGTGTAACTGGTGTGTAACTGTGTGTAGCTGGTGTGTAACAGGTGTGTAATTGGTGTGTAACTGTGTGTAACTGGTGTGTCACTGGTGTGTAAGTGTGCAACTGGTGTGTAACTGGTGTGTAACTAGTGTGTAACTGGTGTGTAGCTGGTGTGTAACTGTGTGTAGCTGGTGTGTAGCTGGTGTGTAACTGGTGTGTAACAGGTGTGTAACTGTTGTGTAACTGGTATGTAACTGTGTGTAACTGGGGTGTCTCTGGTGTGTAACTGTATGTAACTGGGGTTTCACTGGTGTGTAACTGGTGTGTAACTGTGTGTAACTGGTGTGTAACTGTTGTGTAACTGATGTGTAACTGGTGTGTAACTGTGTGTAACTGATGTGTAACTGGTGTGTAACTGGTGTGTAACTGTGTGTAACTGATGTGTAACTGGTGTGTAACTGTGTGTAACTGATGTGTAACTGGTGTGTAGCTGGTGTGTAACTGGTGTGTAACTGGTGTGTAACTGGTGTCTAACAGTGTGTAACTGGTGTGTCACTGGTGTGTGACTGTGTGTAACTGGGGTATCACTGGTGTGTAACTGTGTGTAACTGGTGTGTCACTGGTGTGTAACTGTGTGTAACAGGGGTGTCACTGGTGTGTAACTGTATGTAACTGGTGTGTCACTGGTGTGTAACTGTGTGTAACAGGGGTGTCACTGGTGTGTAACTGTATGTAACTGGGGTGTCACTGGTGTGTAACTGTGTGTAACTGTGTGTAACTTGTGTGTAACTGTGTGTAACTGGTGTGTCACTGTGTGTAACTTGGGTGTCACTGGTGTGTAACTGTGTGTAACTGGTGTGTAACTGAGTCTAACAGGTGTGTAACAGTGTGTAACTGTTGTGTCACTGGTGTGTGACTTGTGTGTAACTGTATGTAACTGGTGTGTAACTGGGGTGTCACTGGTGTGTAACTGTGTGTAACTGGTGTGTCATTGGTGTGTAACTGGGGTGTCACTGGTGTGTAACTGTGTGTAACTGGGGTGTCACTGTTGTGTAACTGTGTGTAATTGGTGTGTAACTGTGTGTAACTGCTGTGTCACTGTGTGTAACTGTTGTGTAACTGTGTGTAACTGCTGTGTCACTGTGTGTAACTGGTGTGTCACTGTGTGTAACTGGTGTGTAACTGTGTGTAAAAGTGTGTAACTGGTGTGTAACTGTGCAACTGGGGTGTCACTGGTGTGTAACTGTGTGTAACTGTGTGTAACTGGGGTGTCACTGTTGTGTAACTGTGTGTAACTTGTGTGTAACTGTGTGTAACTGCTGTGTCACTGTGTGTAACTGTTGTGTAACTGTGTGTAAGTGCTGTGTCACTGTGTGTAACTGGTGTGTCACTGTGTGTAACTGGTGTGTAACTGTGTGTAACAGTGTGTAACTGTTGTGTCACTGGTGTGTGACTTGTGTGTAACTGTATGTAACTGGTGTGTAACTGGGGTGTCACTGGTGTGTAACTGTGTGTAACTGGTGTGTCATTGGTGTGTAACTAGGGTGTCACTGGTGTGTCACCGTGTGTAACTGGGGTGTCACTGTTGTGTAACTGTGTGTAACTGTTGTGTAACTGTGTGTAACTGCTGTGTCACTGTGTGTAACTGTTGTGTAACTGTCTGTAACTGCTGTGTCACTGTGTGTAACTGGTGTGTCACTGTGTGTAACTGGTGTGTAATTGTGTGTAACTGTGTGTAACTGGTGTGTAACTGTGCAACTGGGGTGTAACTGGTGTGTAACTAGTGTGTAACTGGTGTGTAGCTGGTGTGTAACTGTGTGTAGCTGGTGTGTAGCTGGTGTGTAACTGTTGTGTAACTGTGTGTAGCTGGTGTGTAACAGGTGTGTAATTGGTGTGTAACTGGTGTGTAACTGTGTGTAACTGGTGTGTCACTGGTGTGTAAGTGTGCAACTGGTGTGTAACTGGTGTGTAACTAGTGTGTAACTGGTGTGTAGCTGGTGTGTAACTGTGTGTAGCTGGTGTGTAGCTGGTGTGTAACTGGTGTGTAACAGGTGTGTAACTGTTGTGTAACTGGTATGTAACTGTGTGTAACTGGGGTGTCACTGGTGTGTAACTGTATGTAACTGGGGTGTCACTGGTGTGTAACTGGTGTGTAACTGTGTGTAACTGGTGTGTAACTGTTGTGTAACTGATGTGTAACATGTGTGTAACTGTGTGTAACTGATGTGTAACTGGTGTGTAACTGGTGTGTAACTGTGTGTAACTGATGTGTAACTGGTGTGTAACTGTGTGTAACTGATGTGTAACTGGTGTGTAGCTGGTGTGTAACTGGTGTGTAACTGTGTGTAACTGATGTGTAACTGGTGTCTAACAGTGTGTAACTGGTGTGTCACTGGTGTGTGACTGTGTGTAACTGGGGTATCACTGGTGTGTAACTGTGTGTAACTGGTGTGTAACTGGTGTGTAACTGTGTGTAACAGGGGTGTCACTGGTGTGTAACTGTATGTAACTGGGGTGTCACTGGTGTGTAACTGTGTGTAACTGTGTGTAACTTGTGTGTAACTGTGTGTAACTGGTGTGTCACTGTGTGTAACTTGGGTGTCACTGGTGTGTAACTGTGTGTAACTGGTGTGTAACTGAGTCTAACAGGTGTGTAACAGTGTGTAACTGTTGTGTCACTGGTGTGTGACTTGTGTGTAACTGTATGTAACTGGTGTGTAACTGGGGTGTCACTGGTGTGTAACTGTGTGTAACTGGTGTGTCATTGGTGTGTAACTGGGGTGTCACTGGTGTGTAACTGTGTGTAACTGGTGTGTCACTGGTGTGTAACTGTGTGTAACAGGGGTGTCACTGGTGTGTAACTGTATGTAACTGGGGTGTCACTGGTGTGTAACTGTTGTGTAACTGTGTGTAACTGCTGTGTCACTGTGTGTAACTGGTGTGTCACTGTGTGTAACTGGTGTGTAACTGTGTGTAACAGTGTGTAACTGGTGTGTAACTGTGCAACTGGGGTGTAACTGGTGTGTAACTAGTGTGTAACTGGTGTGTAGCTGGAGTGTAGCTGGTGTGTAGCTGGTGTGTCACTGGTGTGTAACAGTGCAACTGGTGTGTAACTGTGTGTAACTGTGTGTAACTAGTGTGTCACTGGTGTGTAACTGTGTGTAACTGGGGTGTCACTGGTGTGTAACTGTATGTAACTGGGGTGTCACTGGTGTGTAACTGTGTGTAACTGGTGTGTAACTGTGTGTAACTGGGGTGTCACTGGTGTGTAACTGTGTGTAACTGGTGTGTCATTGGTGTGTAACTGGGGTGTCACTGGTGTGTAACTGTGTGTAACTGGGGTGTCACTGGTGTGTAACTGTGTGTAACTGTGTGTAACTGTGTGTAACTGCTGTGTCACTGTGTGTAACTGGTGTGTAACTGTGTGTAACTGCTTTGTCACTGTGTGTAAGTGGTGTGTCACTGTGTGTAACTGGTGTGTAATTGTGTGTAACTGTGTGTAACTGGTGTGTAACTGTGCAACTGGGGTGTAACTGGTGTGTAACTAGTGTGTAACTGGTGTGTAGCTGGTGTGTAACTGTGTGTAGCTGGTGTGTAGCTGGTGTGTAACTGTTGTTTAACAGGTGTGTAACTGGTTTGTAACTGGTGTGTAACTGTGTGTAACTGGTGTGTCAATGGTGTGTAACTGTGTGTAACTGGGGTGTCACTGGTGTGTAACTGTATGTAACTGGGGTGTCACTGGTGTGTAACTGTGTGTAACTGGTGTGTAACTGTGTGTAACTGGGGTGTCACTGGTGTGTAACTGTGTGTAACTGGTGTGTCATTGGTGTATAACTGGGGTGTCACTGGTGTGTAACTGTGTGTAACTGGGGTGTCACTGGTGTGTAACTGTGTGTAACTGTGTGTAACTGCTGTGTCACTGTGTGTAACTGGTGTGTAACTGTGTGTAACTGCTTTGTCACTGTGTGTAAGTGGTGTGTCACTGTGTGTAACTGGTGTGTAATTGTGTGTAACTGTGTGTAACTGGTGTGTAACTGTGCAACTGGGGTGTACCAGGTGTGTAGCTAGTGTGTAACTGGTGTGTAGCTGGTGTGTAACTGTGTGTAGCTGGTGTGTAGCTGGTGTGTAACTGGTGTGTAACTGTGTGTAGCTGGTGTGTAACTGTTGTGTAACAGGTGTGTAACTGGTTTGTAACTGGTGTGTAACTGTGTGTAACTGGTGTGTCAATGGTGTGTAACTGTGTGTAACTGGGGTGTCACTGGTGTGTAACTGTGTGTAACTGTGTGTAACTGCTGTGTCACTGTGTGTAACTGGTGTGTAACTGTGTGTAACTGCTTTGTCACTGTGTGTAAGTGGTGTGTCACTGTGTGTAACTGGTGTGTAATTGTGTGTAACTGTGTGTAACTGGTGTGTAACTGTGCAACTGGGGTGTAACAGGTGTGTAACTAGTGTGTAACTGGTGTGTAGCTGGTGTGTAACTGTGTGTAGCTGGTGTGTAGCTGGTGTGTAACTGGTGTGTAACTGTGTGTAGCTGGTGTGTAACTGTTGTGTAACAGGTGTGTAACTGGTTTGTAACTGGTGTGTAACTGTGTGTAACTGGTGTGTCAATGGTGTGTAACTGTGTGTAACTGGGGTGTCACTGGTGTGTAACTGTATGTAACTGGGGTGTCACTGGTGTGTAACTGTGTGTAACTGGTGTGTAACTGTGTGTAACTGGGGTGTCACTGGTGTGTAACTGTGTGTAACTGGTGTGTCATTGGTGTGTAACTGGGGTGTCACTGGTGTGTAACTGTGTGTAACTGGGGTGTCACTGGTGTGTAACTGTGTGTAACTGGGGTGTCACTGGTGTGTAACTGTGTGTAACTGTGTGTAACTGCTGTGTCACTGTGTGTAACTGGTGTGTAACTGTGTGTAACTGCTTTGTCACTGTGTGTAAGTGGTGTGTCACTGTGTGTAACTGGTGTGTAATTGTGTGTAACTGTGTGTAACTGGTGTGTAACTGTGCAACTGGGGTGTCACTGGTGTGTAACTGTGTGTAACTGTGTGTAACTGGGGTGTCACTGGTGTGTAACTGCTGTGTCACTGTGTGTAACTGGTGTGTAACTGTGTGTAACTGCTGTGTCATTGTGTGTAACTGGTGTGTCACTGTGTGTAACTGGTGTGTAATTGTGTGTAACTGTGTGTAACTGGTGTGTAACTGTGCAACTGGGGTGTAACTGGTGTGTAACTAGTGTGTAACTGATGTGTAGCTGGTGTGTAACTGTGTGTAGCTGGTGTGTAGCTGGTGTGTAACTGTGTGTAGCTGGTGTGTAACTGTTGTGTAACAGGTGTGTAACAGGTGTGTAACTGGTTTGTAACTGGTGTGTAACTGTGTGTAACTGGTGTGTCACTGGTGTTTAAGTGTGCAACTGGTGTGTAACTGGTGTGTAACCAGTGTGTAACTGGTGTGTAGCTGGTGTGTAACTGGTGTGTAACTGTGTGTAGCTGGTGTGTAGCTGGTGTGTAACTGGTGTGTAACAGGTGTGTAACTGTTGTGTAACTGGTGTGTAACTGTGTGCAACTGGTGTGTCACTGGTGTGTAACTGTGTGTAACTGGTGTGTCACTGGTGTGTAACTGTGTGTAACTGGTGTGTCATCGGTGTGTAACTGTGTGTAACTAGGGTGTAACTGGTGTGTAACTGTGTGTAACTGATGTGTAACTGGTGTGTAACTGTGTGTAACTGATGTGTAACTGTGTGTAACTGGTGTGTCATTGGTGTGTAACTGTGTGTAACTGGGGTGTCACTGGTGTGTAACTGGGTGTAACTGGGGTGTCACTGGTGTGTAACTATGTGTAACTGTGTGTAACTGGTGTGTCACTGGTGTGTAACTGTGTGTAACTGGGGTGTCACGGGTGTGTAACTGTGTGTAACTGTGTGTAACTGGTGTGTCACTGTGTGTAACTGGTGTGTAACTGTGTGTAACTGCTGTGTCACTGTGTGTAACTGTGTGTAACTGGTGTGTAACTGGTGTGTAACTGTGTGTAACTGGTGTGTAACTGATGTGTAACTGGTGTGTCACTGTGTGTAACTGTTGTGTAACTGTGTGTAACTGCTGTGTCACTGTGTGTAACTGTTGTGTAACTGTCTGTAACTGCTGTGTCACTGTGTGTAACTGGTGTGTCACTGTGTGTAACTGGTGTGTAATTGTGTGTAACTGTGTGTAACTGGTGTGTAACTGTGCAACTGGGGTGTAACTGGTGTGTAACTAGTGTGTAACTGGTGTGTAGCTGGTGTGTAACTGTGTGTAGCTGGTGTGTAGCTGGTGTGTAACTGGTGTGTAACTGTGTGTAGCTGGTGTGTAACAGGTGTGTAATTGGTGTGTAACTGGTGTGTAACTGTGTGTAACTGGTGTGTCACTGGTGTGTAAGTGTGCAACTGGTGTGTAACTGGTGTGTAACTAGTGTGTAACTGGTGTGTAGCTGGTGTGTAACTGTGTGTAGCTGGTGTGTAGCTGGTGTGTAACTGGTGTGTAACAGGTGTGTAACTGTTGTGTAACTGGTATGTAACTGTGTGTAACTGGGGTGTCACTGGTGTGTAACTGTATGTAACTGGGGTGTCACTGGTGTGTAACTGGTGTGTAACTGTGTGTAACTGGTGTGTAACTGTTGTGTAACTGATGTGTAACTGGTGTGTAACTGTGTGTAACTGGTGTGTAACTGGTGTGTAACTGTGTGTAACTGATGTGTAACTGGTGTGTAACTGTGTGTAACTGATGTGTAACTGGTGTGTAGCTGGTGTGTAACTGGTGTGTAACTGTGTGTAACTGATGTGAAACTGGTGTCTAACAGTGTGTAACTGGTGTGTCACTGGTGTGTGACTGTGTGTAACTGGGGTATCACTGGTGTGTAACTGTGTGTAACTGGTGTGTCACTGGTGTGTAACTGTGTGTAACAGGGGTGTCACTGGTGTGTAACTGTATGTAACTGGGGTGTCACTGGTGTGTAACTGTGTGTAACTGTGTGTAACTTGTGTGTAACTGTGTGTAACTGGTGTGTCACTGTGTGTAACTTGGGTGTCACTGGTGTGTAACTGTGTGTAACTGGTGTGTAACTGAGTCTAACAGGTGTGTAACAGTGTGTAACTGTTGTGTCACTGGTGTGTGACTTGTGTGTAACTGTATGTAACTGGTGTGTAACTGGGGTGTCACTGGTGTGTAACTGTGTGTAACTGGTGTGTCATTGGTGTGTAACTGGGGTGTCACTGGTGTGTAACTGTGTGTAACTGTGTGTAACTGGGGTGTCACTGTTGTGTAACTGTGTGTAACTGGTGTGTAACTGTGTGTAACTGCTGTGTCACTGTGTGTAACTGTTGTGTAACTGTGTGTAACTGCTGTGTCACTGTGTGTAACTGGTGTGTCACTGTGTGTAACTGGTGTGTAACTGTGTGTAACAGTGTGTAACTGGTGTGTAACTGTGCAACTGGGGTGTAACTG
Source organism: Eucyclogobius newberryi (assembly GCF_026437365.1). Classification (NCBI taxonomy): domain Eukaryota; kingdom Metazoa; phylum Chordata; class Actinopteri; order Gobiiformes; family Gobiidae; genus Eucyclogobius; species Eucyclogobius newberryi. The sequence goes on along the minus strand of NW_027316532.1, from coordinate 12,336,374 downwards.
GTGTGTAACTAGTGTGTAACTGGTGTGTAGCTGGAGTGTAGCTGGTGTGTAGCTGGTGTGTCACTGGTGTGTAACAGTGCAACTGGTGTGTAACTGTGTGTAACTAGTGTGTCACTGGTGTGTAACTGTGTGTAACTGGGGTGTCACTGGTGTGTAACTGTATGTAACTGGGGTGTCACTGGTGTATAACTGTGTGTAGCTGGTGTGTAACTGTGTGTAACTGGGGTGTCACTGGTGTGTAACTGTGTGTAACTGGTGTGTCATTGGTGTGTAACTGGGGTGTCACTGGTGTGTAACTGTGTGTAACTGGGGTGTCACTGGTGTGTAACTGTGTGTAACTGTGTGTAACTGTGTGTAACTGCTGTGTCACTGTGTGTAACTGGTGTGTAACTGTGTGTAACTGCTTTGTCACTGTGTGTAAGTGGTGTGTCACTGTGTGTAACTGGTGTGTAATTGTGTGTAACTGTGTGTAACTGGTGTGTAACTGTGCAACTGGGGTGTAACTGGTGTGTAACTAGTGTGTAACTGGTGTGTAGCTGGTGTGTAACTGTGTGTAGCTGGTGTGTAGCTGGTGTGTAACTGGTGTGTAACTGTGTGTAGCTGGTGTGTAACTGTTGTGTAACAGGTGTGTAACTGGTTTGTAACTGGTGTGTAACTGTGTGTAACTGGTGTGTCAATGGTGTGTAACTGTGTGTGACTGGGGTGTCACTGGTGTGTAACTGTATGTAACTGGGGTGTCACTGGTGTGTAACTGTGTGTAACTGGTGTGTAACTGTGTGTAACTGGGGTGTCACTGGTGTGTAACTGTGTGTAACTGGTGTGTCATTGGTGTGTAACTGGGGTGTCACTGGTGTGTAACTGTGTGTAACTGGGGTGTCACTGGTGTGTAACTGTGTGTAACTGTGTGTAACTGCTGTGTCACTGTGTGTAACTGGTGTGTAACTGTGTGTAACTGCTTTGTCACTGTGTGTAAGTGGTGTGTCACTGTGTGTTACTGGTGTGTAATTGTGTGTAACTGTGTGTAACTGGTGTGTAACTGTGCAACTGGGGTGTAACTGGTGTGTAACTAGTGTGTAACTGGTGTGTAGCTGGTGTGTAACTGTGTGTAGCTGGTGTGTAGCTGGTGTGTAACTGGTGTGTAACTGTGTGTAGCTGGTGTGTAACTGTTGTGTAACAGGTGTGTAACTGGTTTGTAACTGGTGTGTAACTGTGTGTAACTGGTGTGTCAATGGTGTGTAACTGTGTGTAACTGGGGTGTCACTGGTGTGGAACTGTGTGTAACTGTGTGTAACTGCTGTGTCACTGTGTGTAACTGGTGTGTAACTGTGTGTAACTGCTTTGTCACTGTGTGTAAGTGGTGTGTCACTGTGTGTAACTGGTGTGTAATTGTGTGTAACTGTGTGTAACTGGTGTGTAACTGTGCAACTGGGGTGTAACTGGTGTGTAACTAGTGTGTAACTGGTGTGTAGCTGGTGTGTAACTGTGTGAAGCTGGTGTGTAGCTGGTGTGTAACTGGTGTGTAACTGTGTGTAGCTGGTGTGTAACTGTTGTGTAACAGGTGTGTAACTGGTTTGTAACTGGTGTGTAACTGTGTGTAACTGGTGTGTCAATGGTGTGTAACTGTGTGTAACTGGGGTGTCACTGGTGTGTAACTGTATGTAACTGGGGTGTCACTGGTGTGTAACTGTGTGTAACTGGTGTGTAACTGTGTGTAACTGGGGTGTCACTGGTGTGTAACTGTGTGTAACTGGTGTGTCATTGGTGTGTAACTGGGGTGTCACTGGTGTGTAACTGTGTGTAACTGGGGTGTCACTGGTGTGTAACTGTGTGTAACTGGGGTGTCACTGGTGTGTAACTGTGTGTAACTGCTGTGTCACTGTGTGTAACTGGTGTGTAACTGTGTGTAACTGCTTTGTCACTGTGTGTAAGTGGTGTGTCACTGTGTGTAACTGGTGTGTAATTGTGTGTAACTGTGTGTAACTGGTATGTAACTGTGCAACTGGGGTTTCACTGGTGTGTAACTGTGTGTAACTGTGTGTAACTGGGGTGTCACTGGTGTGTAACTGCTGTGTCACTGTGTGTAACTGGTGTGTAACTGTGTGTAACTGCTGTGTCATTGTGTGTAACTGGTGTGTCACTGTGTGTAACTGGTGTGTAATTGTGTGTAACTGTGTGTAACTGGTGTTTAACTGTGCAACTGGGGTGTAACTGGTGTGTAACTAGTGTGTAACTGATGTGTAGCTGGTGTGTAACTGTGTGTAGCTGGTGTGTAGCTGGTGTGTAACTGTGTGTAGCTCGTGTGTAACTGTTGTGTAACAGGTGTGTAACAGGTGTGTAACTGGTTTGTAACTGGTGTGTAACTGTGTGTAACTGGTGTGTCACTGGTGTTTAAGTGTGCAACTGGTGTGTAACTGGTGTGTAACCAGTGTGTAACTGGTGTGTAGCTGGTGTGTAACTGGTGTGTAACTGTGTGTAGCTGGTGTGTAGCTGGTGTGTAACTGGTGTGTAACAGGTGTGTAACTGTTGTGTAACTGGTGTGTAACTGTGTGCAACTGGTGTGTCACTGGTGTGTAACTGTGTGTAACTGGTGTGTCACTGGTGTGTAACTGTGTGTAACTGGTGTGTCATCGGTGTGTAACTGTGTGTAACTAGGGTGTAACTGGTGTGTAACTGATGTGTAACTGGTGTGTAACTGTGTGTAACTGATGTGTAACTGTGTGTAACTGGTGTGTCATTGGTGTGTAACTGTGTGTCACTGGTGTGTAACTGTGTGTAACTGGGGTGTCACTGGTGTGTAACTATGTGTAACTGTGTGTAACTGGTGTGTCACGGGTGTGTAACTGTGTGTAACTGGTGTGTCACTGTGTGTAACTGGTGTGTAACTGTGTGTAACTGCTGTGTCACTGTGTGTAACTGTGAGTAACTGGTGTGTAACTGGTGTGTAACTGTGTGTAACTGTGTGTAACTGGGGTGTCACTGGTGTGTAACTGCTGTGTCACTGTGTGTAACTGGTGTGTAACTGTGTGTAACTGCTGTGTCATTGTGTGTAACTGGTGTGTCACTGTGTGTAACTGGTGTGTAATTGTGTGTAACTGTGTGTAACTGGTGTTTAACTGTGCAACTGGGGTGTAACTGGTGTGTAACTAGTGTGTAACTGATGTGTAGCTGGTGTGTAACTGTGTGTAGCTGGTGTGTAGCTGGTGTGTAACTGTGTGTAGCTGGTGTGTAACTGTTGTGTAACAGGTGTGTAACAGGTGTGTAACTGGTTTGTAACTGGTGTGTAACTGTGTGTAACTGGTGTGTCACTGGTGTTTAAGTGTGCAACTGGTGTGTAACTGGTGTGTAACCAGTGTGTAACTGGTGTGTAGCTGGTGTGTAACTGGTGTGTAACTGTGTGTAGCTGGTGTGTAGCTGGTGTGTAACTGGTGTGTAACAGGTGTGTAACTGTTGTGTAACTGGTGTGTAACTGTGTGCAACTGGTGTGTCACTGGTGTGTAACTGTGTGTAACTGGTGTGTCACTGGTGTGTAACTGTGTGTAACTGGTGTGTCATCGGTGTGTAACTGTGTGTAACTAGGGTGTAACTGGTGTGTAACTGATGTGTAACTGGTGTGTAACTGTGTGTAACTGATGTGTAACTGTGTGTAACTGGTGTGTCATTGGTGTGTAACTGTGTGTCACTGGTGTGTAACTGTGTGTAACTGGGGTGTCACTGGTGTGTAACTATGTGTAACTGTGTGTAACTGGTGTGTCACGGGTGTGTAACTGTGTGTAACTGGTGTGTCACTGTGTGTAACTGGTGTGTAACTGTGTGTAACTGCTGTGTCACTGTGTGTAACTGTGAGTAACTGGTGTGTAACTGGTGTGTAACTGTGTTTAACTGGTGTGTAATTGATGTGTAACTGGTGTGTGACTGGTGTGTAACTGGTGTGTAACTGTGTGTAACTGATGTGTAACTGGTGTGTAACTGTGTTTAACTGGTGTGTAATTGATGTGTAACTGGTGTGTGACTGGTGTGTAACTGGTGTGTAACTGTGTGTAACTGATGTGTAACTGGTGTTTAACTGTGTGTTACTGATGTGTAACTGGTGTGTATCTGTGTGTAACTGATGTGTAACTGGTGTGTAGCTGGTGTGTAACTGGTGTGTAACTGTGTGTAACTGGTGTGTAACTGATGTGTAACTGGTGTGTAACAGTGTGTAACTGGTGTGTCACTGGTGTGTGACTGTGTGTAACTGGGGTATCACTGGTGTGTAACTGTGTGTAACTGGTGTGTCACTGGTGTGTAACTGTGTGTAACTGGGGTGTCATTGGTGTGTAACTGTATGTAACTGGGGTGTCACTGGTGTGTAACTGTGTGTAACTGTGTGTAACTGGTGTGTAACTGTGTGTAACTGGTGTGTCACTGTGTGTAACTGTGTGTAACTGGAGTGTCACTGGTGTGTAACTGTGTGTAACTGGTGTGTAACTGTTGTGTAACTGATGTGTAACTGGTGTGTAACTGATGTGTAACTGGTGTGTAACTGTGTGTAACTGATGTGTAACTGGTGTGTAACTGGTGTGTAACTGTGTGTAACTGATGTGTAACTGGTGTGTAGCTGGTGTAACTGGTGTGTAACTGTGTGTAACTGATGTGTAACTGGTTTGTAACTGTGTGTAACTGATGTGTAACTGGTGTGTAACAATGTGTAACTGGTGTGTCACTGGTGTGTGACTGTTTGTAACTGGGGTATCACTGGTGTGTAACTGTGTGTAACTGGTGTGTCACTGGTGTGTAACTGTGTGTAACTGGGGTGTCACTGGTGTGTAACTGTATGTAACTGGGGTGTCACTGGTGTGTAACTGTGTGTAACTGGTGTGTAACTGTGTGTAACTGGTGTGTCACTGTGTGTAACTGGGGTGTCACTGGTGTGTAACTGTGTGTAACTGGTGTTTAACTGTGTGTAACAGGTGTGTAACTGTGTGTAACTGGTGTGTCACTGGTGTGTGACTTGTGTGTAACTGTATGTAACTGGTGTGTAACTGTGTGTAACTGGGGTGTCACTGGTGTGTAACTGTGTGTAACTGGTGTGTCATTGGTGTGTAACTGGGGTGTCACTGGTGTGTAACTGTGTGTAACTGGGGTGTCACTGGTGTGTAACTGTGTGTAACTGTGTGTAACTGGGGTGTCACTGTTGTGTAACTGTGTGTAACTGGTGTGTAACTGTGTGTAACTGTGTGTAACTGCTGTGTCACTGTGTGTAACTGTTGTGTAACTGTGTGTAACTGCTGTGTCACTGTGTGTAACTGGTGTGTCACTGTGTGTAACTGGTGTGTAACTGTCTGTAACAGTGTGTCAATGGTGAGTAACTGTGCAACTGGGGTGTAACTGGTGTGTAACTAGTGTGTAACTGGTGTGTAGCTGGTGTGTAACTGGTGTGTAACAGGTGTGTAACTGGTGTGTAACTGTGTGTAGCTGGTGTGTAGCTGGTGTGTAACTGGTGTGTAACTGTGTGTAACTGGTGTGTCACTGGTGTGTAACTGTGCAACTGGTTTTTAACTGGTGTGTAACTGTGTGTAACTGTGTGTAACTAGTGTGTCACTGGTGTATAACTGTGTGTAACTGGGGTGTCACTGGTGTGTAACTATAACTGGGGTGTCACTGGTGTGTAACTGTGTGTAACTGGTGTGTAACTGTGTGTAACTGGGGTGTCACTGGTGTGTAACTGTGTGTAACTGGTGTGTCATTGGTGTGTAACTGGGGTGTCACTGGTGTGTAACTGTGTGTAACTGGGGTGTCACTGGTGTGTAACTGTGTGTAACTGTGTGTAACTGGGGTGTCACTGGTGTGTAACTGTGTGTAACTGTGTGTAACTGTGTGTAACTGCTGTGTCACTGTGTGTAACTGGTGTGTAACTGTGTGTAACTGCTGTGTCATTGTCTGTAACTGGTGTGTCACTGTGTGTAACTGGTGTGTAATTGTGTGTAACTGTGTGTAACTGGTGTGTAACTGTGCAACTGGGGTGTAACTGGTGTGTAACTAGTGTGTAACTGATGTGTAGCTGGTGTGTAACTGTGTGTAGCTGGTGTGTAGCTGGTGTATAACTGTGTGTAGCTGGTGTGTAACTGTTGTGTAACAGGTGTGTAACAGGTGTGTAACTGGTTTGTAACTGGTGTGTAACTGTGTGTAACTGGTGTGTCACTGGTGTTTAAGTGTGCAACTGGTGTGTAACTGGTGTGTAACCAGTGTGTAACTGGTGTGTAGCTGGTGTGTAACTGGTGTGTAACTGTGTGTAGCTGGTGTGTAGCTGGTGTGTAACTGGTGTGTAACAGGTGTGTAACTGTTGTGTAACTGGTGTGTAACTGTGTTTAATTGGTGTGTCACTGGTGTGTAACTGTGCAACTGGTTTGTAACTGGTGTGTAATTAGTGTGCAACTGGTGTGTAACTGTATGTAACTGGGGTGTCACTGGTGTGTAACTGTGTGTAACTGGTGTGTAACTGTGTGTAACTGGGGTGTCACTGGTGTGTAACTGTGTGTAACTGGTGTGTCATTGGTGTGTAAGTGGGGTGTCACTGGTGTGTAACTGTGTGTAACTGTGTGTAACTGCTGTGTCACTGTGTGTAACTGGTGTGTAACTGTTGTGTCACTGTGTGTAACTGGTGTGTCACTGGTGTGTAACTGTGCAACTGGTTTGTAACTGGTGTGTAATAAGTGTGTAACTGGTGTGTCACTGGTGTGTCACTGGTGTGTCACTGGTGTGTCACTGGTGTGTCACTGGTTTGTAGCTGGTGCAAACATAATTAAGTTCAACATGTGTGTTTCATATGGTAAAAAAATATGGTTTTGATAAATGAGTTTAGTTTTTACAAGAGTGTTTCATTTTGCAAAGGAGCTAAAGTGTTTTGATAATTGGGTTTGAGGCTGTGCTAAATAAAACAAAACAATCAAAATTGTGTTTATTCAATCGTAAAAAACTGTAAACAATGTTCATAGGGACGAGGGGCAATGTCTCAGGGGCCCCTGTCCTCAGACCCTCCCTCTGTCCTTAGACCCTCCTTCTGTCCTCAGACCCTGTGTAACTGTGTGTAACTAGTGTGTCACTGGTGTGTCACTGGTGTGTAACTGTGTGTAACTGGGGTGTCACTGTTGTGTAACTGTGTGTAACTGTGTGTAACTGGTGTGTAACTGTGTGTAACTGGTGTGTCACTGTGTGTCACTGGTGTGTAATTGTGTGTAACTGTGTGTAACTGTGTGTAACAGGTGTGTGACTGTGTGTAACTGGTGTGTCACTGGTGTGTGACTGGTGTGTAACTGTGTGTAACTGGTGTGTATCTGTGTGTAACTGGTGTGTATCTGTGTGTAACTGGGGTGTCACTGGTGTGTAACTGTGTGTAACTGGTGTGTCACTGGTGTGTAACTGTGTGTAACTGTGTGTAACTGGTGTGTAACTGTGTGTAACTGGTGTGTCACTGTGTGTAACTGGTGTGTAACTGTGTGTAACTGCTGTGTCACTGTGTGTAACTGCTGTGTAACTGGTGTGTAACTGTGAGTAACTGGTGTGTAACTGATGTGTAACTGGTGTGTAGCTGGTGTGTAACTGGGGTGTAACTGTGTGTAACTGGTGTGTAACTGATGTTTAACTGGTGTGTAGCTGGTGTGTAACTGGTGTGTAACTGATGTGTAACTGGTGTGTAACAGTGTGTAACTGGTGTGTCACTGGTGTGTGACTGTGTGTAACTGGGGTATCACTGGTGTGTAACTGTGTGTAACTGGTGTGTCACTGGTGTGTAACTGTGTGTAAAAGGGGTGTCACTGGTGTGTAACTGTATGTAACTGGGGTGTCACTGGTGTGTAACTGTGTGTAACTGTGTGTAACTTGTGTGTAACTGTGTATAACTGGTGTGTCACTGTGTGTAAATGTGTGTAACTGGGGTGTCATTGGTGTGTAACTGTGTGTAACTGGTGTGTAACCGAGTGTAACCGGTGTGTAACTGTGTGTAACTGTTGTGTCACTGGTGTGTGACTTGTGTGTAACTGTAGGTAACTGGTGTGTAACTGTGTGTAACTGGGGTGTCACTGGTGTGTAACTGGTGTGTCATTGGTGTGTAACTAGGGTGTCACTGGTGTGTAACTGTGTGTAACTGTGTGTAACTGGGGTGTCACTGTTGTGTAACTGTGTGTAACTGTTGTGTAACTGTGTGTAACTGCTGTGTCACTGTGTGTAACTGCTGTGTCACTGTGTGTAACTGGTCTGTCACTGTGTGTAACTGGTGTGTAACTGTGTGTAACAGTGTGTAACTGGTGTGTAACTGTGCAACTGGGGTGTAACTGGTGTGTAACTGGTGTGTAACTAGTGTGTAAAAGGTGTGTAACTGGTGTGTAACTGTGTGTAGCTGGTGTGTAGCTGGTGTGTCACTGGTGTGTAACAGTGCAACTGGTTTGTAACTGGTGTGTAACTGTGTGTAACTGTGTGTAACTAGTGTGTCACTGGTGTGAAACTGTGTGTAACTGGGGTGTCACTGGTGTGTAACTGTATGTAACTGGGGTGTCACTGGTGTGTAACTGGTGTGTAACTGTGTGTAACTGGGGTGTCACTGGTGTGTAACTGTGTGTAACTGGTGTGTCATTGGTATGTAACTGGGGTGTCACTGGTGTGTAACTGTGTGTAACTGGGGTGTCACTGGTGTGTAACTGTGTGTAACTGGGGTGTCACTGGTGTGTAACTGTGTGTAACTGTGTGTAACTGTGTGTAACTGCTGTGTCACTGTGTGCAACTGGTGTGTAACTGTGTATAACTGCTGTGTCACTGTGTGTAACTGCTGTGTCACTGTGTGTAACTGGTGTGTAATTGTGTGTAACTGTGTGTAACTGGTGTGTAACAGTGCAACAGGGGTGTAACTGGTGTGTAACTAGTGTGTAACTGGTGTGTAACTGTGTGTAGCTGGTGTGTAGCTGGTGTGTAACTGGTGTGTAACTGTGTGTAGCTGGTGTGTAACTGTTGTGTAACTGTTGTGTAACAGGTGTGTAACTGGTTTGTAACTGGTGTGTAACTGTGTGTAACTGGTGTGTCACTGGTGTGTAAGTGTGCAACTGGTGTGTAACTGGTGTGTAGCTGGTGTGTAACTGTGCAACTGGTTTGTAACTGGTGTGTAATTAGTGTGCAACTGGTGTGTAACTGTATGTAACTGGGGTGTCACTGGTGTGTAACTGTGTGTAACTGGTGTGTAACTGTGTGTAACTGGGGTGTCACTGGTGTGTAACTGTGTGTAACTGGTGTGTCATTGGTGTGTAACTGGGGTGTCACTGGTGTGTAACTGTGTGTAACTGGGGTGTCACTGGTGTGTAACTGTGTGTAACTGGGGTGTCACTGGTGTGTAACTGTGTGTAACTGGGGTGTCACTGGTGTGTAACTGTGTGTAACTGTGTGTAACTGCTGTGTCACTGTGTGTAACTGGTGTGTAACTGTGTGTAACTGCTGTGTCACTGTGTGTAACTGTTGTGTAACTGTCTGTAACTGCTGTGTCACTGTGTGTAACTGGTGTGTCACTGTGTGTAACTGGTGTGTAATTGTGTGTAACTGTGTGTAACTGGTGTGTAACTGTGCAACTGGGGTGTAACTGGTGTGTAACTAGTGTGTAACTGGTGTGTAGCTGGTGTGTAACTGTGTGTAGCTGGTGTATAGCTGGTGTGTAACTGGTGTGTAACTGTGTGTAACTGGTGTGTCACTGGTGTGTAAGTGTGCAACTGGTGTGTAACTAGTGTGTAACTGGTGTGTAGCTGGTGTGTAACTGTGTGTAGCTGGTGTGTAACTGGTGTGTAACAGGTGTGTAACTGTTGTGTAACTGTTGTGTAACTGGTGTGTAACTGTGTGTAACTCGGGTGTCACTGGTGTGTAACTGTATGTAACTGGGGTGTCACTGGTGTGTAACTGGTGTGTAACTGTGTGTAACTGGTGTGTAACTGTTGTGTAACTGATGTGTAACTGGTGTGTAACTGTGTGTAACTGATGTGTAACTGGTGTGTAACGGTGTGTAACTGTGTAACTGATGTGTAACTGGTGTGTAACTGTGTGTAACTGATGTGTAACTGGTTTGTAGCTGGTGTGTAACTGGTGTGTAACTGTGTGTAACTGATGTGTAACTGGTGTCTAACAGTGTGTAACTGGTGTGTCACTGGTGTGTGACTGTGTGTAACTGGGGTATCACTGGTGTGTAACTGTGTGTAACTGGTGTGTCACTGGTGTGTAACTGTGTGTAACAGGGGTGTCACTGGTGTGTAACTGTATGTAACTGGGGTGTCACTGGTGTGTAACTGTGTGTAACTGTGTGTAACTTGTGTGTAACTGTGTGTAACTGGTGTGTCACTGTGTGTAACTGTGTGTAACTGGGGTGTCACTGGTGTGTAACTGTGTGTAACTGGTGTGTCATTGGTGTGTAACTGGGGTGTCACTGGTGTGTCACTGTGTGTAACTGGGGTGTCACTGTTGTGTAACTGTGTGTAACTGGTGTGTAACTGTGTGTAACTGCTGTGTCACTGTGTGTAACTGTTGTGTAACTGTGTGTAACTGCTGTGTCACTGTGTGTAACTGTTGTGTAACTGTCTGTAACTGCTGTGTCACTGTGTGTAACTGGTGTGTCACTGTGTGTAACTGGTGTGTAATTGTGTGTAACTGTGTGTAACTGGTGTGTAACTGTGCAACTGGGGTGTAACTGGTGTGTAACTAGTGTGTAACTGGTGTGTAGCTGGTGTGTAACTGTGTGTAGCTGGTGTGTAGCTGGTGTGTAACTGGTGTGTAACTGTGTGTAGCTGGTGTGTAACAGGTGTGTAATTGGTGTGTAACTGGTGTGTAACTGTGTGTAACTGGTGTGTCACTGGTGTGTAAGTGTGCAACTGGTGTGTAACTGGTGTGTAACTAGTGTGTAACTGGTGTGTAACTGGTATGTAACTGTGTGTAACTGGGGTGTCTCTGGTGTGTAACTGTATGTAACTGGGGTTTCACTGGTGTGTAACTGGTGTGTAACTGGTGTGTAACTGTTGTGTAACTGATGTGTAACTGGTGTGTAACTGTGTGTAACTGATGTGTAACTGGTGTGTAACTGGTGTGTAACTGTGTGTAACTGATGTGTAACTGGTGTGTAACTGTGTGTAACTGATGTGTAACTGGTGTGTAGCTGGTGTGTAACTGGTGTGTAACTGTGTGTAACTGATGTGTAACTGGTGTCTAACAGTGTGTAACTGGTGTGTCACTGGTGTGTGACTGTGTGTAACTGGGGTATCACTGGTGTGTAACTGTGTGTAACTGGTGTGTCACTGGTGTGTAACTGTGTGTAACAGGGGTGTCACTGGTGTGTAACTGTATGTAACTGGTGTGTCACTGGTGTGTAACTGTGTGTAACAGGGGTGTCACTGGTGTGTAACTGTGTGTAACTGTGTGTAACTTGTGTGTAACTGTGTGTAACTGGTGTGTCACTGTGTGTAACTTGGGTGTCACTGGTGTGTAACTGTGTGTAACTGGTGTGTAACTGAGTCTAACAGGTGTGTAACAGTGTGTAACTGTTGTGTCACTGGTGTGTGACTTGTGTGTAACTGTATGTAACTGGTGTGTAACTGGGGTGTCACTGGTGTGTAACTGTGTGTAACTGGTGTGTCATTGGTGTGTAACTGGGGTGTCACTGGTGTGTAACTGTGTGTAACTGGGGTGTCACTGTTGTGTAACTGTGTGTAATTGGTGTGTAACTGTGTGTAACTGCTGTGTCACTGTGTGTAACTGTTGTGTAACTGTGTGTAACTGCTGTGTCACTGTGTGTAACTGGTGTGTCACTGTGTGTAACTGGTGTGTAACTGTGTGTAACAGTGTGTAACTGGTGTGTAACTGTGCAACTGGGGTGTCACTGGTGTGTAACTGTGTGTAAATGTGTGTAACTGGGGTGTCACTGTTGTGTAACTGTGTGTAACTTGTGTGTAACTGTGTGTAACTGCTGTGTCACTGTGTGTAACTGTTGTGTAACTGTGTGTAACTGCTGCGTCACTGTGTGTAACTGGTGTGTCACTGTGTGTAACTGGTGTGTAACTGTGTGTAACAGTGTGTAACTGTTGTGTCACTGGTGTGTGACTTGTGTGTAACTGTATGTAACTGGTGTGTAACTGGGGTGTCACTGGTGTGTAACTGTGTGTAACTGGTGTGTCATTGGTGTGTAACTAGGGTGTCACTGGTGTGTCACTGTGTGTAACTGGGGTGTCACTGTTGTGTAACTGTGTGTAACTGGTGTGTAACTGTGTGTAACTGCTGTGTCACTGTGTGTAACTGTTGTGTAACTGTGTGTAACTGCTGTGTCACTGTGTGTAACTGTTGTGTAACTGTCTGTAACTGCTGTGTCACTGTGTGTAACTGGTGTGTCACTGTGTGTAACTGGTGTGTAATTGTGTGTAACTGGTGTGTAACTGTGCAACTGGGGTGTAACTGGTGTGTAACTAGTGTGTAACTGGTGTGTAGCTGGTGTGTAGCTGGTGTGTAACTGTGTGTAGCTGGTGTGTAGCTGGTGTGTAACTGGTGTGTAACTGTGTGTAGCTGGTGTGTAACAGGTGTGTAATTGGTGTGTAACTGGTGTGTAACTGGTGTGTCACTGGTGTGTAAGTGTGCAACTGGTGTGTAACTGGTGTGTAACTAGTGTGTAACTGGTGTGTAGCTGGTGTGTAACTGTGTGTAGCTGGTGTGTAGCTGGTGTGTAACTGGTGTGTAACAGGTGTGTAACTGTTGTGTAACTGGTATGTAACTGTGTGTAACTGGGGTGTCTCTGGTGTGTAACTGTATGTAACTGGGGTTTCACTGGTGTGTAACTGGTGTGTAACTGGTGTGTAACTGTTGTGTAACTGATGTGTAACTGGTGTGTAACTGTGTGTAACTGATGTGTAACTGGTGTGTAACTGGTGTGTAACTGTGTGTAACTGATGTGTAACTGGTGTGTAACTGTGTGTAACTGATGTGTAACTGGTGTGTAGCTGGTGTGTAACTGGTGTGTAACTGTGTGTAACTGATGTGTAACTGGTGTCTAACAGTGTGTAACTGGTGTGTCACTGGTGTGTGACTGTGTGTAACTGGGGTATCACTGGTGTGTAACTGTGTGTAACTGGTGTGTCACTGGTGTGTAACTGTGTGTAACAGGGGTGTCACTGGTGTGTAACTGTATGTAACTGGTGTGTCACTGGTGTGTAACTCTGTGTAACAGGGGTGTCACTGGTGTGTAACTGTGTGTAACTGTGTGTAACTTGTGTGTAACTGTGTGTAACTGGTGTGTCACTGTGTGTAACTTGGGTGTCACTGGTGTGTAACTGTGTGTAACTGGTGTGTAACTGAGTCTAACAGGTGTGTAACAGTGTGTAACTGTTGTGTCACTGGTGTGTGACTTGTGTGTAACTGTATGTAACTGGTGTGTAACTGGGGTGTCACTGTTGTGTAACTGTGTGTAACTGGTGTGTCATTGGTGTGTAACTGCTGTGTCACTGTGTGTAACTGTTGTGTAACTGTGTGTAACTGCTGTGTCACTGTGTGTAACTGTTGTGTAACTGTCTGTAACTGCTGTGTCACTGTGTGTAACTGGTGTGTCACTGTGTGTAACTGGTGTGTAATTGTGTGTAACTGGTGTGTAACTGTGCAACTGGGGTGTAACTGGTGTGTAACTAGTGTGTAACTGGTGTGTAGCTGGTGTGTAACTGTGTGTAGCTGGTGTGTAGCTGGTGTGTAACTGGTGTGTAACTGTGTGTAGCTGGTGTGTAACAGGTGTGTAATTGGTGTGTAACTGGTGTGTAACTGTGTGTAACTGGTGTGTCACTGGTGTGTAAGTGTGCAACTGGTGTGTAACTGGTGTGTAACTAGTGTGTAACTGGTGTGTAGCTGGTGTGTAACTGTGTGTAGCTGGTGTGTAGCTGGTGTGTAACTGGTGTGTAACAGGTGTGTAACTGTTGTGTAACTGGTATGTAACTGTGTGTAACTGGGGTGTCTCTGGTGTGTAACTGTATGTAACTGGGGTTTCACTGGTGTGTAACTGGTGTGTAACTGGTGTGTAACTGTTGTGTAACTGATGTGTAACTGGTGTGTAACTGTGTGTAACTGATGTGTAACTGGTGTGTAACTGGTGTGTAACTGTGTGTAACTGATGTGTAACTGGTGTGTAACTGTGTGTAACTGATGTGTAACTGGTGTGTAGCTGGTGTGTAACTGGTGTGTAACTGTGTGTAACTGATGTGTAACTGGTGTCTAACAGTGTGTAACTGGTGTGTCACTGGTGTGTGACTGTGTGTAACTGGGATATCACTGGTGTGTAACTGTGTGTAACTGGTGTGTCACTGGTGTGTAACTGTGTGTAACAGGGGTGTCACTGGTGTGTAACTGTATGTAACTGGTGTGTCACTGGTGTGTAACTGTGTGTAACAGGGGTGTCACTGGTGTGTAACTGTGTGTAACTGTGTGTAACTTGTGTGTAACTGTGTGTAACTGGTGTGTCACTGTGTGTAGCTGGTGTGTAACTGGTGTGTAACAGGTGTGTAACTGTTGTGTAACTGTTGTGTAACTGGTGTGTAACTGTGTGTAACTCGGGTGTCACTGGTGTGTAACTGTATGTAACTGGGGTGTCACTGGTGTGTAACTGGTGTGTAACTGTGTGTAACTGGTGTGTAACTGTTGTGTAACTGATGTGTAACTGGTGTGTAACTGTGTGTAACTGATGTGTAACTGGTGTGTAACGGTGTGTAACTGTGTAACTGATGTGTAACTGGTGTGTAACTGTGTGTAACTGATGTGTAACTGGTTTGTAGCTGGTGTGTAACTGGTGTGTAACTGTGTGTAACTGATGTGTAACTGGTGTCTAACAGTGTGTAACTGGTGTGTCACTGGTGTGTGACTGTGTGTAACTGGGGTATCACTGGTGTGTAACTGTGTGTAACTGGTGTGTCACTGGTGTGTAACTGTGTGTAACAGGGGTGTCACTGGTGTGTAACTGTATGTAACTGGGGTGTCACTGGTGTGTAACTGTGTGTAACTGTGTGTAACTTGTGTGTAACTGTGTGTAACTGGTGTGTCACTGTGTGTAACTGTGTGTAACTGGGGTGTCACTGGTGTGTAACTGTGTGTAACTGGTGTGTCATTGGTGTGTAACTGGGGTGTCACTGGTGTGTCACTGTGTGTAACTGGGGTGTCACTGTTGTGTAACTGTGTGTAACTGGTGTGTAACTGTGTGTAACTGCTGTGTCACTGTGTGTAACTGTTGTGTAACTGTGTGTAACTGCTGTGTCACTGTGTGTAACTGTTGTGTAACTGTCTGTAACTGCTGTGTCACTGTGTGTAACTGGTGTGTCACTGTGTGTAACTGGTGTGTAATTGTGTGTAACTGTGTGTAACTGGTGTGTAACTGTGCAACTGGGGTGTAACTGGTGTGTAACTAGTGTGTAACTGGTGTGTAGCTGGTGTGTAACTGTGTGTAGCTGGTGTGTAGCTGGTGTGTAACTGGTGTGTAACTGTGTGTAGCTGGTGTGTAACAGGTGTGTAATTGGTGTGTAACTGGTGTGTAACTGTGTGTAACTGGTGTGTCACTGGTGTGTAAGTGTGCAACTGGTGTGTAACTGGTGTGTAACTAGTGTGTAACTGGTGTGTAACTGGTATGTAACTGTGTGTAACTGGGGTGTCTCTGGTGTGTAACTGTATGTAACTGGGGTTTCACTGGTGTGTAACTGGTGTGTAACTGGTGTGTAACTGTTGTGTAACTGATGTGTAACTGGTGTGTAACTGTGTGTAACTGATGTGTAACTGGTGTGTAACTGGTGTGTAACTGTGTGTAACTGATGTGTAACTGGTGTGTAACTGTGTGTAACTGATGTGTAACTGGTGTGTAGCTGGTGTGTAACTGGTGTGTAACTGTGTGTAACTGATGTGTAACTGGTGTCTAACAGTGTGTAACTGGTGTGTCACTGGTGTGTGACTGTGTGTAACTGGGGTATCACTGGTGTGTAACTGTGTGTAACTGGTGTGTCACTGGTGTGTAACTGTGTGTAACAGGGGTGTCACTGGTGTGTAACTGTATGTAACTGGTGTGTCACTGGTGTGTAACTGTGTGTAACAGGGGTGTCACTGGTGTGTAACTGTGTGTAACTGTGTGTAACTTGTGTGTAACTGTGTGTAACTGGTGTGTCACTGTGTGTAACTTGGGTGTCACTGGTGTGTAACTGTGTGTAACTGGTGTGTAACTGAGTCTAACAGGTGTGTAACAGTGTGTAACTGTTGTGTCACTGGTGTGTGACTTGTGTGTAACTGTATGTAACTGGTGTGTAACTGGGGTGTCACTGGTGTGTAACTGTGTGTAACTGGTGTGTCATTGGTGTGTAACTGGGGTGTCACTGGTGTGTAACTGTGTGTAACTGGGGTGTCACTGTTGTGTAACTGTGTGTAATTGGTGTGTAACTGTGTGTAACTGCTGTGTCACTGTGTGTAACTGTTGTGTAACTGTGTGTAACTGCTGTGTCACTGTGTGTAACTGGTGTGTCACTGTGTGTAACTGGTGTGTAACTGTGTGTAACAGTGTGTAACTGGTGTGTAACTGTGCAACTGGGGTGTCACTGGTGTGTAACTGTGTGTAAATGTGTGTAACTGGGGTGTCACTGTTGTGTAACTGTGTGTAACTTGTGTGTAACTGTGTGTAACTGCTGTGTCACTGTGTGTAACTGTTGTGTAACTGTGTGTAACTGCTGCGTCACTGTGTGTAACTGGTGTGTCACTGTGTGTAACTGGTGTGTAACTGTGTGTAACAGTGTGTAACTGTTGTGTCACTGGTGTGTGACTTGTGTGTAACTGTATGTAACTGGTGTGTAACTGGGGTGTCACTGGTGTGTAACTGTGTGTAACTGGTGTGTCATTGGTGTGTAACTAGGGTGTCACTGGTGTGTCACTGTGTGTAACTGGGGTGTCACTGTTGTGTAACTGTGTGTAACTGGTGTGTAACTGTGTGTAACTGCTGTGTCACTGTGTGTAACTGTTGTGTAACTGTGTGTAACTGCTGTGTCACTGTGTGTAACTGTTGTGTAACTGTCTGTAACTGCTGTGTCACTGTGTGTAACTGGTGTGTCACTGTGTGTAACTGGTGTGTAATTGTGTGTAACTGGTGTGTAACTGTGCAACTGGGGTGTAACTGGTGTGTAACTAGTGTGTAACTGGTGTGTAGCTGGTGTGTAACTGTGTGTAGCTGGTGTGTAGCTGGTGTGTAACTGGTGTGTAACTGTGTGTAGCTGGTGTGTAACAGGTGTGTAATTGGTGTGTAACTGGTGTGTAACTGTGTGTAACTGGTGTGTCACTGGTGTGTAAGTGTGCAACTGGTGTGTAACTGGTGTGTAACTAGTGTGTAACTGGTGTGTAGCTGGTGTGTAACTGTGTGTAGCTGGTGTGTAGCTGGTGTGTAACTGGTGTGTAACAGGTGTGTAACTGTTGTGTAACTGGTATGTAACTGTGTGTAACTGGGGTGTCTCTGGTGTGTAACTGTATGTAACTGGGGTTTCACTGGTGTGTAACTGGTGTGTAACTGGTGTGTAACTGTTGTGTAACTGATGTGTAACTGGTGTGTAACTGTGTGTAACTGATGTGTAACTGGTGTGTAACTGGTGTGTAACTGTGTGTAACTGATGTGTAACTGGTGTGTAACTGTGTGTAACTGATGTGTAACTGGTGTGTAGCTGGTGTGTAACTGGTGTGTAACTGTGTGTAACTGATGTGTAACTGGTGTCTAACAGTGTGTAACTGGTGTGTCACTGGTGTGTGACTGTGTGTAACTGGGGTATCACTGGTGTGTAACTGTGTGTAACTGGTGTGTCACTGGTGTGTAACTGTGTGTAACAGGGGTGTCACTGGTGTGTAACTGTATGTAACTGGTGTGTCACTGGTGTGTAACTCTGTGTAACAGGGGTGTCACTGGTGTGTAACTGTGTGTAACTGTGTGTAACTTGTGTGTAACTGTGTGTAACTGGTGTGTCACTGTGTGTAACTTGGGTGTCACTGGTGTGTAACTGTGTGTAACTGGTGTGTAACTGAGTCTAACAGGTGTGTAACAGTGTGTAACTGTTGTGTCACTGGTGTGTGACTTGTGTGTAACTGTATGTAACTGGTGTGTAACTGGGGTGTCACTGTTGTGTAACTGTGTGTAACTGGTGTGTCATTGGTGTGTAACTGCTGTGTCACTGTGTGTAACTGTTGTGTAACTGTGTGTAACTGCTGTGTCACTGTGTGTAACTGTTGTGTAACTGTCTGTAACTGCTGTGTCACTGTGTGTAACTGGTGTGTCACTGTGTGTAACTGGTGTGTAATTGTGTGTAACTGGTGTGTAACTGTGCAACTGGGGTGTAACTGGTGTGTAACTAGTGTGTAACTGGTGTGTAGCTGGTGTGTAACTGTGTGTAGCTGGTGTGTAGCTGGTGTGTAACTGGTGTGTAACTGTGTGTAGCTGGTGTGTAACAGGTGTGTAATTGGTGTGTAACTGGTGTGTAACTGTGTGTAACTGGTGTGTCACTGGTGTGTAAGTGTGCAACTGGTGTGTAACTGGTGTGTAACTAGTGTGTAACTGGTGTGTAGCTGGTGTGTAACTGTGTGTAGCTGATGTGTAGCTGGTGTGTAACTGGTGTGTAACAGGTGTGTAACTGTTGTGTAACTGGTATGTAACTGTGTGTAACTGGGGTGTCTCTGGTGTGTAACTGTATGTAACTGGGGTTTCACTGGTGTGTAACTGGTGTGTAACTGGTGTGTAACTGTTGTGTAACTGATGTGTAACTGGTGTGTAACTGTGTGTAACTGATGTGTAACTGGTGTGTAACTGGTGTGTAACTGTGTGTAACTGATGTGTAACTGGTGTGTAACTGTGTGTAACTGATGTGTAACTGGTGTGTAGCTGGTGTGTAACTGGTGTGTAACTGTGTGTAACTGATGTGTAACTGGTGTCTAACAGTGTGTAACTGGTGTGTCACTGGTGTGTGACTGTGTGTAACTGGGATATCACTGGTGTGTAACTGTGTGTAACTGGTGTGTCACTGGTGTGTAACTGTGTGTAACAGGGGTGTCACTGGTGTGTAACTGTATGTAACTGGTGTGTCACTGGTGTGTAACTGTGTGTAACAGGGGTGTCACTGGTGTGTAACTGTGTGTAACTGTGTGTAACTTGTGTGTAACTGTGTGTAACTGGTGTGTCACTGTGTGTAACTTGGGTGTCACTGGTGTGTAACTGTGTGTAACTGGTGTGTAACTGAGTCTAACAGGTGTGTAACAGTGTGTAACTGTTGTGTCACTGGTGTGTGACTTGTGTGTAACTGTTTGTAACTGGTGTGTAACTGGGGTGTCACTGGTGTGTAACTGTGTGTAACTGGTGTGTCATTGGTGTGTAACTGGGGTGTCACTGGTGTGTAACTGTGTGTAACTGGGGTGTCACTGTTGTGTAACTGTGTGTAATTGGTGTGTAACTGTGTGTAACTGCTGTGTCACTGTGTGTAACTGTTGTGTAACTGTGTGTAACTGCTGTGTCACTGTGTGTAACTGGTGTGTCACTGTGTGTAACTGGTGTGTAACTGTGTGTAACAGTGTGTAACTGGTGTGTAACTGTGCAACTGGGGTGTCACTGGTGTGTAACTGTGTGTAACTGTGTGTAACTGGGGTGTCACTGTTGTGTAACTGTGTGTAACTTGTGTGTAACTGTGTGTAACTGCTGTGTCACTGTGTGTAACTGTTGTGTAACTGTGTGTAACTGCTGCGTCACTGTGTGTAACTGGTGTGTCACTGTGTGTAACTGGTGTGTAACTGTGTGTAACAGTGTGTAACTGTTGTGTCACTGGTGTGTGACTTGTGTGTAACTGTATGTAACTGGTGTGTAACTGGGGTGTCACTGGTGTGTAACTGTGTGTAACTGGTGTGTCATTGGTGTGTAACTAGGGTGTCACTGGTGTGTCACTGTGTGTAACTGGGGTGTCACTGTTGTGTAACTGTGTGTAACTGGTGTGTAACTGTGTGTAACTGCTGTGTCACTGTGTGTAACTGTTGTGTAACTGTGTGTAACTGCTGTGTCACTGTGTGTAACTGTTGTGTAACTGTCTGTAACTGCTGTGTCACTGTGTGTAACTGGTGTGTCACTGTGTGTAACTGGTGTGTAATTGTGTGTAACTGGTGTGTAACTGTGCAACTGGGGTGTAACTGGTGTGTAACTAGTGTGTAACTGGTGTGTAGCTGGTGTGTAACTGTGTGTAGCTGGTGTGTAGCTGGTGTGTAACTGGTGTGTAACTGTGTGTAGCTGGTGTGTAACAGGTGTGTAATTGGTGTGTAACTGGTGTGTAACTGTGTGTAACTGGTGTGTCACTGGTGTGTAAGTGTGCAACTGGTGTGTAACTGGTGTGTAACTAGTGTGTAACTGGTGTGTAGCTGGTGTGTAACTGTGTGTAGCTGGTGTGTAGCTGGTGTGTAACTGGTGTGTAACAGGTGTGTAACTGTTGTGTAACTGGTATGTAACTGTGTGTAACTGGGGTGTCACTGGTGTGTAACTGGTGTGTAACTGTGTGTAACTGGTGTGTAACTGTTGTGTAACTGATGTGTAACTGGTGTGTAACTGTGTGTAACTGATGTGTAACTGGTGTGTAACTGGTGTGTAACTGTGTGTAACTGATGTGTAACTGGTGTGTAACTGTGTGTAACTGATGTGTAACTGGTGTGTAGCTGGTGTGTAACTGGTGTGTAACTGTGTGTAACTGATGTGTAACTGGTGTCTAACAGTGTGTAACTGGTGTGTCACTGGTGTGTGACTGTGTGTAACTGGGGTATCACTGGTGTGTAACTGTGTGTAACTGGTGTGTCACTGGTGTGTAACTGTGTGTAACAGGGGTGTCACTGGTGTGTAACTGTATGTAACTGGGGTGTCACTGGTGTGTAACTGTGTGTAACTGTGTGTAACTTGTGTGTAACTGTGTGTAACTGGTGTGTCACTGTGTGTAACTTGGGTGTCACTGGTGTGTAACTGTGTGTAACTGGTGTGTAACTGAGTCTAACAGGTGTGTAACAGTGTGTAACTGTTGTGTCACTGGTGTGTGACTTGTGTGTAACTGTATGTAACTGGTGTGTAACTGGGGTGTCACTGGTGTGTAACTGTGTGTAACTGGTGTGTCATTGGTGTGTAACTGGGGTGTCACTGGTGTGTAACTGTGTGTAACTGTGTGTAACTGGGGTGTCACTGTTGTGTAACTGTGTGTAACTGGTGTGTAACTGTGTGTAACTGCTGTGTCACTGTGTGTAACTGTTGTGTAACTGTGTGTAACTGCTGTGTCACTGTGTGTAACTGGTGTGTCACTGTGTGTAACTGGTGTGTAACTGTGTGTAACAGTGTGTAACTGGTGTGTAACTGTGCAACTGGGGTGTAACTGGTGTGTAACTAGTGTGTAACTGGTGTGTAGCTGGAGTGTAGCTGGTGTGTACCTGGTGTGTCACTGGTGTGTAACAGTGCAACTGGTGTGTAACTGTGTGTAACTGTGTGTAACTAGTGTGTCACTGGTGTGTAACTGTGTGTAACTGGGGTGTCACTGGTGTGTAACTGTATGTAACTGGGGTGTCACTGGTGTGTAACTGTGTGTAACTGGTGTGTAACTCTGTGTAACTGGGGTGTCACTGGTGTGTAACTGTGTGTAACTGGTGTGTCATTGGTGTGTAACTGGGGTGTCACTGGTGTGTAACTGTGTGTAACTGGGGTGTCACTGGTGTGTAACTGTGTGTAACTGTGTGTAACTGTGTGTAACTGCTGTGTCACTGTGTGTAACTGGTGTGTCACTGTGTGTAACTGGTGTGTAATTGTGTGTAACTGTGTGTAACTGGTGTGTAACTGTGCAACTGGGGTGTAACTGGTGTGTAACTAGTGTGTAACTGGTGTGTAGCTGGTGTGTAACTGTGTGTAGCTGGTGTGTAGCTGGTGTGTAACTGTGTGTAGCTGGTGTGTAACTGTTGTGTAACAGGTGTGTAACTGGTTTGTAACTGGTGTGTAACTGTGTGTAACTGGTGTGTCAATGGTGTGTAACTGTGTGTAACTGGGGTGTCACTGGTGTGTAACTGTATGTAACTGGGGTGTCACTGGTGTGTAACTGTGTGTAACTGGTGTGTAACTGTGTGTAACTGGGGTGTCACTGGTGTGTAACTGTGTGTAACTGGTGTGTCATTGGTGTGTAACTGGGGTGTCACTGGTGTGTAACTGTGTGTAACTGGGGTGTCACTGGTGTGTAACTGTGTGTAACTGGGGTGTCACTGGTGTGTAACTGTGTGTAACTGTGTGTAACTGCTGTGTCACTGTGTGTAACTGGTGTGTAACTGTGTGTAACTGCTTTGTCACTGTGTGTAAGTGGTGTGTCACTGTGTGTAACTGGTGTGTAATTGTGTGTAACTGTGTGTAACTGGTGTGTAACTGTGCAACTGGGGTGTAACTGGTGTGTAACTAGTGTGTAACTGGTGTGTAGCTGGTGTGTAACTGTGTGTAGCTGGTGTGTAGCTGGTGTGTAACTGGTGTGTAACTGTGTGTAGCTGGTGTGTAACTGTTGTGTAACAGGTGTGTAACTGGTTTGTAACTGGTGTGTAACTGTGTGTAACTGTGTGTAACTGGTGTGTCAATGGTGTGTAAGTGTGCAACTGGTGTGTAACTGGTGTGTAACTAGTGTGTAACTGGTGTGTAGCTGGTGTGTAACTGGTGTGTAACTTTGTGTAGCTGGTGTGTAACTGGTGTGTAACAGGTGTGTAACTGTTGTGTAACTGGTGTGTAACTGTGTGTAATTGGTGTATCACTGGTGTGTAACTGTGCAACTGGTTTGTAACTGGTGTGTAATTAGTGTGCAACTGGTTTGTAACTGTATGTAACTGGGGTGTCACTGGTGTGTAACTGTTGTGTAACTGGTGTGTAACTGTGTGTAACTGGGGTGTCACTGGTGTGTAACTGTGTGTAACTGGTGTGTCATTGGTGTGTAACTGGGGTGTCACTGGTGTGTAACTGTGTGTAACTGGGGTGTCACTGGTGTGTAACTGTGTGTAACTGTGTGTAACTGGGGTGTCACTGGTGTGTAACTGTGTGTAACTGGGGTGTCACTAGTGTGTAACTGTGTGTAACTGCTGTGTCACTGTGTGTAACTGGTGTGTAACTGTGTGTAACTGTTGTGTCACTGTGTGTAACTGGTGTGTCACTGTGTGTAACTGGTGTGTAATTGTGTGTAACTGTGTGTAACTGGTGTGTAACTGTGCAACTGGGGTGTAACTGGTGTGTAACTAGTGTGTAAGTGGTGTGTAACTGTGTGTAGCTGGTGTGTAGCTAGTGTGTAACTGGTGTGTAACTGTGTGTAGCTGGTGTGTAACTGTTGTGTAACTGTTGTGTAACAGGTGTGTAACAGGTGTGTAACTGGTGTGTAACTGTGTGTAACTGGTGTGTCACTGGTGTGTAAGTGTGCAACTGGTGTGTAACTGGTGTGTAACTAGTGTGTAACTGGTGTGTAGCTGGTGTGTAACTGGTGTGTAACTGTGTGTAGCTGGTGTGTAACTGTTGTGTAACTGGTGTGTAACTGTGTGTAACTGTGTGTAACTGGCGTGTAACAGGTGTGTAACTGTTGTGTAACTGGTGTGTAACTGTGTGTAATTGGTGTATCACTGGTGTGTAACTGTGCAACTGGTTTGTAACTGGTGTGTAATTAGTGTGCAACTGGTTTGTAACTGTATGTAACTGGGGTGTCACTGGTGTGTAACTGTTGTGTAACTGGTGTGTAACTGTGTGTAACTGGGGTGTCACTGGTGTGTAACTGTGTGTAACTGGTGTGTCATTGGTGTGTAACTGGGGTGTCACTGGTGTGTAACTGTGTGTAACTGGGGTGTCACTGGTGTGTAACTGTGTGTAACTGTGTGTAACTGGGGTGTCACTGGTGTGTAACTGTGTGTAACTGGGGTGTCACTAGTGTGTAACTGTGTGTAACTGTGTGTAACTGCTGTGTCACTGTGTGTAACTGGTGTGTAACTGTGTGTAACTGTTGTGTCACTGTGTGTAACTGGTGTGTCACTGTGTGTAACTGGTGTGTAATTGTGTGTAACTGTGTGTAACTGGTGTGTAACTGTGCAACTGGGGTGTAACTGGTGTGTAACTAGTGTGTAAGTGGTGTGTAACTGTGTGTAGCTGGTGTGTAGCTAGTGTGTAACTGGTGTGTAACTGTGTGTAGCTGGTGTGTAACTTTTGTGTAACTGTTGTGTAACAGGTGTGTAACAGGTGTGTAACTGGTGTGTAACTGTGTGTAACTGGTGTGTCACTGGTGTGTAAGTGTGCAACTGGTGTGTAACTGGTGTGTAACTAGTGTGTAACTGGTGTGTAGGTGGTGTGTAACTGGTGTGTAACTGTGTGTAGCTGGTGTGTAACTGGTGTGTAACTGTGTGTAACTGTGTGTAACTGGCGTGTAACTGTGTGTAACTGGAGTGTAACTGGGGTGTCCTTCTGTCCTTAGACCCTCCTTCTGTCCTCAGGCCCTCCCTCTGTCCTTAGACCCTCCTTCTGTCCTTAGACCCTCCTTCTGTCCTCAGACCGTCCCTCTGTCCTTAGACCCTCCTTCTGTCCTTACCTCCTCCTTCTCGGGTTAAGGAAAAAGTAGAAACCTGGTTCAGAAGCCGCTGAGCTGAAAGCAGGAGGAGTAACCGTGGATGAAGTCGAGCAGCATATTTCAGACAATACGGACGATCTGCAGATAGTGAAGGCCCAGATGGAGGCGCTGTGGGCCAGATGGAGGCGCTGTGGCCCAGATGGAGGCGATGTGGGCCAGATGGAGGCGATGTGGGCCAGATGGAGGCGCTGTGGGCCAGATGGAGGCGCTGAGGGCCAGATGGAGGCGCTGAGGGCATGATGGAGGCGCTGGAGTCTGAGAACAATAGTATGAAAAAAAGGATCCTGTTGCAGTCCAGTTCACATCGTCCTAACCTGAGGTTAGGTGAAGCCCCTCGCATCACATCGAAAGAGCACATCGCCATGGCAACCAAGTCCAGCAGCTGATGAACTACGAGGCCAGAACACCGGGAGAAGCAGAGGTGCTCCTCAGAACACCGGGAGAAGCAGAGGTGCTCCTCAGAACACCGGGAGAAGCAGAGGTGCTCCTCAGATAAGATAAGATAAGATAATCCTTTATTGTCTCACATGGGGAAATTTCATTGGTGCAACGCAGGTAGATACAGAGGTAGATACAGAAGAACAGATCACTTATAGGAAGTCTGAAAAACACTTTCAGTAGAAGATCTCCTATAAATAAATAAAAACTCCCATAGACAAATAAATACATAAATACCATTGCATGTGATCCCGACAGTAATTGCACATGAATATGTGTCACGACAGCACATGGATTGCACATGAATAGATATATTCACATCCTCTAGAAGACTATATATATATATATATATACATATATATAAACATTATGTTTATATATATGTATATATATATATATATATATATATATATATACATATATATATACACATATATATGTATATATGTATATATATATATATATACATATATATATACATATATATATACACATATATATGTATATATATATATATATATATATATATATATATATATATATATATATATATATATATATATATATATATATATACATATATATATATAGTCTTCTAGAGGAACATCACTGACACTGATGAGCTGATACAGAACTCGGCAGCAGTGATTCATGAGATGGTAGTTTCATAGACCCTGCTCACCTCTGGTCTGTTTATCAGTAGAAGTTATGAACTCTCCAAATAATGTCGTCACCTGTCACTCATGTTTGTTTACTCAATCCACATGGTCCACTGGCCCTAGGGGCCCTATGGGCCCTACGGCCATGTTTACTCGTCTCTTTTGGATTAGATGTGTCAAACTATATTTTAAAACCATTTCTTGCAGCACCGGGAGCGGGTGCAGCACCGGGAGCCTTTGTTTGAAGGTTATTTTGTGTTTTTACCAAAGCTTTTATTTTACACTGAATTTTAACATAATTTTCATATTTAATGAATATATATTTTTTGATTTTATGTTTAAAAAATTCAAATGCAAAAAAATTATACTACGCAAATTCTGTGTAATAAAAGCCCTGGTGATAGAAACACAAAATAACATCATAGTTTGAGATCAATATTGCGACTCCTGTGTGGCCCCTGTGTAGGCCCTGTATTGCCCCTGTGTGGCCCCTGTGGTCAGTATATGATGATCTGTTGCTTCAAAGTGAGTTTTGTAAATACTTAATGCACAACTTTTTCTCTTCTCATTGTTGTTTTCAGATTGATTGACAGGTCAAAGCCGTGATTGATTGACACTCGTGACACTTCCGGTGTCATTGTGGAAACCACAGACTTCATTTGAAAATGGACAAATTGGACTGAATTTGGACAAAATGACATGTTTCTTTTGGACCTTTTGAGCCTTATGTTTTCACTCGGATCTTGATCCGTTTTTGTTTTTGTGTTTTACGTTTGACAAATATGAAAAATAATAAAATATTGTATTTGGCGGTGACGCGCTGACGTCACGCGACGTAGTCACGTGGCTCTGCGTGGTTCAAAATGCAGGCAGCGCATTGTCACGTCAGACTTCAGAGGCCGCTGACCGCAGGCGCACTGACCCTCGCGGCTCCATTATGCCTCCGCTCCAGTTTTGTGCTAATCTCACGTGGCTGTTCACGGAGCTCCCGGAGCTCAGCCAGAGGATCTACGCCGCGGCAGCCGCCGGGTTCCGCGCGGTGGAGGCGGCGTGGCCCTATGACGAGGAGCTGCTGGAGCTGCAGAGGGCCCGGGACGCCACGGGGGTCGAGATGGTCCTCATCAACACTCCTCCAGGTGCTCACACATGACCTCATCGGTTTAAATAACGTTCTAAAGTTTTTCATACTCCAAAATGAACTTTTACAGTTCAAAACAACCGCTAAAGTAACGTAACGTCGTTGAATTGAATTGTATTTTGAACAGAAACACTCCAGAATGAATCACTGTCAGAGACTGTGGCATCAACATAAGAATGTATCATTCTTTCCTAAAATAGAGTCAGACTCAAAAAAAGTTTTAAAATGTCAAAGAACAGAATTCACAAACATGAACTTGTCCTGATGATTCAGTCAAACATAAAACAATGATAAAACAACATATATAAGTCAAAAAGAAAAACAATTTAAAGCTATAGGATAAAAATTAAATAAAAATAGGCTTAATATGTAAAGAACATTTACAGATGCTGAAAGTGACAGTGTTTTAAGAAGTGTTCATGAGAGAAACTGTTCTAGTGGAGGAGGTTCTGGTCCTGATGGAGCCTCCTGCCTGAGGGGAGTGGCCTCCTGCCTGAGGGGTGTGGCCTCCTACCTGAGGGGTGTGGCCTCCTGCCTGAGGGGAGTGGCCTCCTACAGAGATGAAGTCTGCAGCCGATCACCTTCTCAGCAGAGGGCGCTGTAGTCTCTGTTTGTCCCTGACTCTGGCTCCAGCGTACCACACAGTGATGGAGGAGGTGATGAGGAGGTGATGGAGGAGGTGATGGAGGAGGTGAGGAAGGACTCAGTGATGGTCGTGTAGAACTGCTCTATCATCAGCTTGTCTTTCTTCAGCTGCTGCTGGAAAGTACATCCTCTGCTGGTCCTTCTTGATGAGGAGCTGATCTCCCACTTGAGGTCCTGGTGATGGTGGTGCAGAGGAGGTGGAGGGAGTCCACAGTGGTGATGGGGGAGTCTGAGATGGTGAGGGGGGGCTGTGTCTTTTGGGCGTTGAACTCCAGGTTGTTACCGCTGCACCAGCCGCTCCACCTCCTGAAGACAGACTCATCCCCGTCCCAGATGAGCCCGATGAGGGTGGTGTCGTCATGTTGATGAGGGTGGTGTCGTCATGGCGATGAGGGTGGTGTCTTGTGCTGATAGTCCCAGTGTCTGAGACATTCTTCTCCAGCCGCACACACTGGCTCAGATCCGTCAGGAAGTCAGTGCTCCACCTGCAGGTGGAGTCAGTGCTCCCCCTGCAGGTGGAGTCAGTGCTCCCCCTGCAGGTGGAGTCAGTGCTCCCCTTGCAGGTGGAGTCAGTGCTCCCCTTGCAGGTGGAGTCAGTGCTCCCCTTGCAGGTGGAGTCAGTGCTCCCCCTGCAGGTGGAGTTAGTGCTCCCCTTGCAGGTGGAGTCAGTGCTCCTCCTGCAGGTGGAGTCAGGCAGGTTGAGCTGGGAGAGCTTGTCCTGGAGCAGAGCAGGAGGTGGTGTTGATCTTGGTGTAGGTTCTCGGGGAGTCCAGGTGCTGCAGGTGAAGTGGAGAGCCAGGTTGATGGAGTCGTCACAGACCTGTGGCTCTGTAGGTGAACTGCAGGAGGTCCAGCAGGAGGTCCAGCAGGGGGGAGGTGAAGGACTTGAGGTGGGGCAAGTCCAGGCGTTCAAATGACTTCATGACCACAGACGTACCACAGGTCTGACGTCATGAAGGCTTCTTGGGGACAGGGACAATGATGGACGACTTGAAGCTGGGACATGGCATGACAATAATCCCATTATCTCAAATCTAAATAAAGTCTATGAAGTTCACAGACATCAAGTGTCCACAGACGTGACCAGGTCTGTGTTTCAGGAAACCTCCGGGCCGGAGACCTGGGTCTGGGAGCCGTCCCGGGCCGAGAACAGGAGTTCAGACAGGGGCTGGAGCAGGCCGTGCAGTACGCTCAGGCCCTGCAGTGCAAAAGGTGATTCTGCTCAGTGTCCTTCTGCTCGGCGTCCTTCTGCTCGGCGTCCTTCTGCTCGGCGTCCTTCTGCTCGGCGTCCTTCTGCTCGGCGTCCTTCTGACGTGCGTCTTTAGTGCGACACTTGTTTAAACACTGCTGTGGTTTGGGCCCCCAGGATCCACCTGATGGCAGGGCGTGTCCCTCTGGGCTCAAACAGAGCAGATGTGGCCCAGGACATGGAGAGGATCTTCATCCAGAACCTGACGTACGCTGCAGATCTGCTCTCAAAGGTGGGACACAAACACTCGTTTGAATGTAGTGGGGTTCAAACTGAGCTGGGGGCCCACGCTTTCTTCTAAATGGGCCCCTCAAAGTGGAGCGAGACGTCCAAAGCAGGAGCCATGACATTGTGTCCCTGGGCAAGACACTGCAAGACCGTGTGCGGCAGTGTTCGAGTGACTTTAGAGAGTGGGACTGACTTTAGAGAGTGGGACTGACTTTAGAGAGTGGGACTGACTTTAGAGAGTGGGACTGACTTTAGAGAGTGGGACTGATAAAAATGTGCCATTGGTTCAGCTGGTTTCTCTTGCAGAAGGGCATCACTGGTCTGATTGAGCCAATCAACACACGGATCACTGACCCCGCCTACTTCCTGGACTCTCCTCATCACGGTCAGACTCTGCATTTAAAGCCCCGCCCACTGTGTAACATTTCAGCCAATAAATGGACACGACAAAAATGAAGTAGCTGCATTCACTGTGAGGGGCTCGCCTCTCCACAGACCTGTCTGCTATTGTGCAGTGTGAGTGGGTCTGTGTGGCAGCGCGGGGGCAGGAAGTTTACAGGAAGTCCACAGGAGGTTTATAGGAAGTCCACAGAAGGTTTATAGGAAGTTTACAGGAAGTCCACCGGAAGTTTACAGGAAGTCCACCGGAAGTTTACAGAAAGTTTACAGGAAGTTTACAGGAAGTTTACAAACTGCACCACATTAGGACTTTGGATTTGAATATTGATTTGGTGAAGGCAAAGCAGTTAAGCAGAGGGGCCAGGCTAAGGGGCCGAGCTGGGGGCCGAGCTGGGGGGCCGGGCTGAGGGGCCGGGCCGGGCTTGCTGGGCTCAGGGGCCTACTGTCCCATCTAACCCGCAGGTATTTGACAGAAATGTTGCGCAGTGGGCCTTTAACAATAAATGAAGTTATGAAGTAAAGAATGTCCTGATGTTGCAGCGGCGGCCATCTTGGAGAAGCTGGGAAAGCCCAACCTCAAGCTGCAGATGGTGAGTGTGTGTGTGTTGACGTGTGTTGTCGCGTGTGTTGTGTTGTCGCGTGTGTTGACGTGTGTTGTGTTGTCGCGTGTGACGTGTGTTGTCGCGTGTGTTGACGTGTGTTGTGTTGTCGCGTGTGTTGACGTGTGTTGTGTTGTCATGTGTGTTGACGTGTGTGTTGTGTTGACGTGTGTGTTGTGTTGACGTGTGTGTTGTGTTGTCGCGTGTGTTGTGTTGACGTGCGTGTTGACGTGTGTTGTGTTGTCGTGTGTATTGACGTGTGTTTTGTTGTCGCGTGTGTTGTCGTGTGTTGTGTGTGTTGACGTGTGTGTTAACGTGTGTTGTGTTGTCGCGTGTGTTGACGTGTGTTGTGTTGTCGCGTGTGTTGTGTTGTCGCATGTGTTGACGTGTGTTGTGTTGTCGCGTGTGTTGTGTTGTCGCGTGTGTTGACGTGTGTTGTGTTGTCGTGTGTTGTGTTGTCGCGTGTGTTGTGTTGACGTGTGTTGTGTTGTCGCGTGTGTTGACGTGTGTTGTGTTGTCGCGTGTGTTGACGTGTGTTGTGTTGTCGCGTGTGTTGACGTGTGTTGTGTTGTTGTGTGTGTTGACGTGTGTTGTGTTGTCGTGTGTGTTCCAGGATGTGTTCCACTGGCAGATCATGGATGGGAACCTGACTCAGAACATCCTCAGATATTTCCCTCACATCGGTGAGAACATCTGAGGAGCTGATGCTGTTACAGTCGTGTTAAAGCTTCACTACGTTACATTCCTGCCGTGGAGTCGTTTCTGCTTTGGCTGAAACGTCACACTGGTTGTGTTCAGATTCTAGAATGTGGTGATGTCACACTCCCGCCATCGACGCAATAGGTGCTCGTGATGCAGTGATTAATATTTTCAAATCAGATTGCATCATTGGCTGTAAGAAATGCAGGTGAATATCGTATTGAGGTGAATATCGTATCAAACCGAGATCTGGCATTCCCATAGTTATTTCCTACTCACTATTTTATCATGGAATCACCAAAAGGTAAATTCACAAATGTTAAACCAGGATCGTTTGTCTTGGTCACTCGACCCTGGACCGTTTAGCTGCGATCTACATGCAGCAGTGCGAGGGGCCGGCGAGGGGCCTACAAGCAGAGCAAGAAAGATTAAAAAGCTATTTTAAAGAAAACTGAAGGGTTTTGAGCTGAGTAAAAAAGTAAATAACCTGAAAATAGGCAAAAATTAGCACAAAATCGTGTCTGTTTCAGCTGTAGGTGTCAGTGTGTTTTTACAGTGCGCTCTGTGGAACGTTCCAGAGCGTTCACATGAGACGTGAAGGGTTCATCGCCTTTGGCACTAATTACAGCCTCAAGTCTTTTTGAGGATAATGCTACGAGCTCAGCCACTTATTTCTTACAAATCATTGAATCTAATTGTCACCATGATATGCAATAGCAATATTGTGATATTTGAATATAATTTTGACATTAATTTCAGTTATTGTGAAACTGCCAAACTCTAAACTGGCCTTGATTTGAGTCTTTTCTGCTTAAAAAGCGTACTTTTCAGATGGACTACTTTTGTGTCGATGCAATATATTTAATTTCTTCCCATCTTGATTATTGCCTTGGCCAGAATGTTCAATATCGATACATCGTAATAAATTGCAAATGAGCTGAAAATGAAAATCTGTGCGTCCTCTGCTTAAGGTCATGTCCAGGTCGCTCAGGTGCCGGAGCGGAACGAGCCCGACACTCCAGGAGAGCTCAACTTCAGCTACCTGTGGGACGTCCTGGAGCGCCATCACTACCAGGGCTTTGTGGGCTGCGAGTACCACCCTCTGGGTGAGTGAGGGGCCCCGCACGGAGTTGTGAGTGTATGTGCATGCGCGCTGACCTACTGTGTCCTACAGGGGGCACTGCAGCTGGACTGGGCTGGCTGAAGGAGTACTGGACCCGGAAAGAAGCTCGTGAAGACTGACCTCAGCTCTGGAGCTCGTGGCTCTGTTCTTCTGCCAAACCCTTTTGTTAATGTTCAATAAAGATTGCACTTGTACTGTTTCTGTTCTCCTTATTCCTGAAGCCAGTCCCTTCCTCCTCCCGGCCCGTCCCACCCTCCTCCCGGCCCGTTCCTCCCTCCTCCCGACTCGTTCCTTTGACATATTCTTGTTCTCAACATTCATGTTTTTGACCAGGTTCAGGAACAACGACACTTGGCAGGAATCCTCCAGTTTGAGTTTGTCTGAACATGGTCAACACTCAGGTCTCATGAGCAGGACAGGCCCCGCAGCAGGACGGGAAACCATGACAACGCTGGACCAGAAGGCACTCTGGTCCCACACAGAACTCGGGCTGGAGAAGTACAAGTACACAGGATTATACTGCGGTGCAGCTCACAGTATTTGTATCTTATATAAAGTTGTATTCATATAAAAAGTACAGAATTGAGTGATGAATATTTACAGTTTCTTAATCTCAATTACGACATAATGTGAACATTTGCACAACCTCCTCCACGAGATGAAATGGAAACAAAACCATTTTGTAGTTTGTCGAATTTGACTCAATCTCTCATTTTATCAGAAAAATACTATTTAGATCAAACATGTTAGAGATAGAGTTTTTAAACATCGATTTAGCTTGATTCACTTCTGAGCCTCACAAAACGTATATTATGCTGAATGTCCTCTTGTCTCTTCTGACCCTGTTCTCACTCTGGTCCTCATCACAAACTCATTTAGATTCATTCAGATTGATGAAAGTGCATCCCTCCGAGCATCAAAGACACTCGGCATCTGTGACGAGGCTCTGGAGATGATTCTGCTGAACTTCCCTCTGCTGCCACTAGATAGAGCACTAACACAAACACTGCAGAATGTGACGCGCTCGTTACAAACAAAAATCTGACATTACATTTACTCCTTTAATCGTCGTGTTTTCCAAAGTCAAATGTATTTTAGTACAATAAAAATAACATTCTATCCAAATCCCCTCGACTGTTAATGATGTAGAAAATGGTATAAAAAGAAAAAAATGCTGTGACAAACTTTTAAAAACAGTTATATCTTTTTGAAAATGAACTGAATTAATTGAATAAACTATTCTCATAATGCAAAACAAAATAATATTTGCTCTTAAACAAGTCTCAAGGTCTTTATAACAGGACACTCCACCCTGCAGGGTGTAGCTCCACAAGTGTAGGTCTATAACAGGCCGCTCCACAGGTGTAGGTCTATAGCAGGCCACTCCACAGGTTGTAGCAGGCCGTGTTGATGATGGACTCCAGGTGGTGGTACATGTGCACCAGCTGAGGGGGGGGGCTGCCTCCGAAGGGGGGCTGAGCGGGTAACGGCTCCCGGAACACCACCTTCAGACTCTGCAGGAACAACAGCTCCATTAACACACGTCCACAACAGCGTCACGCCTACAACACCTTCACCCCCACTTTCTTTATGAACCACCGTTCTAGACCATCATCAGTGATTCATGACTGCACGTAAGTGACGATCGCAGGAGGTAAAGAGTGCACGCCTACAACAGCGTCGCCTATAACAGCGTCACGCCTACCACGCCTACAACAGCGTCACGCCTACCACGCCTACAACAGCGTCACGCCTACCACGCCTACAACAGCGTCACGCCTACAACAGCGTCACGCCCACAACAGCGTCACGCCTACCACAGCGTCACGCCCACAACAGCATCACGCCCACAACAGCGTCACGCCTACAACAGCGTCACGCCTACCATGCCTCCAACAGCGTCACGCCTACAACAGCAGGGTTAGAGTCAGGGTTAGGGTCAGGGTCGGAGTCAGGGTTAGGGTCAGTCAGGGTTAGGGTCGGTTAGGGTCAGAGTCAGAGTCAGAGTCGGAGTCGGGGTCGGAGTCAGGGTTAGGGTCAGGGTCAGGGTCAGGGTCAGGCCCGACACAAGTAAAAAGAGCAGATCCTCACCGTTTTACCAGCCTGAAGGTTCAGAAAGACCAACACAAAACAGTCTGTGAATTTCTGGTTGAGGACGGCCTGGAACACAAGAACATCTCATCAGTCTGAGGTTCTTTCTTCATGTTTTCCTCCGGTGCAGAGGAAGTGAAGCCAAAGTCTCATTGGTTTTGTTGTACATATGAAGTAAGATCTCACCAGATACTGTACGCCGCTGTCATCGAAGTGTCTGCAGCTCTGAGGGAAGCGGTTCAGCAGGACTTTGATCAGACTTTGGTACCAGGTCAGGCTCATGGTCAGGAAGCAATCCTGTCACAAAGCAGCAAGAACACATCACTTTCACTACTGAGAGAAGAGCGCCTCCTCCTGGGACAGAACCAAGATTCACTGACTGCACTTTGACCTCATCAGGGGTTAGACCACAGGGCAAGTGAACCCTTAACACTGACCACAGGGTGAGTGAGCAATTAGCACTGACCACGGGGCGAGTGAGCCCTTAGCACTGACCACGGGGCGAGTGAGCCCTTAGCACTGACCACGGGGCGAGTGAGCGAGTGCAGAGACAGGCTGATTAGTATATGATACAAATGTACTGTACATCAGTCTGTTTCACACTGAAAGAGAAATAAAGCTTTGTAATGACTTATTTAAGCCTGATCATTTGTGTAAATTAAATATTCGTTGTAATTATAAAGTGTGAGAGGGACAGAAGTGCTTTGAAACACTTCTCCAGAAGGACATCTAGTGGCATGTGTTAGAACTACAACAGGTTGAATAACACAACTTCACATTTAAAGGTGTTATGGACGATGTTTCGGCGATTTGAGAACTCAGGTGGAAGTGCTCATGCCACTCCCCCGTGCTCATGCCACTCCCCCGTGCACATGCCACTCCCCCGTGCTCATGCCACTCCCCCGTGCTCATGCCACTCCCCCGTGCTCATGCCACTCCCCCGTGCTCATGCCACTCCCCCGTGTGGACTGATACAACACACACGTGCGTTTGTTTATTAGTGCGACAGATTTCCGTCTCTTCTGAGCTCGAACTGTCTTTCTCCATCTTCATTTTGTCCTGTCACTGAGGGAACTATATTCTGATAGATCAAAGCGCTTAGACACAGGGAAACGTGCTGCTCATGGGGACGAGCCGCACGAGGCTCTGCGGGTGAACGAGGCTCTGCGGGTGAACGAGGCTCTGTGGGTGAGCGGTAGGTGCGTTTTATGATTGACACGTGGCAGGACTAATCGGCAGTCCACGCCACGAGGAAATGAAACTCAGATTTGGGCCAAAAGAATCGTCCATTCAACCTTTAACTTGTGCGCATCATTTATACGTTTTGTTTCTAGAATAATATGAATATAATAAAATAAATATTATATAAAAACAAGGAAATGTTTTTACATTTTAAATAGAATTTTAAATTGGGCCGACCCTCTCTTCTGTGGAGGCTCCAGCATGTTTACAGCCTGGTCTGTGGAGTGTGGGGCTCAAAGTCCTGAGGACATAACGATGATTGAATTATTACTTATCTTGTTTGTCACAAACCCTCAACATGGGACTGACATACAAAGACCTTTTTTAAACTTTGTGGGAGAAGGTTGAGACTCTGAAGTCTCTGGGACAGACTAACTGTTCTGTGGTCCAGTTAAAACAGGCTCGAGATCATTCCAGTTCATGAACCATCTGGGTCACGTAACAAGAGAATTTAAATCATGTTTCACAAGTGCGAGTTACAGAAGCGTCTCACCAGCTGAGGGTCAATGTCCCCTACAGAGCAGCTCTGCACAGCCCCCAGCAGCTCCTCCAGCTCGCTGAAGGACAGTTTGGTCAGCTTAAGTTTGTCCAGAGTCACGTGCTCTCCATGGAACAGTCTCCTCCAGAGGTTGTCCCTGCGGCAGTGCTCCATGGCCAGCTCCACCGTGCTCTGGATCATCTGCCTCTGGGCCGTGGCCACTTCGTTCTGCAGCAGAGGAAATAAAGGGGACAGAGGAAAGAGCTCACTCCCATCAGAGTCTGCTTCACAGGGCTCCTCGTCTGTGTGTGGGGCCTCACAGGGCTCCTCGTCTGTGTGTGGGGCCTCACAGGGCTCCTCGTCTGTGTGTGGGGCCTCACAGGGCTCCTCGTCTGTGTGTGGGGCCTCACAGGGCTCCTCGTCTGTGTGTGGGGCCTCACAGGGCTCCTTGTGGATCTGAGGCAGCTTCTTAAAGCGTTGCATGTCTGCAGTGAGGCGAGGGAACAGCTCTCTTTGACTGGTCATCAGGACATAGAACCGCAACCTGCACAAGCAAAACACATGTATTTGTACAAAGTATTTACACTGAAGTACTGTTACTGGGAAAAGTCTCTGTGCGTGTAGGACTGACCTGAGCAGGTGTCTCTGTGCGTGTAGGACTGACCTGAGCAGGCTTCTCTCTGTGTGTGTAGGACTGACCTGAGCAGGTGTCTCTCTGTGCGTGTAGGACTGACCTGAGCAGGTGTCTCTCTGTGTGTGTAGGACTGACCTGAGCAGGTGTCTCTCTGTGTCTGATTGCTCTTCAAACGGGACAGCGTTGTGGGACACCACCAGGGACACGTCGAAATCGTCATGATGGTTCAGTCCTTCCAGGTCTTTGTACGAGCCTGAGCTGGTGACCACACGAGAGGGTCAGAAACACGGCACAGGCAGAACCTTGTGTCCTCAGGAGCCTACCTGGTCCACAGAGACACCAGCGCGTACTCGTGTAGCTCGGGTGGGACCTTCTTGTTGTCCGATGGAATGGCAGCTCTGGACATGCGCAGGGGCTTCATGCCGTACGTGCCTGCGTGGTCAGTGATGTAGTTGTAGAGCTGGTGGGCAGTGATGACCCTGGTGGCGATGGAGAAGCTTCCTACAAACATAAACATGGATGTTATTCCAACAGTGCCCTACAGTGCCCTCCAGCGCCCTACAGCGCCCTCCAGCGCCCTCCAGTGCCCTACAGCGCCCTACAGACACACAAGAACTGTGCAATTCACAATACAAACAAGGTTGAGATTCAGGTTTTTCTGTCTTGTTCATGGGGAGGTCTTCAGTCAATCGTCTGTCAGTAAAAGCACGTCGTTTGCAGCAGAGTTCGACCGAAGGAGCAGGAAATGATCTTAAATCTGTCTTGTTTATATTCAGGAAGGAAGCATTGTAATGTAACAATTTATAATAGCTCCCATTTTAATATATATAATAATAAATCACGTTCAAAGACTCAGCACCTATAATAACTCACGTAGTCATTGAAAAGTGTAGAGTTCTACACTTCTACACCACATACACCATTCTTCTCTCCTCGTGAGGTCGCCTCATTCATACATCCTGCTGTTTACATCCCGGTGAGCGTGAACGTGCAAGAGGCGGAGCTCGCGCTCGTGGAGCAGGTTCTGAGCGTGAACGTGCAGGAGGCGGAGCTTGCGCTCGTGGAGCAGGTTCTGAGCGTGAACGTGCAGGAGGCGGAGCTCGCGCTCATGGAGCAGGTTCTGAGCGTGAACGTGCAGGAACCTGCGTGAACGTGCAGGAGGCGGAGCTCGCGCTCATGGAGCAGGTTCTGAGCGTGAACGTGCAGGAGGCGGAGCTTGCGCTCGTGGAGCAGGTTCTGAGCGTGAACGTGCAGGAGGCGGAGCTCGCGCTCGTGGAGCAGGTTCTGAGCGTGAACGTGCAGGAGGCGGAGCTCGCGCTCGTGGAGCAGGTTCTGAGCGTGGAGAGGACCTTCTCCTTCTGTTTTATCCTGGGCCATTTTAACAAGAGGAATCTCAGCCACAAACTACCAAAGTACAGACAGTTTATTAAAGTCCCGACCAGAGAGCAGAACACACTGATCACTGCTACACAACAGTGAGCCACGCCTTCCACGCCGTGGGCGGAGCCACACTGGGATGGTCAGACCACGTCATGGTTCACCTGATCCCCACGAACAGACAGAGGCTGAAGCTCTCCAACCTGTAGTGAGGACTTCAGAGAAGAGGACCAATGAGGCAGAGGAAGAGGACGTTACAGACTGGGAGGAGCTACGTGCTTGTTTGGACATTACAGACTGGAAGGAGCTACACGGACACTGTGATGTCACACATTCTGTGAGGACAGCATTAAACCATCTCACACCAAAGTCACTTTCAACAATGACAAACTGGTTCAGACTTAAACTGAGGCTGAGGCAGAAGGAGGCAGAGCACAGGGGCGGAGCTAGAGGGCACTACAAAGAGGCAAAGTACGGATTTAGCAGGAAGGTGTCGAGAGCTAGATCAGAATCAGAATCAGAATAGGTTTATTGCCATTGTCAATGAACAAAATTCACAAACAGGAACTTGTTGATCGATGCAACACAAAACAATAAAACAATGAATAAGATCTCAGTACAATACGCGTCTGAAGCAGCAGTTCTCTAACAATAACCCCGCCTCTGTGTAGAGCGGCCCCGCCTCTGTGTAGAGTGGGGTCCGGCTTCTCACCAATTACAAGCCCAGAGCCCCCCATAATGCAGATGACCAGAAACTGGCTCAGCAACTCAACTCCTTCTATTGCAGATTTGACACCCCCTCCCCCACTGTGGCCACCTCCACCACCACTCTCACAGTTCAGGAGCAGGATGTCCCTGGAGTCATGCCATGTCTCAAGTCGTCCATCATTGTCCCTGTCCCCAAGAAGCCCTGGATCACTAGACTTCATGTCTACAGACGTCAGCGCCACAGGCCTGTAGTCATGAAGTCATTTGAGCGCCTGGTCCTCTCCCACCTCAAGTCCTTCACCTCCCTCCTGCTGGACCTCCTGCTGGACCCCCTGCTGGACCTTCTGCAGTTCGCCTACAGAGCCACAGGTCTGTGACGACTCCATCAACCTGGCTCTCCGCTTCACCTGCAGCACCTGGACTCCTCGGGAACCTACACCAGGATCAACACCACCTCCTGCTCTGCTCCAGGACAAGCTCTCCCAGCTCAACCTGCCTGACTCCACCTGCAGGTGGAGCACTGACTCCACTTGCAGGTGGTGGAGCACTGACTCCACCTGAAGGTGGAGCACTGACTCCACCTGCAGGTGGAGCACTGACTCCACCTGCAGGTGAAGCACTGACTTCCTGATGGATCAGAGGCAGTGTGTGCGGCTGGAGAAGAATGTCTCAGACACTGGGACTATCAGCACAGGATCTCCACAGGGCTGTGTACTTTCTCCCCTGCTCTTCTCCCTGTGACAAACTGCTGCACCTCCAGCCACGACTCTGTAAAACTGATCAAGTTTGCAGACGACACCACCCTCATCACCATGACAACACCACCCTCATCACCATGATGACATCACCCTCATCACCATGACAACACCACCCTCATCACCATGATGACATCACCCTCATCACCATGACGACACCACCCTCATCGGGCTCATCTTGGACGGGGATGAGTCTGTCTTCAGGAGGTGGAGCGGCTAGTGCAGCTGTAACAACCTGGAGTTCAACGCCCAGAAGACACAGCCTCACCATCTCAGACTCCCCCATCACCACTGTGGATTCCCCCCACCTCCTCTGCACCACCATCACTAGGACCTCAAGTGGGAGCCACCATCACCAGGACCTCAAGTGGGAGCCACCATCACCAGGACCTTTTCTTTTTGACTTCTATAGGTTGTTCTATCATTGCTCATTGTTTTATGAAGCACTAAATTACCAGGACAAGTTACTGCAGCTGAATCTGAGCTGAACATGTGACTTAATTACAGTCTGATAATGAGGACAGTGTGAACACAAGATTATCATGCATTTTGTTAATCTACTTCATCAAAATATAATTTTAGTAAACTTTAAACACCAGTTTTAAGAGGTATCCATGAATCGGGAGGCGTATCGTATCAACTTGTGCGTTTTGGGATATGTATTGTATTGTGAGGTACTAGAAAATACACAGTCTGTAACCTGTACTGCTCAGAAGTTTAAACACATACTTCAGACATATTATGCTGTTTTTTGAAGATGAGCTGTGCTTAACGTAGTGGTGCACGTTAGGGTCATGGAGCTACACTAGACAGAGTTAAGATGAGCTGTGCTTAACGTAGTGGTGCACGTTAGGGTCATGGAGCTACACTAGACTAGAGCTGCTTCCTGCTTCCGAAGAGTGCACACGCTTTTTTGCTCGCCCCGCTTGCTATCGCTGCTTTCCTTATTTATTTTGCTTTTTAATCAGTTTTTGTCTTCCAAACATTTTTGCTTTAGACTTTTTCAAGTAAACCAAGGATTTTAAGAACATTTTTCCAGTTTTAACGACATATCTGACGCCAGCGACATGTCCGGGAGAAGAAGTGAGAAAGACTGTGAACGCTGTCGGAAATATCAACAAGAAATTAATGAGCTGAAAACACGGATATTTGTTTTGGAATCTGAAAAAGTTCTTCACGATACCATTCCTGTGTCAACCGACGGTAAGAAGAGCACACTTTTTACAAGAAAAACTGCTACTTTCAACCTAAACCGCAGTGACTCGGTGTCGTTTCCAAAACTGTCTAAAAACCAGAAAGACCAGGCTGTTTCTTGGAACAAACTTGGAGCAAAGCCTAAACGATACAAAGATAACGTGAAGTCACCTAAAATACAGCTCACCAACAGATTTTTACCACTTTCAGAGATGGAATTAAATGAAAAAAGGAACGATGATGTGGCCAAAATACAGCGAGGAGGATCTGTGCCAGGAGCCAAGGTCAAGATTGTTTTAGTTGGGGACGGCGCGATAAGTCACATGACGCATGAAAAGATAAACACACATTCTTTTCCAAGCGCCACTGTTTCTGAGATAACGTCACTCCTTCCAAATATTATGGCTAAGCATGGAGGAGCTAAACAGCTGATTGTGCACGTGGGTGCAGTGGACATGCGGCGGGAACAGACTGAAGTTTTGAAAAAAGACTTCTTGAAGTTATTCGACGTGCTTTATAAAATGGAAATCAAAACTTTCATAAGTGGACCTCTTCCAAACATCGACAGGAGGATAAACAAGTTTAGCCGGCTTCTTCAGCTGAAC
This sequence comes from Eucyclogobius newberryi, assembly GCF_026437365.1. NCBI lineage: Eukaryota > Metazoa > Chordata > Actinopteri > Gobiiformes > Gobiidae > Eucyclogobius > Eucyclogobius newberryi. The sequence goes on along the minus strand of NW_027316532.1, from coordinate 12,295,469 downwards.
ACATGGCTGTCCAAAGAGTGCTCCCCGAGAGGACTACATTACATTGAGAACTTCTATCTATTCTGGAAACGAGAGGACCTGTTTAAGAGAAATGGCCCCCACCTATGCAGAGGTGGAGTGAGGGTGCTGACAGAGAACCTGCTCCACGCTCTGAGGCATTGGACTGGGCCTGGACAGGGTCCTGAGCAGATAGTTAGAGAAGAGAGGAATGAGAGAAGAATTCCTGCTCCATCAGCCAGAGACCGAGCCAATGTTTCAACATCAAAAGCACCACAACCTCAGCCTCCACCAAAGGATTCATCAGCAGCTGCTCCACCACCACCAGCAAAGGATTCAGCTCCAGCTGCTCCACATTCACCTCCACCACCTCCAGCAAAGGAACAATCTTCAAAGGCCTTGGACCCATCTGTGACAAGCCCAACAACATCCCTGTCATCGCCCCTGCCTTCACACCAGCCCTGGGTTCCCCCTGCAACATCTACTCCCACTAAAGATTCATCATTCTCCTTCTCATCTCCACTCTCACCCATGGGCCTTCCCAGCCATTTTGAAAGTCTGATCAAATCAGGCATTAAGATGGCTCCACTCACGCCCAATATAGCAAGGGCTATGCCGACTACACCAACAAAAGCCCCACCACCCATCCCCCCTCGCCTCTCACCTGGTCCCAAACTCTCCTTGGCTACAAAAGCCCCACCACCCATCCAACCTCGCCTTTTACCTGGTATCTCCCATAGCTAGGATGCACTGGGTCTCAGCGTTGCCGGGACTTATTGTCACATTAAAAATCAAACCTAGTGCTATTTCTGTAGTCACATCATCACACAGATGGAAAAACAAAATGCGAGTCAGGCCCAATCTGAGAAATGTGATTCATATTCCCTGTGAAAAGATAAAGCCCAGTCTCACTGAAACTAGTCTGAAACTTGCTGTGCTAAATGTCAGATCCTTATGTAACAAATCTCTCTTAATTAATAATTTTATTTCTTCTTATAATCTTCATTTTATGTTTTTAACTGAAACATGGCTTGACAAAAACACAGGAAATGTAGTTCTGATAGAATCTGCTCCACCCAACTTTAAGTTTGAATCTGAAACACGAGAAAACAAAAAAGGGGGTGGAGTCTGTGCTGTCTTTAGAGATGAAATAATTACCCGCAGGTTGTCTTTTGGGGTGTTTTCATCATTTGAGTATGTATCCTTTAAAATGGAGCTAAAACGGTCTCCATCCATTCTCTTCATTGTTTTATACAAGCCTCCCCAGCACTGCCAAAGTTGTATTGATGATTTTACTGAGATGCTTTCAGTCATATGCACAGACTTTGATGGTTTGGTCATTACAGGTGATTTCAACGTGCATGTTGATAATGTTTGTGACAGAAACGCTAAAGAGCTTGATGCTGTCCTTGAAACCTTCAGTCTTACTCAGCATGTGAGAGGCCCCACCCACAGCAAAGGACACACTCTAGATCTCATAATTACAAAGGGGGTAAATATTTCAAATGTTAATGTGATCGATGTTGCTCTGTCTGATCATTTCTGTGTCTTCTTTGACCTGTCTGTTTCTCCCCAACCTCCGGTTGGTCCTGCAGTTGTTCAGAGGAGACACATAAGTGATGGCACAGGTGCACTGTTTATGGAAATGATAAACTTTGAAAATGTCTCATGTTCTAATGTAAATGATTTGTTGAACTCTGTTACATCTAGTGTTTTGAATGTTCTGGACACCATCGCCCCTATAAAGGCTAAAATGGTTAAAAATAAGCAGAAGGTGCCGTGGAGAAATGATGATTCGGTCAGGGCACAGAAAAGGGAGTGCCGCAGGGCCGAACGGAAATGGCGCAAGTCAAAGCTCCAGGTTCAAAAAGAGATTTACAAAGAAAAGCTGAACATGTACAACCTAATCTTATGTAGAACTAGGGAAAGATATTTTTCTGAAATAATTGGAAGCTGCAGTAACAACTCGCGTGTCCTGTTTGCCACAGTAAACAGATTAACAAACCCTCCAGCTCAGCTGCCGTTAGAACTCATTTCCACATCCAAGTGTAATGAGCTTGCATTATTCTTTAATGAAAAAGTTCAGGGCATTAAAAATGCTATAAATCCCACAATGCAAAAAATTACCCTAAAACCACCAAGACACTTAGAGCTAACTCACTTTGCACCAGTAACTGACAAAACTGTCCATGAGATCATCACCAGTCTGAGTTCATCTACATGCTGCCTTGATGTGTTACCCACCAGATTTCTAAAGTCTGTGCTGAACAGTTTGTTAGCACCATTCACTCACATAGTTAACATGTCGCTTCAATCTGGAACATTCCCAATGTCTTTGAAAACTGCGGTCATAAAGCCTCTCCTAAAGAAGAGCAGTCTTGATCCCGCAGTACTGAGTCATTACCGGCCCATCTCTAATCTGCCATTTTGGGGCAAAGTCCTTGAAAAGGTTGTTTACCAACAGCTCACAGATTTCCTCTTAATAAACAACTCATTTGATGTTTTTCAGTCAGGTTTTAGACCTCATCACAGCACTGAGACTGCTCTTGTCAAGGTGACAAATGACATCCGCCTGAACACTGACACGGGCAAAGCCTCAGTCTTAATTCTGTTAGATCTGAGTGCTGCTTTTGACACTGTCGATCATGGGATCCTCTTACAGAGACTAGAGGACTGGGTGGGCATCACTGGCACTGCCCTAAACTGGTTAAGGTCCTATCTGGAAGACAGGAAGTACTTTGTTGAAATTGGTAGCTGTGTCTCAGACCACATGACCCTGACCTGTGGAGTGCCCCAAGGGTCAGTCCTGGGTCCCCTTCTGTTCAACCTCTACATGCTGCCGTTGGGTCAGTTGATACGCAGTGAAAATGTGTCCTATCACAATTATGCAGACGACACTCAGATCTATGTTTCACTATCGGCAGGTGACTATGGACCAGTAGATTCACTCTGTCACTGCATCCAACAGATCAGTTTGTGGATGCAAAACAACTTTCTCCAGCTGAACTCAGACAAGACTGAAATAATCCTTTTTGGCCCACAGAAACAAAGAGAAAGTGTTAGCGGTCACCTCCAGAGTCTCGCTCTAAAACCTACAAACCAAATTAGAAATCTGGGGGTAATAATGGACTCAGACTTGAACTTTAATAGCCACGTCAAATCAATAACATCAGCAGCTTTTTACCACCTAAAAAACATTGCCAAAATCAAAAATATAGTGTCAAAACCAGATTTAGAGAGACTTATCCATGCGTTGACTACTGTAACGGCCTGCTCACTGGCCTCTCCAAACGAGTTGTAAAACAGCTGCAGTACATCCAGAACGCTGCTGCTCGGGTCCTGACCAGAACCAGGAAGTATGAGCACATTAGTCCTGTTCTCAGGTCTCTGCACTGGCTCCCTGTGGCTCAGAGAATAGACTTTAAAGCAGCTCTGCTTGTGTACAAGTCTCTCCATGGCCTAGCACCAAAGTACATCTTGGATATGTTAGTGCCATATGAACCATCTCGGACTCTGAGGACCTCAGGGACCGGCCTCCTGCTGGTGCCCAGAGTCAGGACAAAACATGGGGAATCTGCGTTTCAGTTTTATGCAGCTAAAATCTGGAACAGTCTTCCTGAAGATGTGAGACAGGCTTCAACTCTGACAATGTTCAAATCTAAGCTAAAAACAGTTTTGTTTAGCTGCGCATATGACTGAAAGGATTTTTTCTTTGCACTCTTCTCTTTTGTTTGTGATTTTATTAGTTTAGAAAATCAGTTGGATTGATAATTTTTTAATTTAGTTAATTTTATTGTATTTCTGTTTCTGTAATTTCTTTGTGATTTGAATGCATTTTTCCTGCTGTGAAGCACTTTGAATTGCCTTGTGTATGAAATGTGCTCTACAAATAAACTTGCCTTGCCTTGCCTTGCCTAGACAGAGTTAAGATGAGCTGTGCTTAACGTAGTGGTGCACGTTAGGGTCATGGAGCTACACTTGACAGAGTTAAGATGAGCTGTGTCTAACGTAGTGGTGCACGTTAGGGTCATGGAGCTACACTTGACAGAGTTAAGATGAGCTGTGTCTAACGTAGTGGTGCACGTTAGGGTCATTGAGCTACACTTGACAGAGTTAAGATGAGCTGTGTCTAACGTAGTGGTGCACGTTAGGGTCATGGAGCTACACTTGACAGAGTTAAGATGAGCTGCGTCTAACGTAGTGGTGCACGTTAGGGTCATGGAGCTACGCTTGCCTTTACGCTAAAACATAATCACGTTTTACATCTAGTTCATTGTAAAATGCGATGTTGATCTAAAATAGCTTGGAAATAAAAATCCACAGAGTTTTTGTACAAAACGGCAGAACTGAGAAGCTCCGCCTACTCATGTTATTACAGCTTCTGATGATGGACGTCTCAATCCTGGTTCTGACCTCAGCGTTTGACACCATCGACCACAACGTTCTACTGCAGAGAATGTGATGTAGGTGTCAGAGGCCCCGCCCTCAGCGGCTCCTCCCCTTATTCTAAAGTAACCTATGGTGTGCCACAGGGGTCAGTACTCGGTCCAATACTCTTTACATGCTGCCGTTAGGTCACATGGCATTAACTTCCACTGCTCTGCAGACAACACTCAGCTGTATTTATCAAAGAACCTGATCAGAGCGATCAAGGAGACAGACTTAGTGCTTGTGTAAAGGAGATAAAAACTTGGATGACACTTAATGATCTGCTTCTTAACCCTGAACAAACCGAGGTCATTGTGCTGGAGGTCATTGTGCTGGTCCTAAACATGTACGAGACGCTTTATCTGAGCAGACAGTCACACTGGACAATGTCAGTGAAGCCTCCAGTTCTACTGTAAGAAACCTCAGAGTCTTATTGGACCAGGAGCTCTCATTTAAAGCTCATATAAAAAGCTTTAACTGGTTCAAAATGCAGCAGCAAGATTACTAACAGGAACTAAAAGAAGAAAGCACATTACGCCGGTGCCGGAGTCTCTTCACTGGCTCCTGTCCAGTTTAGAATTAAATTTAAACTCCTCCTCCTGACTTACAAAGCCATAAATTACATGGCCCCTCCCACTTCAAAGATGCAATAGAACCATCTCACCCAATCAGAGCTCTTCACTCTCAACATGCTGGCCTTCTGGTGGTCCCAAGAGTCTCTAAAAGTACAGTAGGAGGAAGAGCCTTCTGGTGGTCCCAAGAGTCTCTATTAAAGTATAGTAGGAGGAAGAGCCTTCTGGTGGTCCCGAGGGTCTCTAAAGGCACAGGAGGTAGAGCCTTCTGGTGGTGCCAAGAGTCTCTAAAAGAACAGTAGGAGGTAGAGCCTTCGGGTGGTCCCAAGAGTCTCTAAAAGAACAGTAGGAGGTAGAGCATTTGGGTGGTCCCAAGAGTCTCTAAAAGCACAGTAGGAGGTAGAGCCTTCTGGTGGTCCCAAGTGTCTCTAAAAGCACAGTAGGAGGTAGAGCCTTCTGGTGGTTCCAAGAGTCTCTAAAAGCACAGTAGGAAGTAGAGCATTCTGGTGGTCCCAATAGTATCTAAAAGCACAGTAGGAGGAAAAGCCTTCTGGTGGGCCCAAGAGTCTCTAAAAGCACAGTAGGAGGTAGAGCCTTCTGGTGGTCCTAAGAGTCTCTAAAAGCACAGTAGGAGGTAGAGTCCTGTCCATGTTAAAGAGGCAGACACAGTCTCTTCATTTAAGTCCAGGCTTAAAACGTTCCTCTTTGAAATGACTTATGGTCAGACCAGTTAGGAACAGAAATATAAAGCTACAGCTTCAGCTCCGCTGCCCTAGGAGCAACTCTGGGGGAAGTATGGCAGCTTGAGCTCTATCCTCTGATAAACACTTATTCTATCAAAATGTATTTCATATTTATTTCCACTTGTGTTTGTTCATTGCTTTTTCTTCTTCTCACTCCCTTCCATCCCAGAGGACCTGTGGATCCAGAGGCTCCTGGTGAAGCTGTCTCTACCCCATCCTTCATCTGCCTGGAAGATCTGGTACTCCTCCTGAAGAACTGGTTCTCCTCCTGAAGAGCTGGTTCTCCTCCTGAAGAGCTGGTTCTCCTCCTGAAGAACCGGTTCTCCTCCTGAAGAACCGGTTCTCTTCCTGAAGAACCGGTTCTCCTCCTGAAGAACTGGTTCTCCTCCTGAAGAACTGGTTCTCCTCTTGAAGAACTCCTCCTGAGTGGTTCCAGCTCCTCTGTCTCCCTCACATCTGTGAGAGTCAGATCTCTCCTTCATGTGGAACTCCTCCAGGTTTATACTTTTCCCAAGGAGGTTTTTGGTAGTTTTTCCTGCAGAAGGAGGAGCTAAGGACAGAAGGAGGAGCTAAGGACAGAGGACTCTGGAAAATTGTTTTTCACTGTCGCCCTCAGATGCAACTGTTGTTGTGATTTTGGGCGTCACAAAAATAATTTGAATTGAATTGACAAAACTTTCTAAGTCGTCAAAATGACTCATTCATGTCGCTGTAAGTATATTTTCGATGCAGCAGATTTGGTCACTTTTTCTGTTAATCCATAATAAAGTCATAAAAGAACTAAACTTCATGAATGTTTTTTGTGACAAAGAAGTTTATGTTTCAATCTGTCGATCAGAGAAAAATCTGAGTTTTAGAAATAACTGGAAGCTCAAAAGCCATGACATCATGTTCTTTACAAGTGTACGTCCACTTTTGACCACAACTGTACCTCCTCCGACACGCTTCTGCAGCCCCTGGAAGACGAGTGAACTCACAGCACCGACTGTACCACAGTCAGAGGGCTAACAGGGCTAACAGGCTACAAGCGGCATAACAAACCTGAATGTGTAGAAACAGCAATATATGAGCTGAACAACCACCACATATACAACCTTCATGTGAGAAGGTGAAAAGGGGCGGAGCTGCAGGTGTCACGTGACTATATAGAGCCACCGGGGGTCAAAGGCGAGTTTGCTGTTATTCATTCTCGACCTGTGTATGCGCAAGGATGATCATCCAGTACTTTATGCACCGCCTCTGGCGTCAGAAGGGATGAAATAAAAACCTACAGTTTTTAGGAGCAGCTCTGGGGAAAATGTGGCAGCTTGAGCTCTGTCCTCTGATAAACACTACTTTTCCTATCTCACACTATTTCATATTTTCACCCGTGTCTTTTCATTGCTGTTCACTAATCGTCCATTTCAAAATATTTGGAATTTCATTATATTCATAGTATCATTTCCCTGTAACAGGCAGTGGATTGTGATTTACTGTATGTTTGCTTATGGGACGTGGGCGGTGACAGGGGGGAGGGGGACATTTTCTGAGCACTCAAGCCTCAAATGCAGGAGCATTTAGGAATACTCAAACATGAAACAATCAATCAATCAATCAATCAATCAATCAAAATACAGCTTGGAGTGTCACAATATGACACAGCAGTTCCATTGTAACAGGGTCAAAGCTCCAACAAGTCTCTTATAGTTGGGCAGAACGCGGCGCTGGTGTAAATATTACCTTGGAAGACGTGGTTGTGCCCAAACTTGGGGATGTCAGGGTGGTGGGAGATGAAGTCGTCCAGGAAGTCAGTGAGCTGGTACCCCTGTCGCAGGGTCATGTGACTGCCCTGCAGGTACTGGTGGCACAGGCGCAGGTGGAAGTCGTAGCTGAAGGAGTGAACGTGCATCAGGTCTCGCACTTTGTCACACTCCTCAGTGAAGAGCATAGACAACTGCAACACACAAGCACCACAACGTGTGAGTGTGTAAGTGAGTGTGTGTGTGAGAGTGAGTGAGTGAGAGAGAGAGAGTGTGTGAGTGTGTGTGTGTGTGTGTGTGCGTGTGTGTGTGTGTGAGAGTGTGTGTGTGTGTGTGTGTGAGAGTGTGTGTGTGTGTGAGTGTGTGTGTGTGTGAGTGTGAGAGTGTGAGAGTGTTTGAGTGTGTGTGTGTGTGTGAGTGTGTGAGAGTGTTTGAGTGTGTGTGTGAGTGTGTGTGTGTGAGTGTGTGAGTGTGTGTGTGAGAGTGTGTGTGTGTGTGTGTGTGTGTGTGAGTGTGTGTGTGTGAGAGAGTGTGTGTGTGTGTGTGTGAGAGAGAGAGTGTGAGTGTGAGTGTGTGTGTGTGTGTGTCACAGCCCAAAACAACAGCTCCAGTGTGTGACACTTTGACAGGTCACATGGTTCATGATGTCATAGATGGTTTGAGCTTCAGAAGAACAAACACACACTTGAGTTCAGAAACACACATTATTTATCACGTTAGTGATTATTCAGCTTTAGTATTTCAGATGATGTTTGTACAAAAGCATCTCAACCTCTAACACTCATCAACACTTACACAACATATTAAAAAGAAGGAAAGTTCTTATTAATATAATTAGCAAATTATTGTGCCTTTTGCCATTGTTTAGCCTTTAAAACGTGCTTTTTGCATCTATTGTGCAAACAAGACCTAAATATGATGATCAGTGGAAACATGAGTAAAACGAGGTCAAACATGAGTTAGACCCAAACGCAGGAAATGACCTTCTAAATATGATTAAGAATTCTGTAACATTCAGAACCCGACTCTTTGTATTGATCACATGAATATCATTTTTCACTATTTGTCCTTATTATTCATGGGAAGGTCATAGGTCATGCACACGAGCCCCTCACTGTGAGGATGAGGAAAGCACAGCCAATCACAAGCTCACAGCACCATGATCCAGCACCATCAGCCCCATGGCCCCACCACCACCACTGGAGACCCCTGGAGACCCCCGCAGATCCCCCCTTCGCAGATCCCCCCTGGCAGACCCCCCCCTGGCAAACCCCCCCTCACAGACCCCCCCTCAGCGTCCAGAGCCCAGACACAGGACAGACAGAAGCAACAGCACTGATTACAGCAGGAGACAGGGGGTGGGGCCAGGGTGATTAGAGCCGGCCCCACAGCCGGCACATACCGCACAGTCAGACACGGGCGGGGCTTCTGGGTACGGCTTGGCGCGCGCTTTGGCCAGGAGGCTGCCCTGATGGAGCACAAAGTCACACTCATAACACAGGTCAAGCTGGTGGTTCAGCTGAAGAGGTGGCCACCTGCTGGACGGACTGGACTGACAGAAGGACTGACCACACTGATCACAGAGGTCACAGTGGTGCTCTGACTCCTCCTCCTGACCTCATATTTACCTGGGAGTTGACAGACTGACCCATGGGGATGCGGGAGCACTCCAGCGCATATTGCTTGACACAGAAGTAACAGCCCTGGACGAGATAAAACAGGTTTTTGTAACGCAACATCTGAAAGAGCCGCAAGTGCCAAAGTACAGTGCGTCAGCAATACTGAGTAATACTGGTGATAATATATAATATATATATAACATCAGGTCATACAGAAGGCATAAGGACACTGAGTATCTGATGACCATGACTAAAGCAGCCTGCAGCTGGTGAGTTTATGTCTCACTGGGATTGGTTGAATCCAGCTTTCACTCAAAGCATGACTGAGGCTGACCAATAGAAGAAATGAGTTTTAATAAAGCATAAAACATCAAACTCATGAGTTTTGTGTCACCTGGAAAGCCAGTTCCATCAGCACGATTCCCCCGGGCAGCGCCCTCTGCAGGTGATACTGTGTCGATGCTGATGGAGAAGTCTAGACATGGAAAATAAGAAAGAAAGTGGTGAAATATAACGTACACATAATGGGTCTGTACATGAGTCTGGTCCAGAACCGCTTCAGGGCCAGTCTACAACTTTGGTTCCCAATAGGCGGCTCGCGGGCCAACTCCCAACTGCCAAGCCATATGGTCTGTCCTGCCGCCCAGTTTCCCATAACTACTCAACAACGAGGAACATCCGTGGCACCGGAGGACGGCGTGTCCAGGCTGAGTGGACATCAGACCGCTGTGCGTGATGTGGGCGTTGTCCCATGGCTCGGGTTATGAACGGTGGACATTGGTCTCGTCCCGGGACATGTGCACCTTTGCTTTAGGCACGTCTAAATTCAGGCTTTCATGAGCTCATTTCTCTGTGAAGTGAGTTGTAATAAAACGCACATCATTTTACAGCTTGATATGCAGAACGAGACTGTTTTTGATAGTGAAGTGGGTTTAAAAATAGATGCTGCGGGGCGGCTGCTGCGGGGCGGGGCGGCTGCTGTGGGGCGGGGCGGCTGCTGCGGGGCGGGGCGGCTGCTGTGGGGCGGCTGGCGGCTGCTGTGGGGCGGGGCGGCTGCTGTGGGGCGGGGCGGCTGCTGTGGGGTGGGGCGGCTGCTGTGGGGCGGCTGCTGTGGGGCGGGGCGGCTGCTGTAGGTCACTATACTATACCTTGCTCTCCGGAGACTGTTCAAAGACTCTTGTGTCCATGTCTTTACCGGGACATATAGACCCGGAGAGCGTGGTGGAGGGGACGCGTTCTGCCCGTGAAAGTGACAAACCCGGGGACGCAGGTCTCTCGCCGCTGCCTGCGGCTGGAGCCCCGGACATGAGTTTATCGTGTTCAGCAAACGCTGCAGAATAAACATCAGTTTTATTCAGTAAAACTCTCACAAATGCCATGTCGTTATGCTCAAAAATCAGACTTGAACCGAGGAGAGAGAAGAGTCTAGATGAAGACGCTGAAAGCCGGATATGCTTTTCTACAAGTTCATTCTTCTTTCCGCTAAGACGACGTGCTCTGCACCGTAAACATCGCTCACACTAGTTCAGAACGTTCTACTTTATGTGTTTCAGCTTCGCTCTTGGACGTCATCTTTCCTCAGTCTGAGTGAGATTATCTGTCGTAGTCGCTGTTGTTCTGTCATTTTCACATGTGATTTCCCTGAGCGGCCTGAGCGCGCTTGAATGTTCATCCGGGACTTTTGTAGCTCATTAATATTCTTACGTCGTTGATCTAGATTCTACAAGATAACAAGGTCACTGTTTGTATGGTTTTATTGCCCCCTCCTGCCCCGCCCCCACGGCACCAAGCCCCCACCCCCCACGGCACCAAGCCCCCACGGCACCAAGCCCCCACGGGACCAAGCCCCCACGGCACCAAGCAGGGTCTTCTGGTCTTCTGGCGGTCAGGAGGGATGGAATAGAACCCCTCTGGGACATTAGGACCCCAGAGTGTTCAAAAGATCTGTAATGCTCTGATGTTGACCTTGTAGTAGTCCAGCATGAGAGACATTCAAAGTGTTCCTTCAGTGGTCACAGCATGAGACATAAGGAGACATAAGGAGAAATCTGAGTGTGAGACATTTACCTTAGGACTGTCCTCGCTCTTCTGCTTCACATATGAAAAGGACATCCGGCCCTCAGAAGACATGGAGCTGAGCATGGCAGCACGGCTCCTGGCAATACTGTGAACAACCCATCACATTCAGCCGCTCCTGAAGCCCCTTCTGAAGCCACTCCCGAAGCCGCTCCCGAAGCCGCTCCCGAAGCCGCTCCCGAAGCCGTTCCGGAAGCCGCTCCCGAAGCCGTTCCCGAAGCCGTTCCGGAAGCCGCTCCGGAAGCCGCTCCGGAAGCCGCTCCGGAAGCCGCTCCGGAAGCCGCTCCGGAAGCCGCTCCGGAAGCCACTCCGGGAAGCCTCTCCGGAAGCACAGTTGTAATGACCGCAGGGTTCTAAGCGTCCGCACGGTTGTAATGACCGCAGGGTTCTAAGCGTCCACACGGTTGTATTGACCACAGGGTTCTAAGCGTCCACACGGTTGTAATGACCGCAGGGTTCTAAGCGTCCACACGGTTGTAATGACCGCAGGGTTCTAAGCGTCCGCAGAGTTGTATTGATCGCAGGGTTCTAAGCGTCCGCACAGTTGTAATGACCGCAGGGTTCTAAGCGTCCGCACAGTTGTAATGACCGCAGGGTTCTAAGCGTCCGCACAGTTGTATCGACCGCAGGGTTCTAAGCGTCCGCACAGTTGTAATGACCGCAGGGTTCTAAGCGTCCGCACAGTTGTGATGACCGCAGGGTTCTAAGCGTCCACACAGTTGTAATGGCCGCAGGGTTCTAAGCGTCCCCACGGTTGTAATGGCCGCAGGGTTCTAAGCGTCCGCACGGTTGTAATGACCGCAGGGTTCTAAGCGTCCGAACGGTTGTAATGACCGCAGGGTTCTAAGCGTCCGCACGGTTGTAATGACCGCAGGGTTCTAAGCGTCCGCATGGTTGTAATGACCGCAGGGTTCTAAGCGTCCGCACGGTTGTAATGACCGCAGGGTTCTAAGCGTCCACACGGTAATGACCGCAGGGTTCTAAGCGTCCGCACGGTTGTAATGACCGCAGGGTCCTAAGTGTCCACACGGTTGTAATGACCGCAGGGTTCTAAGAGTCCGCACGGTTGTAATGACCGCAGGGTTCTAAGCGTCCGCACGGTTGTAATGGCCGCAGGGTTCTAAGCGTTCACACGGCTGTAATGACCGCAGGGTTCTAAGCGTCCGCACGGTTGTAAGCGTCCACACGCTTGTAATGACTGCAGGGTTCTAAGCGTCCAAACAGTTGTAATGGCCACAGGGTTCTAAGCGTCCGCACGGTTGTAATAACCACAGGGTTCTAGGACACTGACCTGCGCACGGGCGACTGGGGCCGGACCTGCACCAGGATGAAGCCCATGCTCTGCAGGTACTGGACATAGTGCTGGAGGAAGGAGCAGGACACGTCCTGGAGCCAGGGCTCGTCCCGCAGACGACTGGGCAGCATGTCCCCTGAGTCAGTGCTGTAGCTGCGGTCACGCCCCGATGCACTGGAGTCACTGGAGCGGTGACGCTTCTAACATCGGGACAAAGAAGGACACAAATATCAGCCAATGAGAGTCCACGACATCGGGAATATTCCATACAAGTCACACTTTTGACTCGAGTCAAATATACATAAGTTAGAAGTTGACAAATGTTAAATAGGAAAAAGCAAAGAGTCCATCTCTAACTTTCTAACACACATTATTTTTGCAACATTTTTGTGTCAAACCCGTTGTGTATTTCAGGCTGGACATATTTATAAGACACAAGCTGCAGAGGCGACTTCCGTGGATCCTCCTGACCATGTTCTGTGGATCCTCCTGACCAATAGAGGGCGCCACTGACACCTCCTGACCACCAGAGGGCGCAACTGACACCTCCTGACCACCAGAGGGCGCCACTGACACAGACTCTGGATCCTCCTAACCACCAGAGGGCGCCGCTGACACCTCCTGACCACCAGAGGGCGCCACTGACACCTCCTGACCACCAGAGGGCGCCACTGACAGACTGGCAATTATGCTGAGGAAATATGGCTCCTCCTACTTTCTCTATCAACAATATTCAGTTTTACTGTGTCTGGGACCAACCACACCTGTCCCACACACACGCCTGTCCCACACACACACCTGTCTCACACACACACCTGTCCCACACACACAACTGTCCCACACACACACACACCTGTCCCAAACACACCTGTCCCACACACGCCTGTCCCATACACGCCTGTCCCACACACACACCTGTCCCAAACACACACCTGTCCCACACACACACCTGTCCCACACAAACCCCTGTCCCACACAAACCCCTGTCCCACACACATCTGTCCCACACACACGTGTCCCAAACACACACCTGTCCCACACAAACACCTGTCCCACACAAACCCCTGTCCCACACAAACCCCTGTCCCACACACCCCTGTCCCATACACCCCTGTCCCACACACACACCTGTCCCATACACACAGAGGCACAGAGTGATACCAAAATGAATAACAAGAATCAGACGAAGATTATCTACAAAACAAACTTTGAACGGTGAAAATGGGACAATAGGTGCGACCTGTGGGACGAGCTGAACAAAGGGATGGTCTTCAGATGAAATAGAAGAATACAGATCTGTCTCATGCGACACAGTCACTCAAACATATAAGTGCTCAAATACATAAAAGTTCACTACTCGTCTGGCCCCAGAGATGACTGAACCTTAAAGAATTGTCCTTGCTGAGAAGGGTCTGAGGACGGGACGCTCTGGGACAGTGTGTGCATACCTTTACTGGAGAAGGGATTACTTGCTCCTCCCGGATTTTTTTGCGGAAAACGGGGTCAAACAGCAGAGGCGTGGCACAGTAATGGACCAGTCTGGACGACTGCTTGAGGATTTCCAGATCTGCTGCCTGCGCACACACATGAAGCTTCATACAGTAGTTCCCACCTCCGGTGTCTGAGCCAGAGTCATTGTACTCACAGAGATGGGCATGTTGGACTGGGCCGAGCGCTGCTGCCACGTCACAAACAGGTTCTCGATTTTCATCTGCTTCTCCAGCTCTGTGACAAAAGCACAGACACGTCTTGGGGCTTTCGGTTTGTGTGTTAGATGTGTGTTTAGACATTATGAGCTGCTACATAGGCGTCTGTGCCAATACAAAACATGTCTTAATGTGAAATAGGAAAAAAGTGTATGTTAAAATAAACAACATGAAATCATGACGTTTGAGCCTAAAAATGGAACCTTGGGACATCATGTTCACATAACATCCAGTGAACTCCAAAGGCTCATGTGACCAGCCTGGGCTGTGGACTGACCTCTGCGCTCGCCGGCCTTTATGTCCAGGAGCTGGCCCCCGTGACGGGACACGGCGTCTCCCTCGCTCAGGACAGGGATTGTGCACACGTCCCGCAGGGCCTCATCGAACGGCAGCAGCTCTGACGGGAAGTGCAGGGGAGCCAGACTGCGGCCTCCCAGCTTTCCCTGGTCCTTACTGGACACCGGGGGCATGGCACATCGCAGCAGGGCGTCCGGCTCCATGGACGGACTGAGGAACGGGTTTGGTTCCTGTGAAGAGTCACACACAAGCAATGAGAGACTAGACTTATCTTCTTATTCAGGTTTAAATCTCTTGAGCTCAGATGAAGCGATCTCATGTACAACAGCTCCACAGTTTTCACTCTTTGATCAAGATCACATCATTTTACCTTCAATAAATGTTACGGGTAAAAGGCTTTTCAAATCAAATCTATTTATTTAACACAACTCCAGAGACGTCTTCAGAACATACGGTATAAGAAGGTAAGGTCAAGATGCATCATTACACTTTCATTTAAGGACATTAAAGACTACACGTGTCGTCCTCAGTAAATGTGGTGACGTGAGGTCAGGAGCTCTAAACATGAGGTCAGGAGCTCTAAACGTGAGGTCAGGAGCTCTAAACGTGAGGTCAGGAGCTCTAAACGTGAGGTCAGGAGCTCTAAACGTGAGGTCAGGAGCTCTAAACGTGAGGTCAAGAGCTCTAAACGTGAGGTCTGGAACAGCTACAACATCATGGGGGTCCAGTCAGAGGGATCACCTGTTTGGGGTCCAGTCAGAGAGAGCACCTGTTTGGGGTCCAGTCAGAGAGAGCACCTGTTTGGGCTTCGGTCAGAGGGAGTACCTGTTTGGGGTCCGGTCAGAGGGAGCACCTGTTTGGGGTCCGGTCAGAGGGAGCACCTGTTTCGGGTCCGGTCAGAGGGAGCACCTGTTTTGGGGTCCGGTCAGAGGGAGCACCTGTTTGGGGTCCGGTCAGAGGGAGCACCTGTTTGGGGTCCGGTCAGAGGGAGCACCTGTTTGGGGATCGGTCAGAGGGAGCACCTGTTTGGGGTCCGGTCAGAGGGAGCACCTGTTTGGGGTCCGGTCAGAAGGAGCACCTGTTTGGGGTCCGGTCAGAGGGAGTACCTGTTTGGGGTCCGGTCAGAGGGAGTACCTGTTTGGGGTCCGGTCAGAGGGAGCACCTGTTTGGGGTCCGGTCAGAGGGAGCACCTGTTTGGGGATCGGTCAGAGGGAGCACCTGTTTGGGGTCCGGTCAGAGGGAGCACCTGTTTGGGGTCCGGTCAGAGGGAGCACCTGTTTGGGGTCCGGTCAGAGGGAGTACCTGTTTGGGGTCCGGTCAGAGGAAGTACCTGTTTGGGGTCCGGTCAGAGGGAGCACCTGTTTGGGGATCGGTCAGAGGGAGCACCTGTTTGGGGTCCGGTCAGAGGGAGCACCTGTTTGGGGTCCGGTCAGAGGGAGCACCTGTTTGGGGTCCGGTCAGAGGGAGTACCTGTTTGGGGTCCGGTCAGAGGGAGTACCTGTTTGGGGTCCGGTCAGAGGGAGTACCTGTTTGGGGTCCGGTCAGAGGAAGTACCTGTTTGGGGTCCGGTCAGAGGGAGCACCTGTTTGGGGTCCGGTCAGAGGGAGCACCTGTTTGGGGTCCGGTCAGAGGGAGCACCTGTTTGGGGTCCGGTCAGAGGGAGCACCTGTTTGGGGTCCGGCTGGTGCACGGGCGTGTCAGAGAAGCAGTAGTGGTGGAACAGCCCCATCTTCTGGCTGAGCAGGCAGTGCACCACGTGAGCACGCGCGTTCTGCCACTGCACGAGCCGCTGCAGCTCTCTGTTCAGCCCCAGGCCCAAGTCCACTGACCAGTTGTAGCTGGTGAGCGCCACCTGCAGGACCAAACACACAGTGCAAGGGTCACGCTATAACTAACTGTAGAGCGCCACCTGCAGGACAAAACACACAGTGCAAGGGTCACGCTATAACTGTAGAGCGCCACCTGCAGGACAAAACACACAGTGCAAGGGTCACGCTATAACTAACTGTAGAGCGCCACCTGCAGGACAAAACACACAGTGCAAGGGTCACGCTATAACTGTAACTGTAGAGCACCACCTGCAGGACAAAACACACAGTGCAAGGGTCACGCTATAACTGTAATTGTAGAGCGCCACCTGCAGGACCAAACACACAGTGCAAGGGTCACGCTATAACTGTAACTGTCCAGAACCAACCGAAGATAAATCAGTAGTACAGTAGTATAGTAGTATATAGTAGTATAGTTGTATATAGTAGTATAGTTATATATAGTAGTATAGTTATATATAGTAGTATAGTTGTATATAGTAGTATAGTTCTATATAGTAGTATAGTTATATATAGTAGTATAGTAGTATATATAGTAGTATAGTTATATATCGTAGTATAGTTATATATAGTAGTATAGTTATATATAGAGTAGTTACATTATAAAACCTTCACTATGATGTCTGTCTTTGCCTGGAATGTTCCACAAAAGGAAAATAAACGTATCTTATCTCCATAGAGACAAGCAGGTGATGCTACAGGTCAAACTACAGGTCGGATCTGTGAAGAGGCGAGCTCAGTCGAACCCTCAGGCAGGTGGTGTCAGGTGGTGTTTGGTGGTGTCTGGTGGTGTCTGGTGGTGTCTGGTGGTGTCTGGTGGTGTCTGGTGGTGTCAGGTGGTGTTTGGTGGTGTCAGGTGGTGTCAGGTGGTGTCTGGTGGTGTTTGGTGGTGTCAGGTGGTGTCAGGTGGTGTCTGGTGGTGTCAGGTGGTGTCTGGTACTGTACCTTCTTGTTGATGATGGTGATGAAGAGAAACCTCTGTCTCGGTGCAGCGTCCGGGGCCTCGGCCTCGCTCTGCTCCAGGGCCTCGAAGTGCTGCAGGCCTTTGTTCACTGTGACAGAGAGCGCCCAGTAACCAGAGGCTCCGTGGTTAGAGAGGAGACTACTACTGACATTACTATATTAACTACATGAATATGTAAGACTCAACTCAAGGTGATGCATATTATATTAATGTGGAGGATAATGATATATAGTAGTATATAGTATAAATGACATGGACAGTTATATTAGGAATGAATGTGTAAAGACTCTATCATATCATTTATACATTTTCAGTTTCATGTTATGTTGTGTTACACAACATAACATTTATCATTGGTTTCATAGTTCATAAATATAATGTTTTAATCTTTCTTTCATCATGCTGCAACATTGTGTCAGATCTGGGCGAGTCATTCTATAATTTAACACCAGAGACAGAAGCTTTTCACTCGGACATTTGGGTCAAATGTCTTTATTGTTATTGTGTTTGGGATGAAAATGTTTGTGTTTATTCATTTTTGCTGAACTTGTTTCCCTGATGGCCAAACCGTTATGATCAAGGAAAAATATGTTGTTTTTTGCCAGTTTATTCTCAAAATATTGAATCTTAGAGTTTATCTGTCAGTTACAGTGGTGGAGAGATGATCTGAGGAGGATGCTGTCCAGAGCAGAGGGGCCAGTCCCGGGCCTTTACACATTTGCTCTTGGGCCGCACAAAAACAGTAAATCATGTATCAGCTGCATCGCTGTAACTTTGGCCCGTCTCTCATGTCTGTAGATTTATGATGGAAATATCCACAGAGATAAACCGGGCCCCGCTCTCTGAGGCCAGTAGAACCTGAGGGGGTTCCACTTCTTCCTGGAGAACGATTTGGCCCGGCCGCTCTGGAGGCTCCGGCACCCGGGCCGTCCTCGGCAGCAGTGGGCGGGGCTTCATAGGCAGGAGTCTCATCGACCGGCTCAGGCTGCCTCTCCCGTTTCTTCACAGAGGTACGCACCACCGGCCCATCACACCCTCGACATTCATGGCTCGAACTTGCAACAGACCCCAAGGCCTGGGTTTCGTCCCGTGGCACGTTTTGGTGCTGGATTTGCTTCTGAACATCTGTGTCCTGTCCATGCGCTTGAGACGTCTGCGCGTGCTATAGCCGGGCTACAGCCGTGCAACACAAACCTGAGAGTTTCGCCGGCTAGCACAAGGGCCAGGCCCTGTCCAAACAGCGTCTCGTGCACTGGAAGGTTAGTGGGCCGGTGTGGGCCCCTTAGCTCACTGGGCCGGTTTGAGCCGATGTGAAGTCATAAAATCAGAGGCTGTGACTGGACTTATTATTACTATTTATGTGTCTAATGTTGGTAGCTGAGTGACACAACTTTATTTGTGTTTAACGTAAAAATAAGAAATAAACTGATTCATTCTAGATGTGTTTGGCAGGGGGAGTGTTTGGCAGGGGGAGTGTTTGGCAGGGCGAGTGTTTGGCAGGGCGAGTGTTCGGCAGGGCGAGTGTTTGGCAGGGCGAGTGTTTGGCAGGGGGAGTGTTTGGCAGGGGGAGTGTTTGGCAGGGGGAGTGTTTGGCAGGGGGAGTGTTTGGCAGGTGTTTGGCAGGGGGAGTGTTTGGCAGGGGCAGTACCTGGCTGGGTGCTGTGGTGCCACTGTTGAAAGTTGCGCCCAATTAGAATGAAGCTCCGTGAATGGTTCAGAGAAGGAAGAAGATTCTGTCCCAGGGCCAGAGGCAGGAACAGCTCTGCAGAGGGCGGGGCAGAGGGTGGGGCAGAGGGCGGGGCGCTAAACCAGAGGAAACACTTCATTAATACAGCAGTTTTGACATTAGGATTTTAGTGCTTTAGTGAAAATAAGTGACATTTTTAAACTTGATGGTGCTTAAAGACGTCCACGTGTGAATGAGTGTGTCCAAAAGAATGTCCAATCGTGGGGGGCGGGATCAAAGAGACGTCATTTCCAGTTTTCTGGGGCATTTTATGAAACAAATACTTTCAACAGTCTGATAAGAACAACTGTCACATGACAAGACATTTCTGATGATTTGAAGAGACTGATGATGTGACTTTATTGCATCTTATGAAGCGTTATCGTGGTTTTGAGGACGCTCAACAGAAACACCACCAAATACTTTTGTCTTTCTTTTTGCTTATATTAATTACGTATGATAATGTCATATTTATATCCACACATATCTATCCTCTGATGAATAAATACAGAGGACAGCGGAGGAGCAAAGTGATTTGGGGAGAGAGAGAGGATTGGTCCCAGGAGTAGACTGGGGGCCGTTCAGGGGCCGTTCGGGGGCCCTACATTAGGAAGGAAATTCACCCAATTTGTAGATCTTTTACACAGGTTTTGGGTTCAGTGCATGTTTTAGGAATGAAGCCTTTTGTTTTTCATTTGATCTTTATTCTGTTTCTTTCGTTCTTGTGTTTATGTTTTATAACATTAGAAAAGTCATCTCAACACGAGAATAACGGCAGATTCAACCCAATAAACAATAAAACAAACAAAAATAAGAAAAGAAAAGAGAGATTTATTTATTTATCCCAAAAAAAAAGTGTTGTAATTGTACTTTCCCCCAGATGTTTTAATACAGCCCAATTTCTTCCCCGAATTTATATTTTTCTTTATATATTCTTTAAAATCATGAATTAGATTTTTTGTTCATTGTTCTACTGTAAGAAGAATCTTATTGGACCAGGAGCTCTCATTTAAAGCTCACATAAATCAAGCCTGTAAAACAGACTATTTCATCTGCGTAATATAGATCAAATCAGAAGAATCCGGCCTAAAAGTGAAGCTGAAAAACGTCTCCTGCATTTGTCACGTCTAGATTAGACTGTAACTCCTGCTCACAGCAGGTCCTAAAAGCTCCATAAAAAGATTTAACCGGTTCAAAATGCAGCAGCAAGATTACTAACAGGAACTAAAAGAAGAGAGTGTAGGGGAATGGAGATGGACATTCCACGGCCAGATAACAGAAAATCTCTCTTTGAACATTGGGGGGGGTTTCTTTCTCCCTCTCTCCCTCACCGCAGGGAGCCGCTGTGACTTTCGTGATAACAGACCTTCTCCCCACAGTCTTACAGGAGGACGCCCCGATGAAAACTATGTTTTATGTGATTATGCCATGAATGTTTGTCCGAATCAACTCCATACACCGCATGTTTCACCTTGTGTTATGTATTTTTCCACTGTTTAAGGTTTTATATTCCCAATGCTTTAACTCGAGTGCCCATCACAGGTGAAAGAAGATGTAAAATGTATCTACCTCAAGAAATAATGTGCACAAACTGACAAAAGTGTTTAACGTGTAAATGTTAAAACAGGGTTCAATGTTTTTGCCATTATTATTTACGTTACTCCAGTTTTATTTTCTCGGCCAGGAAAATGTTAAACAGGAAGTCGTTGCAGTAGCGCCCGCCCCTTTCGCTCCCAGCATGCCCTGCGGGCTAGGTAACAAAAGGACGCTCCGAGCTAGGAATCTCTCTTCTCTCTTCCTCCCTTTTTGTGTTCAAGCCTTTGTCTTTCTCTTTGAAGCCGTCTCCACGGACGAGCCTTTTACTTTTTCCTTTGTCTCAACAAAATCCGTCCGCCACGTGGGTCGACAAGGCTAGGCCAGCCGCATCGCCCCTGAACTCTGAAACCACCTGGAACTAAGCTTAAGTGCTAAACCGGACAGAGACTTTCTTTTCTACTTCGCTTCTCTTATTTTTGAAGTAATCTACGCCGTTTACGTGGATCAGCGCTACGTTCTCATCTGAGTAAAGGCCGCGTGAGGAGCTAACACGGCGCTAAAGCGTTCTACAGCTAAGGAACTCCCGGACATCGCCACCGCTGCCGCCCCGCGTCACGGACATCGCGGCACGCCACTGCCTTCGCCCGCCACACCGCTCCACGCGATGCCTCGCGCCACCGCCGCCACCCCGCGTCACGGACATCGCGGCACGCCACTGTCTTCGCCTGACACACCGCTCCACGCCGCTGCCTCGCCACGGATCTCGTCCGCGGACAAGGACCAGCCGGACCGAGTTTCTACAAAATCGTAAGCCGAGTTCAGTGTGCGGTTCTTTTGTGGCATGATTTGGGTAGAGTTTAGCTGTTCCTCCTCCCTTTAGCTTCTCACTTTCCCTCTTTTTGATATAGATTAGCATAGACACATTTGATTATCAAAGGCAAAACCCTGGTTTAACATTATCTGCATGAAATCTGCTGTTAAATCTGATATAACGTCACCTGTGATTTACCTGTGCGCATTTCTGCTCCGGTGTTTTTGATTTCCCTTTGGATAAATAAACTACACGAAAGAGTTATTGACTATTGTTTGTTTGATTAGACTATGTGTAAGTCCCTGAATCGTGAAACACCCGTCTCAAACTACAAGAGCACATTACATCGGTGCTGGTATCTTCACTGGCTCCTGTCCAGTTTAGAATCATATTTAAACTCCTCCTCCTGATTTACAAAGCCATAAATTACATGGCCCCTCCCACCTCAAAGATGCTATAGAACCATCTCATCCAAACAGAGCTCTTCACTCTCAAAATACTGGCCTTCTGGTGGTCCCAAGAGTCTCTAAAATCACAGTAGGAGGTAGAGCCTTATGGTGGTCCCAAGAGTCTCTAAAAGTACTGTAGGAGGTAGAGCCTTCTGGTGGTCCCAAGAGTCTCTAAAAGCACAGGAGGTAGAGCCTTCTGGTGGTCCCAAGAGTCTCTAAAAGCACATTAGGAGGTATAGCTCCTGTCCATGTTAAAGAGGCCGACACATTTAAGTCCAGGATTAAAATGTTCCTCTTTGAAATGACTTACGTTCAGGCCAGTTAGGAACAGAAATATAAAGCTACAGTTTCAGCTCCGCTGCCCTAGGAGCAACTCTGGGGGAAGTATGGCAGCTTGAGCTCTATCCTCTGATAAACACTTATTCTATCTTAGATTGAACATATTGTTGTACTTTATGCTGTACAAAGAAAAATGAGGTCCAGTGCCAGGAGTGTCCACACATACCTGGTCTTCTGGAAGGCCTTGACCACTGTGTCACTGGCCAAAGAGCTGACCAGGCTGATGATCTCTGTGAGGAGCGAGGGCAGCAGGAAATGGGAGGCCAGCTCCGCCGTGCACTGCTGGATGGACGGGCAGCCTGTACACAGAGTACACAGAGTCATGTACACAGAGTACACACAGAGTCATGTAGTGTTTCTGGTAAGCCTACTGGAAAGAAGACTGTAATGAAGACTGATGGACATCTCCAGTGAAGGGAGGGGAGGAGAGAGGGAGGAGAGAGGAGAGGGGGAGGAGAGGGGGAGAAGAGAGGAGAGAGGGAGGAGAGGGGGAGGAGAGGGGGAGGAGAGGGGAGAGAAGGAGGAGAGGGGGAGGAGAGAGGGAGGAGAGAGGAGAGGGGGAGGAGAGAGGAGAGAGGGAGGAGAGAGGGAGGAGAGGGGGAGGAGAGAGGAGAGAGGGAGGAGAGAGGAGGGGGGAGGAGAGAGGAGAGAAGGAGGAGAGGGGGAGGGGAGAGGGAGGAGAGGGGGAGGGGAGAGGGAGGAGAGAGGGAGGAGAGAGGAAGGAGAGAGGAAGGAGAGAGGGAGAGGAGAGAGGAGAGGGGGAGGAGAGGGGGAGGAGAGAGGGAGGAGAGAGGGAGGAGGGAGGAGGGAGGGAGGAGAGAGGGAGGAGAGGGGGAGGAGAGGGGGAGGAGAGGGAGGAGAGAGGGAGGAGAGAGGGAGGAGAGAAGGAGGAGAGGGGGAGGAGAGTGAGAGGAGAGAGGGAAGAGAGAGGAGAGAGGGAGGAGAGAGGGAGGAGAGGGGGAGGAGAGAAGGAGGAGAGAGGGAGGAGAGAGGGAGGAGAGATGGAGGGGAGATGGAGGAGAGAGGGAGGAGAGTGAGAGGAGAGTGAGAGGAGAGAGGGAAGAGAGAGGAGAGAGGGAGGAGAGAGGGAGGAGAGGGGGAGGAGAGAAGGAGGAGAGAGGGAGGAGAGAGGGAGGAGAGATGGAGGGGAGATGGAGGAGAGAGGGAGGAGAGTGAGAGGAGAGAGTGAGAGGAGAGAGGGAGGAGAGGGGGAGGAGGGAGGAGAGAGGGAGGAGAGTGAGAGGAGAGAGGGAGGAGAGAGTGAGGAGAGAGGGAGGAGAGAGGGAGGAGAGAGTGAGGAGAGGGGGAGGAGAGAGGGAGGAGAGTGTGGCTAGCAGACAGGAGGGTTCAGGTTTCTTGACTGAACCACATGTTCTGCTTTAACACTTTTGCATTAACATGTTCAGCTCATTCTTTACACACCGAGTCGGGCCATAAAAGTGATCCAGGACTCGAAGGTCAGATGATAAACGGGGTGCAGCGCCCCAACATCCCCCTCCTCCAGCGGGGCCAGATGTTTCCTGCACACAAGCACCGTTAGAGAACGCTCTGGTCATGAGAACGCTCTGGTCATGAGAACGCTCTGGTCATGAGGGGCTCTGGTCATGAGGGGCTCTGGTCATGAGAACGCTCTGGTCATGAGGGGCTCTGGTCATGAGAACGCTCTGGTCATGAGAACGCTCTGGTCATGAGAACGCTCTGGTCATGCGAACGCTCTGGTCACGAGGGGCTCTGGTCACGAGGGGCTCTGGTCATGAGGGGCTCTGGTCATGAGAACGCTCTGGTCATGAGAACGCTCTGGTCATGAGAACGCTCTGGTCATGATTGGCTCTGGTCATGAGAACGCTCTGGTCATGAGAACGCTCTGGTCATGAGAACGCTCTGGTCATGAGGGGCTCTGGTCATGAGAACGCTCTGGTCATGAGGGGCTCTGGTCATGAGGGGCTCTGGTCATGAGAACGCTCTGGTCATGAGAACGCTCTGGTCATGAGAACGCTCTGGTCATGAGAACGCTCTGATCATGAGAACGCTCTGATCATGAGAACGCTCTGGTCATGAGGGGCTCTGTGGTTGTGAGTTCACCTTTGCTGCTCCAGCTCCAGAAGCCCCGCCCTCTCCTGACCCAACTGCTGCTTGACCGTCTCCGTCTTGTGTCTCCGGCGCGTGGCTCTCCCGTCCTCAGCCTTCTCCTGGACGATGTCATCGGTGGTCTTTGGACCGCCCAGCTCAGTGGACTCAGGTTTACTCTGGAACATTCAAACACACGCGTGACTCTCACAGTTTGTATGTTTTATAAATGTGATGTCAAAAGGATCCGGACTGACCAGGATGTCCCAGAAGCTGCGGCGGGTGCTTTTGCTCGTGGGGGTGGTGGACTCTGGGGACATGGGGGCGGAGCCTGTGCCCTGGCTGAAGACTAAGGGGGCGGGACTTCCTTTGGGGAGCCGTAGGCCGCTGCGCTGCCGGTCCTTCACGTCCAGCACCGGAGCGTCTGGACCCAGTGTCATTACTACAATGTTACCAGTTTGTAATCACACAATAAACTACATCTAAAGGACATATTCTGTTTGACTTGTGTTGCTGTCGACCTTCAGTCGAGACGGTGCCATATGGACTTTCATCAGACACTAAGACTGATCCAAAGTGTGAGAGAGTCTGGCATTAAAAGTGGTTGAGGTTTTCCCTTGGATTTATCACAGAATGAATCAAACACCAGAGTTTCTTTTAACTGAGTTGAGACATGGCCTTTTTGTTTATTAAACTAAAGAAAGTTGTTCTAGTTTATTGATCTTTTTGGAGTTATAAATGTCAGTTAATGAGTCGTGAGTATTAATGCTTTACATTCAGATAGTGCCCTTCTAATATAAATATGAACTACATCAGATCCTGTGGCACCACAATGTAATGGCTCGTCCCAGAGAATCCCCATTTCCACCACAAGAGGTACAGCTTTGATGATTGCGCGTCATTAAAATTAATTAATGAAAAATTAAATTCTAAAAATAGGGTAAAAATCTGAACTAGCTCTGAGTAGCGCAGGGGAAGGGAGAGCTGAATAAGAGTGGGCAGTTGAAGTGGGACCGGCCCACTTCACAACTATCCATCTGCAGGAGATTACGATGCTCCGCACACACAGGCCGTGAAAGGGAGAAAAAGAACTTGATTTTTGAACCGCATGGAGGCAATTATCACCAAACAAATATTTATTTAAAGCATGAGCTGTTTCCTGCAGAGAGGGTGAGGCTATAATTCAGGTACCTTTCTGTTTTTTTTGTTAGAAGCCTTCTTGAAGTTTTCATAAACCTATAGTTAGCTTTTACCTTTGGCCTCGTCCCTGGAGGCTCGTGCAGCCTGGTAGGACACACCCACACAGAGTAGTTTAGGTAGTACTTGGAGCTCCATTACTACATCACACAGAGCATGCCGCATCGCCCCCTGCAGTTTGTCGCTCAGCTGAAGTGGGCTGATGTTTCCTTGTTCCCAGATGCTGAAGCGCACATACAGCTGTGGTTCTGTGTGAGAACAGGTCAACACAAACACCTTATTCATGCGAGGATGAGGAAGGAGTGGACACGCCTTCAGTGGCATTACCACAGCAACTAAACATTTGCATAGAATGTACTGGAATGAAAATGAAGTAGACTTCTACCAGTTTCCTTTGTGTTGGTTTCTTCTGAACTGTTTAGGTCAGAGTCCACCTTCAGCACCATGGTCAGCTCCTCATAATGCTTCGTGTCAATGGACAGAACGCTCTCTGCTCCATGCGCCTGGACGGGCACGGTGCTGCCTTCAGGGTTCACAAACGACAGGGTGATGCAGGCAATACCTGTGCGTACAAATATTGAAGTATTGAAGTACAAAAATAACAATAGCAGCACTTAGGTTAGACTGAGAGCTGAGGGTCTGTCTGCACCTTTGCCTCCCGTGCCCTGGCCTCCCGGTTTGTTATAGAGGTAAATGTCACCGTCCGCCCCGTCACTACTCACGCTCCCGTAGTGCTGAAAGCAGAACAGATAATAATAATAATAATAATTATAATAATAATAATAATCTCTAATAATCGCGCTCGCCCCAACCCACGGCAACGGCCACACGCTCGCCCCGACCCACGGCAACACGCTCGCCCCGACGCTTGCACCAATCCATGGCCGATAGCCACATTCATTCAATCCCCTGAGCCCCTCTCTCAGAGCCACCGGGCACCAGGAGGCCCCTCCGGTTCTCTACAGTCTCTCCTTTGACCCTCTTCTGACACATGAGTTTGTCCCCCATTTGATCTCCTTTTGACTCTGCATTCATCCCTCCCTCAATCACTCATCCACTCAAGGAAGTCTGCAGCCGATCACCTTCTCAGCAGAGGGCGCTGTAGTCTCTGTTTGTCCCTGGCTGTGGCTCCACACGGTGATGGAGGAGGTGATGGAGGAGGTGAGGATGGACTCAATGATGGCCGTGTAGAACTGCACCATCATCAGGAAGTACATCCTCTGCTGGTCCTTCTTGATGAGGAGCTGATGGTGGCTCCCACTTGAGGTCCTGGTGATTGTGGCTCCCACTTGAGGTCCTGGTGATGGTGGCTCCCACTTGAGGCCCTGGTGATGGTGGTGCAGAGGAGGTGGAGGGAGTCCACAGTGGTGATGGTGGAGTCTGAGATGGTGAGGGGGGGTGGGCTGTGTCTTCTGGGCGTTGAACTCCAGGTTGTTACAGCTGCACCAGCCGCTCTACCTCCTGTAGACAGACTCATCCCCGTCCCAGATGAGCCTAATGAGGGTGGTGTCGTCATGGTGATGAGGGTGGTGTTGTCCACAAACTGAATTAGTTTTACAAAGTCTTGGCTGGAGGTGCAGCAGTTTGTCACAGGGAGAAGAGCAGGGGAGAGAGTACACAGCCCTGTGGAGATCCTGTCCTGTCCCAGTGTCCGAGACATTCTTCCCCAGCCGCACACACAGACTCTGATCCCTAAGGAAGTCAGTGCTCCCCCTGCAGGTGGAGTCAGTGCTCCCCCTGCAGGTGGAGTCAGTGCTTCCCCTGCAGGTCGAGTCAGGCAGGTTGAGCTGGGAGAGCTTGTCCTGGAGCAGAGCAGGAGGTAATAATAATAATAATAATAATAATAATAATAATAATAATAACTTATTTTTATAGCGCTTTTCAGTGACCCAAAGACGCTTAACATATACAAAAAAGGGGGGGAGGTGGTGTTGATCCTGGTGTAGGTTCCCGGGGAGTCCAGGTGCTGCAGGTGAAGTGGAGAGCCAGGTTGATGGTGTCGTCCACAGACCTGTGGCTCTGTAGGTGAACTGCAGGAGGTCAAGCAGGAGGTCCAGCAGGAGGTCCAGGAGGGGTTCCAGCAGGAGGTCCAGCAGGGGGTCCAGCAGCAGGTCCAGCAGGGAGTCCAGTAGGGGGTACAGCAGGAGGTCCAGCAGGTAGTCCAGCAGGTAGTCCAGCAGGGGGTCCAGCAGGGGGTCCAGCAGGAGGGAGGTGAAGGACTTGAGGTGGGGGAGGACCAGGCGCTCAAATGACTTCATGACTACAGACGTCAGTGCCACAGGTCTGTAGTCATGGCATGGGTTAGGTGGCCAGAGTGACCGTCTGGTCCAGCAGTTGGGTTGGATTTCCGAAATAGTCTGCACACATCCTGTTCATGAACTGTGAGAGGGGTGGGGGAAGTGGGGGGGTGACCGGGGTTGGGTTGGCAGAGGTGGCCACAGTGGGGGAGGGCGTGTCAAATCTGCAGTAGAAGGAGTTGAGTCGCTGAGCCAGTTTTCCGTCATCTGCAGAAGGGTGGGGCTCTGGGCTTGTAGTTGGTGAGAAGCCGGAGCCCACTCCGGCTTCTCACCAACTCCGGGTTGTTGTTGGAGAACTGCTGCTCCGACACGAATTGTACTGAGATCTAGCTCTCAACACCTTCCTGCTAAATCCATACTTCGCGTCTATGTAGCGCCCTCTATCTCCGGCCCTGTGCGCTGCCTCACAAGGAAATGCAACTGTTGGAGAGGATGTGGCAGCAGGAGGCAAACCACCATCATGTGTTCTGGGACTGTCCTGTGACTGTTTTTGACATTTGCATCCCTGTGAACTTTAGAACTATGTAATTTGGCGTCAAACTCCAGCCATGGACACAATAACTGGATACCTTTGGAATGTACTTTTGGAATGTACTTTTGGCGGCAGGAACAAAGGCCATCACAAAGAAGTGGCTGACACAAACCTCACAAATGACCAAGGACTGGACTGACATGAGAACAGACATTAAATAAATGGGAAAAAATGACATTCAGACTTAATCTGGAAATGGACAAATTTGATAAACTTTGGGCGAGATGTGACTTTTATGTTGAACTTGTGCTGTAAAACCTGCAGATATAACGTACTGTATTTTATCAAATGCAATCTTCAGTTCTTGCAGCCTGTGTGCTTGAGTAGTGGAAGGTACCTTGAAGTGGTGGGCCGTGTTATTGTCGGTGTACTTGGGCACATGCAGGAAGATAAGCAGGTTCTGTCTGAGGTAGTGAGCCACAGCAGGGAGCCAGGCACTGCAGTAGGACGGCAGGCTGAAGACCATCACCTCTGAGGGGTCAGCGTCTGAGGGCTGGATGAACTGCAACCAACACAGCACCACTCACAACACACGTTTTCCAAGGTCGGCACTTCCACATCAGAGTGACATGCAGTACATTTCACTATATGTACACTACATTTCACTATATGTACACTACATTTCACTATGTACACTACGTTTCACTATATGAAATAAAGCCCCCCCCCGACATGAGCCCCCTCCGACATGAGCCCCCCCTGACATGAGGCCCCCCCGACATGAGGCCCCCCGACATGTCTCTCACCTCCACATCGGCAGGGGTCAGTTTGCAGTTGCGGACCAGCATGACAGTGATGATGTCCAGGGTCGTCTCGTCCAGACGCTTCTGCAGAACTTTGACCAGTTCATCTGTGATTTCAGGGCCTGGACACACGTTACAGCTGTGACTCAGCTACAGACAAAGTATTTGAACAGCGGTTTTGTAAGTTCTCCCACTTAGAAATGATGGAGGTCTGACACTTTTATTGTTGGTGCATTTCCACTGTGAATGACAGAGATTTTCTATTGGATTTAGATCTGAGACTGACTCGGCCGCTCCAGAACCTTGATCTGCTTCATACAGAGCCACGCCTTGTTCTCCTGGCCGTGTGCTTCCGGTCATTGTCATGTTGACCCAGCCACGCCCCATGATGTTTCCTCCCCCAAAGCCTGATGTTTCCTCCCCCAAAGCCTGATGTTTCCTCCCCCAAAGCCTGATGTTTCCTCCCCCAAAGCCTGATGTTCCCTCCCCCAAAGCCTGATGTTCCCTCCCCCAAAGCCTGATGTTTCCTCCCCCAAAGCCTGATGTTTCCTCCCCCATCCTTCTTCTTCTTCTTCCAAACACAGCGAGTGGAGTTTATACCAAAAAGTTCTATTTCTGTCTCCTCTGACCACATGACTTCCTCCCATGATCCTCTGGATCGTCCAGATGGACCTGGACATGTGACTTAAGCAGGAGAACCTTCTGTGCGATGTATGATTTTAAACCATGACGTCGTAGTGTGTTACCATAGTAATCTTTGAACCTGTGGTCCCAGCTCTCTTCAGGTCATAGACCTGCTCCTCCTGTAGTTCTGGGCTGGTTCTTCACCTTTTTTTATCATCATTGAACCCCACGAGGTCAGATCTTCATGGAGCTCCAGCCTGAGGGAGAGTGACATCATCTTCAGCCTCTTCCATGTTCTAACAATCGCTCCAACACTTGATCTTCACAAGCTGCTTGACAATGGCCCGTAGCTCTTTCCAGCCTTGTGGAGGTCTACAGTTCAGTCTCTGGGGTCTTCTGACCGCTCTTGGGTCTTGTCCATAGCAGTAGATGGAGTCTGTCTGAGTGAGGCTGGACAGGGGTCTTTATGCAGCTGACGAGCTCAAACAGGAGCTGCTCATTTAGAACAAGAAGTGGAGCAGAGGTGGACTTTATAAAGACAGACTAACAGCTCTGAAAGAGCCAGAATTCTTGCTGATTGGCAGTGTTCAAATACTTATCACTGTCACAAATATTCTCACAGTGGAAATGTGCCTACGAGGAAACTGTCAAACCGCTCTAGAATCTTAAGGCGGGAGAACTTGGTGTTCAAATACTTATTTTACTCACTGAACTTTAAACTTTGGATGTCTCTTTGGTCAAACCTCTCATGGACCTGCCCTGACTCACCTGCGTTCTCCACTCCATGCACCAACAGCAGGATGTGTTTGTCCACCTGCCCCACAGGCCGGGACACCTCCAGGGACGACCGGGACACCTCCAGGGACGACCGGGACACTTCCAGGTACGACCGGGGCCCCTAAACATGGCAACAACTGTTACAATTAGAACTGGTCAAGGAAAGTTCTAGTGTCGGACGTGACATCAGACACTCTCACTTCACTCGTCCTCCACGGGCGACTCACTGAGCAGTTCAAGACACGAAGAAGAGAAAAGCTCATACAAAGTTCTTGGTGATCGTAGAGTCACATTACTATCTCTGATCCAACATTTCAGACTTTTGAGGGAAAATATGACTTCATTTTGTCGTGTTTAATCCAGATCAAACAAATGCAAACACATCATTATTGATCCAAAAGTAAAGAACTTGTCAATGTTTTGGACGAAGAGGGATTAGTTAGTTTAAAGTGGTTTTACCATCGGGTCGTCTGAAAAGGAGGGCTCCTGGCTCCGGGCAAGGGCCACCGAACGCTGAGAGGGCATCTGGTTCTCCAACGAGGTCTCACAGAGTCTGCACACACACACACACACACACACACACACACAGACACAGACACAGACACAGACACACACACACACACACACACACACA
Organism: Eucyclogobius newberryi; assembly: GCF_026437365.1. Lineage (NCBI taxonomy): Eukaryota > Metazoa > Chordata > Actinopteri > Gobiiformes > Gobiidae > Eucyclogobius > Eucyclogobius newberryi. The sequence goes on along the minus strand of NW_027316532.1, from coordinate 12,264,473 downwards.
GACTGAATAATGCAGAGTGGATGGAGGAGGTGCAGAGTGGATGGAGGAGGTGCAGAGTGGATGGAGGAGGTGCAGACCTGAGGAGAGCCTCATACCTGAGGTAGAACACAGACTTGGTTGTCCGCTCCTGGTAGACAAACATATTCTTCCGGTTGACCACACAGAAAGAGCTGAGCACTGAGCGAAGCGCTTGTATCGCTGCAGGAGGAAAGCAGAGGCACAATTGAAACTAAATGTGGATGAACATGAGGATGAAATGGCCTTGCATAACGTATGTGATAACGCATGTGGACTAGATGTAGACTTAGATGGTGCACTTGCCTCTGGACACTCCCATGTTGGGCCCCATCTTGAGGCGTGGGTGTATGTGGATGATGGTTCTCCACACCGCATCACAGGCAAAGTGTCCCGGTATGAAGTGCATTGTGGCGGCCAGGTAGTCCCGGGCCGGGTAACTCTCCTCCGTGTTGTAATCTGAGACACGAGACAGGATCACGCACAGTCCTAACCACACATCACACACATCACACACGCAGAGGAGGAGCTGACCGTCGGAGGTGTGTGCCCGCTGCCTGTACTGAGCCTCGTTCTTCCAGATGTCCTCCTCGCTCTCAGCCACCAGCAGAGAGTTACACACGTGACTGTCATGGAGATCCTGCAGCAACATGCGCTACACAGGCCACAACAACATGTAAGACACCTGCAAGTCTCAAGAGTGATCAGCACGAGCCCGAGGGCTGAACGGAGAAACTCTTCAGATCTTTATGCTTAGCCATTCTTGGTGAACGCACCCCATCACCCTGATCGCACCCCATCACCCTGAACGCACCCCATCACCCTGATCGCACCCCATCACCCTGAACGCACCCCATCACCCTGATCGCACCCCATCACCCTGAACGCACCCCATCACCCTGATCGCACCCCATCACCCTGATCGCACCCCATCACCCTGATCGCACCCCATCACCCTGATCGCACCCCATCTCCCTGAACGCACCCCATCACCCTGATCGCACCCCACTACCCTGATCGCACCCCACCACCCTGAACGCACCCCATCACCCTGAACGCACCCCATCACCCTGAACCCCATCACCCTGATCGCACCCCATCACCCTGGACCCTCCCTCCTGCTCTCAGATACATCCCACAGACAGTGAGGAGATGCAGTCTTCTGCTGTCCGTGTCCAACTGACGGCCAAATGCTAAAGTACAAGTGTTACTTCAAAGACAAAGCACATGCTCACGAGGAGGGGCTGGAGTTAGCTCTGTACCTGATTGACCACGCGGCAGACCTCCACGATCTTCCTGACCACAGCCTGATGGAGCTGCAGATACTCAGGCAGATCCTCCTCTCTGTTCTGAACCTCCTCACAGCTCTGCACCTCCGCCCTCAGGTTCCTGTCAATCACACTGAGTGAGACAGGGGGGGAGGACAGGCGGGAGGCAGGGGGGAAACAGGGGGGGTGACAGGGGGCGACAGGGGGGTGACAGGGGGAGGACAGGGGGGAGGACAGGCGGGAGGCAGGGGGGTGACAGGGGGAGACAGGGGGGTGACAGGGGGAGACAGCTCTGACCTGGAGTGAGTGTAGACCTTGACGCGGTCCTGTTGCACTCGCAGGATTAACCAGAAGTGGGGCATCAGGGGGGGCTGTGTGTCCCGCTCCTCGGGGGCCCCGGGGCTCTCACACTCAGAGTCACTGCTGCCGCCGTCATAACCTGAAAGACACAACGTGTGTCTCATGCACCACTCTCACAAGAGTCACGTCATATTGTAGAGTCGAACAGAGCTGCAGAAACGTTTGTGTGAATTATTACAGTATATTCCAAATAATGAAGATATAAAGGTGCTTAAAAACAGTTGTCTGCACTGAAATGTAGCAAAGGATCATGGTCTATAGTTCCTGCTTCAACCAAACAATGAAGACAGGAGTTTATCATTTGATATATTGTGACACACATTAGTTTTGTGAGACTTTGTGAGAAGATGTTATGCTTCATCCCTCGTTGTGGAAAGGAAGTGTGCTGTAATAACATGTGAGTTCTGAAGTTTACCCTGCATGTCCGAGTCCAGGCTGCCCTGACTGGACACCACACTCTGGACACGGCAGGGCCTGGCCCTGTCACAGCCTGTGAGCAGAGAGAACACTGAGGATTAGCACATGTGCAATGACCCTGAGATGACCCTGAGGTGGACTGTCAGGTGGACTGTCAGGTGGACTGTCAGGTGGACTGGGACTGTCAGGTGGACTGTCAGGTGGACTGTCAGGTGGACTGTCAGGTGGACTGTCAGGTGGACTCACTGTGAGCGACGGGCCCCACGCCCTCGGCCAGGCTCCCGATGGGCGCTGGCGGCTCCGCCCTGAAGGATGCTGGGGGCGGGACCTCTGCTCCTGAGGCAGTGTCACAGAGGCTGGGCGGGGCTGCACTGGGAGCCTCCAACATCAGATTTAAAACAGGTCAGAACAGTGGTCATGGTGGACAGATAATATACAGCATGTTTTGACTTGATTGGGCCCTTTGCTACATGCGGTTGGGGGCCACATATGTATTATTTCATTTAAACATGCTCGTGTACCTCATTTTTGATTTACACATGACTTTATATTTCTGTCAGGATGTTTGTTAGAATCCTTTCCACTGCAGCAGGAGGAGCTGCCATGGGGAAGCTAGCTTCCCTCGCTATGCTAATAATACAAGCATGAAATTGTAATGGTGCAATTTGATGTTAGAAATGCTCAGAACGAATCTGGTGATGATTGATGGACTTGAAAACAGCACAGGTGACCTTCAGGTGGTGACCTTCAGGTGGTGACCTTCAGGTGACCTTCAGGTGACCTTCAGGTGGTGACCTTCAGATCTCTACCTTCAACATCACAAATCTGGACATTTGAACAGAGGTGTGTTGTGAGCAGAGGAGGATGAATGAAGCTAAAAACAATGTTAAAAGATGGTTTAAATCAAAAGTCAATTGACATTTGTCATTTTATATTAAACAGAGTGTTCATTAAATATACGATGGTGAAAGGCCCAGTAGGAGTCGGGTGCATGTGTCTGTGTTAGTACCAGATGTGAGTGGGCTTCAGCGGGGCCCTCATCAGGGCAGGGGCCGCTGTGAGTGGTCAGTGAGAACATGTTGGTGCTGTGGGGGCGGAGCCGGTTCAGAGAAATGTACAAGAAATCCTCCTGAGCGTTGAACACATATCCAGCCAGAGACACACGGCGGAACTCCTGAGGACAGAAGAGGAGGAGCCAGTGAAGCACCATGTAGGACTGCACCATGTAGGACTGCACCATGTAGGACTGCACCATGTAGCACCATGTAGGACTGCACCATGTAGAACTGCACCATGTAGGACTGCACCATGTAGCACCATGTAGGACTGCGCCATGTAGAACTACACCACCATGTAGGACTACACCATGTAGGACAACATCACCATGTAGGACTACACCACCATGTAGGACTACACAGTGTAGGACTACACCATGCAGGACTGCACCATGTAGGACTGCACCATATAGGACTGCACAGGAGACATGTAGGACTGCACAGGGGACATGTAGCACTGCACAGGGGACATGTAGGACTGCAGAGTCAAAAATGTGCAACAAACACGTTATAAAATGCTTGCGATTCTTGACTTTTCTTAACGGTGAACCGTCCTGGACACGTGCAAAGTGAATCTTATCTTCAAATCAAACAGTTTATTATAAACACTTTTAAATGAAGGAACTGGAGGGAAAATTATAGATTGATCTCTTTGAAGATTTCAAAGACATTAGATCTAAATAATAATAGATTTAAGTCTTTATTACAAAAATAAGTGTAATTGAAAAAACAAATTTAACTTCCAGGGTCAAAATGTCAATTAGTTTGATTTTCTATTACAAATGGTAGAAACATATTCTATTTTCTAGCATAAAATTTTATTTCAGAATCAGAATATTTAAGCTTCACTAAAATATAATTCAAGTTCAGAAGCCCCTTATGAACAGACAAAAATCAAGGCCGGCTCCGTCGCCCGGATTGGCGTTACCGGGGCCCAGTCCTGGAGCCAGGCCTGGGGTGGGGACGGTGAGCGTGTGGTGGCCCAGCCGGGCACAGCCCGGACGAGTGACGTGGGGCCGTCCTCCCGTGGACACAACCCCCGCAGGAGGATCCATAAGGGGCCGGTGCAGCGAGATCTGGGCGGCAGTCAACGGCAGGGGCCTCGACGATCAGATCTCACAGAGATCAGAGACTAACTCTGGGGACCTGGAATGTCCCCTCACTGGGGGAGGGAGATATACTCAGCCTCACCTCCACGCACAGTTCAGGTGTGGGCTTATAGCTCCATAGCTCAGCCGCCACATCCCAGTGAACCAGTGCCTACGCCTTTGGGTTGGGTCTTTCTCTGTTGTGTCGGCCTACGGGCCGAACACAATGCAGAGTAGCCGGTCTTCTTGAAGTCCCTGGGAGAGGAACTGGACAGTGCACAGGCTTGTGCTGTCGCCAAGGCAAAAACCTGGGGCTGGAGGAGTTCGGGGAGGTCATGAAGGAGGAGCCATGAAGGAGGAGCCATGAAGGAGGACGGCCCCAAAGAAATTCTGGCAAACCGTCCGGCGCCTCAGGAGGGGGAAGCAGTGCTTCACCAACACCGTTTATGGTGCGGGTGGAGGCCTGCTGACCTCGACTTGGGAGGTCGTCGGACGGTGGAAGGACTTTGAGGATCTCCTTAATCCCACCGTCACGTCTTCTGAAGAGGAAGCAGAGACTGAGGACTCAGAGGCTGACTCGTCCATCACCCAAGCTGAAGTCACTGAGGTTGTTAAACTCCTCAGTGGCTCCTCGGTGGCTCCTCGGTGGCTCCTCGGTGGCTCCTGGGTGAATGAGATCCTGAGGACCTAAAGTCTCTGGATGTTGTAGGACTGTCTCTGACACGTCTCTGCAACAGGGCGTGGCGGTCGGGGACAGTGTCTCTGGACTGGCAGACCGGGGTGGTGGTCCCACTGTTCTAGAAGGGGGACCGGAGGGTGTGTTCCAACTACAGAGGGCCTTCGGGAGGTGCACCGGGAGTATGGGGTCCGGGGCCCTTTGCTCAGGGCTGCCATTGGTCACTGGTTCTGTTAATAGTTTTTATGGACAGAATTTCTAGGCGCAGTCAGGGGTCAGAGGGTGTGGTCAGGGGTCGGAGGGTGTGGTCAGGGGTCGGAGGGGTCAGGGGTCAGAGGGTGTGGTCAGGGGTCGGAGGGTGTGGTCAGGGGTCGGAGGGTGTGGTCAGGGGTTGGAGGGTGTGGTCAGGGGTCGGAGGGTGTGGTTAGGGGTTGAAGGGTGTGGTCAGGGGTCAGAGGGTGTCCGGTTTGGGGACCACAGGATCTCATCTCTGCTGTTTGCAGACAATGTTGTCCTGATGCTTCATCAAACCTGGACCTGCAGCTGCACTGGGACGAGAGGGAAGCGTCTGGGATGAGAATCAACTCCAGATCAGAGGTCATGGTTCTCGACCAGAGAAAGGTGCCTTGCCCTCTCCAGGAGGGAGATGTGCCCCGGATAAGCAGAAGATGATGAATGTATGGATGAAGTATGATTTGTAGTAAAGTATGTACTATACTAATATATAAAAACTATTGTTCACTTAAACTGAAACATCTGGATTTGACCTTCATCAAAGAGAAGGTGCATCATAATCTTTTATTAGTATAATAACGAATAATGCAATTGTCATTGTATGTCTCTGAGTGGTTTATGTGCTTTGTGTTTACAGCGTTTGAAGGATGCATTGTGCAGAATTCTTCCAGAAGATAAAAACCTGCCTGTTTAAACTTCTCCAGCGACTGCTCCGGGCCAAAGACAAACTGCAGCGGGACCTCCTCACAGAGGCAGTGTGGGACCTCCTCACAGAGGCAGTGTGGGCGCCCGGCCGAGCGGGACACGTGCTCCATCACCTTCAGAAGAGTGTCTGAGCTGATGAAGCGACAGGAGCGGAGCGCGGACACCATCTCATCCTCCAGCAGCCAGCGGATCTGAACACACCACACTCTGAAGGTCAGTCACACCACACTCTGAAGGTCAGTCACACCACACTCTGAAGGTCAGTCACACCACACTCTGAAGGTCAGTCACACCACACTCTGAAGGTCAGTCACACCACACTCTGAAGGTCAGTCAAACCACACTCTGAAGGTCAGTCACACACACTCTGAAGGTCAGTCACACCACACCCTGAAGGTCAGTCACACACACTCTGAAGGTCAGTCACACCACACTCTGAAGGTCAGTCACATCACACTCTGAAGGTCAGTCACACCACACTCTGAAGGTCAGTCACACCACACTCTGAAGGTCAGTCACACCACACTCTGAAGGTCAGTCACACCACACTCTGAAGGTCAGTCAAACCCACTCTGAAGGTCAGTCACACACACTCTGAAGGTCAGTCACACCACACCCTGAAGGTCAGTCACACACACTCTGAAGGTCAGTCACACCACACTCTGAAGGTCAGTCACATCACACTCTGAAGGTCAGTCACACCACACTCTGAAGGTCAGTCACACCACACTCTGAAGGTCAGTCACACACACACTCTGAAGGTCAGTCACACCACACTCTGAAGGTCAGTCACACCACACTCTGAAGGTCAGTCACACTTCACTACTGAACAGAACTCCTGTCACTTTATATGAAATGCAGATATGGAACATTTCTGTGCATGCGAAGCGCTAACACAGCCACAGAAGTCATTTAAGTTAAATTGAATTTCCTAGTTGAGTTTTGTGACTTTTAGGTCAGATCTACCACAATCACAGACACATTAATATTGGGACCACATTGTCTCATGTCTCTCAAATGTGAAAGACATCTCCTTTAAAATCATTTCAGAAAATTCAGAACAAAACACATTAATTTAGCTCAGATTTTCTCACATTTTCAGCTCATTAATTCATCCTCTTATAATTTCAATTTCCTGTAGCACTTGAGGATTCTTGGAACGAACCACCTCCAGCAATTTAGGGTTTTCATGCAGATCAATTAACTTTTTCTCCCTTTGTTTCTTTAGTCCACATAGTTTTATACATTATGAGACCTCAGGTGTGTTGAACAAATAAACAATGAAATAAATTGACTCTGACTTAGACTGAAGTCTGGTATTAAAGGGTTGAAACTATAAAAATAATCATGTTTTGCCCAGATTTCTCTATCAGTTCCAGACTCTTCTGATTTTCATCCCCAACCGGCCGTTTGATGATGAAATAAAGCAATCTCAATATTTATTTGGCAAAGAAAAAACCCTGTATCCGATTCAAAACTTAATCATTATCAAAAGAAAAAGGAGGCGGGGTTCTATTTCATCCCTACTGACCGCCAGAGGCGGTGCATAAAGCACTGGATGATCATCCTTGCGCATACACAGGTTGAGAATTAATAACAAAAAAGTTACCTTTGACCCCCGGTGGGTCACGTGAGTCTATATAGTCACATGACACCGGGAGCTCAGTCCCTTTTCACCTTCTCGCATGCAGGTTGTATATGTGGTTGTTCGGCTAATATTGCTGTTTTCCCACAAAGTTTGGTTCGTTTTGCCGCTTGTAGCCTGTTAGCCCTGTGACTGTGGTACAGTCGGTGCAGCGAGTTTGCTCGCCCTCCTGGGGCTGCACAAGCGTGTCGGACCTGTTTCAATACGAGGTATATTTACGTTGTTTTCTACGACTGGTAAGTACCCCTTTAATGCATTTCGCCGTAGCCGTGGGCTCGGTAGATTTTTGTTGAATTTGAACCGTACAATTGTACCCGGTTCTGTGTTTATCCGTGCTGAAGCCGTTTGTTTGGTTTACGGATACAGCCGCGCGGCTCTAAGTTCTAACTATAGCCGTGTTCGGGTCATTAGTTCTGAACTGCTTTGTTTTCAGCCGGTTACACACCATCGGTGGCGTTTTCGGCTCGACCTGGTGGTTACCTGTAGCTGGTTTTGTGTTTACATTGGGTCATTAGTGGCGTGCTCAGCTCAGTCTGATCCCGCTCGTCTCATTCACATAGCGGGTCATTAGTGGCGTTCCCTGCTCGACCTGACCCCGCTGCGCCCCTCTGGGTAGGTAAGAGGTTTTACATCTAATTTAGAGTCGCTAGTGGTGTTCCGCTCAACCCGACTCTATTGGCTCCGGTCTTATCATGCTGGAGTCCCTGTGCTGCCGGTCCTGCCTGGCGCCGCTGCAGCCTGACGATGGGCATGATCTCTGCCCTGCTTGTCTTGGAGTGGATCATCTTCGGGAGGCACTTTCCGATGATGCCTCGATGGCTTTCGAGGACGCTTCAGACTGGTTGTTTGTGGCGCCTCCGAGTCAGTTACCAGCTGGCCAGACTGGGGGCCCCAAGCGGCCGTCCACGGCTACTCAAGGTGGCCCCCCATTTAAGAAAAAGCAGGCCCCCGGGAAGTTAGCGGCTCAAGTGAGCACGCTGATATCTGAACTGGCCCAAATGCGGGCAGTTATCCAGACTCTCCAGACTGATGCCAGTCGGGTGGTGGCACAATGGCAGGAGGGGCATGACACAGCCTCAGTATATGATGACGTCATATCTGTGGCTGCTTCAGACACGCAGTTTCAGCTAGATTCTGACCTTCTGAGCTCCAGAGTTTCAGAATCTGGCACACTGGCCTCTGCCGGCTCTCAGGCCGACAGTGATGAAACTGTCACAGCGGCTTTGCGGACGGCACTTTCCCACTTAAAGCTGAATGTTCTGCGGGATGAGGCGGCACCCTCTAGCGCCTTCTTTCGGCGCCAGGCTGCAGCGCCCCACTTTGCAGTTCCTCCCTCGGAGGAGTACATTAAGGAACTGCATTTCTGTTAGACAGACCCAAAGGCATTTTCGAGGCCAACTTCAGATGGCAGGGTCTTGGCACTGATGCAGGATCCTCAGAAGCTTGGCCTGGGACATATGCCGGCATATTGCCTCCCTCATCGTCTGCCCAGAGGAGACTTTACAGACTAATGCCCGGTGTCCACGACCACAGTGCCGGGTTACAGACGACCTTCTGTGTAAGGCGTACGACATGGGAGCTCGTATGGGTCGCATTGGGAACTCATTGTCTCATTTAATGCTTGGCCTGTCGGTTTCCCTTGAGACGGTGCCAGTGGACCAACCAACACATGGGCTGGTTGATGCCTCCTTGCAGGCTTTTGCCCTCATGTCAAGGGAAGTAGGGCGACTGCTCTCTACATTAGTGCAAGCTCGCCGCCAAGTATAGCTGGCACAGTCTCCGCTCTCTGAGGCCAGTAGGAAGACCTTGAGGGGTGTTCCAGTTCTTCCCGGAGAACTATTTGGCCCGGCCGCCCTGGAGGCTCTAGAGCGCACGGCCCAGGCTTGCCGTACACGGCAACAGTTGGCGGGGCTTCATAGGCGGCTCAGGCCGCCCCTCCCGTTTCTTCAAGGAGATACACACCACCGCCCCATCACTCCCCCGTTCATGGCTCAGACTTGCAACAGGCCCCAAGATTTGGATTTTGTCCATCCCGTGCGTCCCGTTCCTCACAGCCCGGCCGTGGCCCCCACAAACCCGGGCGGGGTCGAGGGGCGTCCAGATGAGGCTAAAGGGCCGGCGGTAGGATATTTTTCCCCAGGACAGCTGGAGCACTGGACAGCTCACTCCCCAGATATTTGGGTGCTGGCCACGCTGTCCGAAGGGTATCGTCTGCAGTTCCGCCGCCGGCCTCCTGTTCCTTATCGGATCCGAATGATTGTCATTCAGGATCCGGCCAAGGCGCAGGCGCTCTCTCAGGAGATTCGCACCTTGCTGGACAACGGGGCGATAGTTCCTGTGGACCCCCTGCTGGATCCAGGGGGCTTTTATTCCCGATATTTTTTAGTACCCAAGAAGACGGGCGATTTACGCCCAGTTCTGGACCTCAGGGGTCTAAATATGTTTTTAAAGGTACTCCCTTTCAGAATGTTGGCGGTCAGACAAGTGCTCCAGGCGATCTCCCCAGGCGACTGGTTCACAACAGTAGACCTGAAGGATGCATATTTTCATGTCCCAATTGCACCGCCACATTGGAAGTTTCTCCGCTTTGCTTTCCGGGGAGAACACTTCCAGTTCAGGGTCCTGCCATTCGGGTTATCTCTGTCCCCTCGAGTGTTTACAAGGTGCGTCGCTGCAGCCTTGTCCCCCTTGCAGGCCCAGGGGTTGCGGATTCTGCCCTATCTGGACGACTGGCTCATTTGTGCGCCCAGCCACGAGCAGGCGCTTCAAGATACAGAGACTGTGCTCAGGCACGTGGCCAACTTGGGGCTGCGGGTGAACTTGGCAAAGAGCTGCCTTGTGCCGTCACAGGAAGCAACTTTCCTCGGCATGGTCCTCGACTCCCATACAGCGACTGCACGCCCTTCGCCCAAGCGGGTGGACAATATTTTGGGAATGTTGCGGGACTTTCGACAGGGGAGTTCTCTTCCCTACGTCTGGTTCCTAAGCCTCTTGGGCAAGCTGACTGCGGCCGCAACGGTGGTTCCTCTGGGGCTGCTGTCTTTGCGCCCCCTTCAGATGTGGCTCAACAGCCTACACCTGGACCCCACACGTCAGGATCATAGGTGGCAGCAGCTACCCGTATCTCCCCAATGCCGGGTGTCTCTATGCAGGTGGCGGAATGAGGCCTTTATGACACAGGGCGTTCCGCTGGGGCCTCTTCCTTCCAGACGGGAGGTTGTGTACACCGACGCATCCCTCCTAGGCTGGGGTGCGACATGGCAGGCACGGATGGTGCAAGGGTCATGGTCCCAGAGGCAGAGCAGGCTGCACGTCAAGATAAGATAAGATATTCCTTTATTGTCCCACATGGGGAAATTTCATTGGTGCAACGCAGGTAGATACAAAGGTAGATACAGAAGAACAGATCACTTATAGGAAATCTGAAAAACACTTTCAGTAGAAGATCTCCTATAAATAAATAAAAACTCCCATAGACAAATAAATAAATAAATAAATACCATTGCATGTGATCCCGACAGTAATTGCACATGAATATGTGTCACGACAGCACATAGATTGCACATGAATTTCACAGTAATTGCACATGAATTCCAACAGCAATTGCACATATGACAGAATTGCACATCAGTATTAGGTTAGGTCAGTATTGCGAGTGTTCAGTACTAACAGTTTTGGTTTTAAAGTCTGACAGCAGCAGGAAGGAAAGACCTACGGAACCTTTCCTTCACACATCGAGGGTGGATCAGTCTCTCACTGAAGCTGCTCTCCAGAGCGGAGAGAGTGTCCTGCATGGGGTGACAATCATGGTCCAGCATAGATGTGAATCTAGCCAGGACCCTCCTGTCCCCCACCTCCTGCACCGAGTCCAGAGCACAGCCCAGGACGGAGCTGGACTTCTTGATGACTCTGTCCAGCCTCTTCCTCTCCCTCTCTGTGATGCTGCTGCTCCAGCAGGCCACACCATACAGGAGGGCCGATGCCACCACAGAGTCGTAGAAGGTCTTCAGGAGTGGCCCTGTCACTCCAAAAGACCTGAGTCTCCTCAGGAGGTAGAGCCGACTCTGGCTCTTCCTGTACAGTGCGTCTGTGTTATGAGTCCAGTCCAGTTTGTGGTTCAGATGAACACCCAGGTACTTGTATGAGTCCACTCTCTCAATGTCCCGTCCCTGGATATTCACTGGTGAGGGGGCAGTGGGGTGGCGTCTGCGGAAATCCACCACCATCTCCTTGGTCTTCCCCGCGTTGATGAGGAGGTGGTTCCGCTGACACCAGTCCACAAAGTCCTGCGTCAGTCCTCTGTACTCCGCGTCATCGTCGTCCGTGATGAGTCCGATGATGGCAGAGTCGTCAGAGAACTTCTGCAGGACACAGCTGTCCGTGTCATGTCTGAAGTCTGCAGTGTAAAGGGTGAAGAGAAAGGGCGCGAGGACAGTGCCCTGGGGCGCCCCCACACTGCAGGTCCGAGTGTCAGACACACAGTTCCGGGCTCTCACAAACTGGGGTCGGTCTGTGAGGTAGTCCAGGATCCACTCTGCCAGGTCATACTCCACACCAGCCGTCTCCAGCTTGTCCCTCGGGAGCAGCGGCTGGATGGTGTTGAAGGCGCTGGAAAGATCGAAGAACAGAATCCTCACAGAGCTGCCAGGCTTTTCCAGGTGAGAGAGAGAGCGGTGCAGCAGGGAGATGATGGCGTCCTCCACTCCGATGCCAGACCGATATGCAAACTGCAGCGGGTCCATGGCTGAACTCACGGTGGAGCGGAGGTGGTCCAGGACTAGCCGCTCCAGTGTCTTCATCAGGTGGGACGTGAGAGCCACTGGCCTGAAGCTGTTGAGGTCTTTGGGGCGCGGTGTCTTAGGCACAGGTACCAGACAGGAGGTCTTCCAGACCTGTGGTACCACCCTCAGCTTCAGGCTCATGTTGAAGACATGTTCCATAACTCCACACAGTTTATCTGCGCAGGACTTAAGGAGCCTGTCAATGTGCTGGAGTTCTTGGCTGTCGAGCTAGCGCTGCGCCATTTCTTGCCACACCTGCGCGGCCGTCATGTCATGGTACGGTCTGACAACACCAGTGTGGTTTTTCACATAAATCACCAGGGCGGCACTGGGTCGGTGACCCTGTTCAGGATTGCACAATGGGTTGGGCTACCCCGCGCCTTGCCAGTCTGAGCGCTGTTCACATTCCGGGGGTTTGGAATGTGTCCGCGGACTTCCTGTCTCGCCATCGGCCGCTGCCGGGGGACTGGCAGCTTCACCCGGAGGTGGTGAGGGACATTTGGGAGACCTTCGGCAGGGCACAGGTGGATCTTTTTGCCTCCCGCAACGCGACACACTGCCCTCAGTGGTTCTCGCTGGCGGACAGGGCCAGCCCAAACGATGCTTTATGCATTTCCCCCATTCCCCCTGATTCATCAGACGCTTCTCAGGGTCCTTCAGGAGGGCCACAGTCTCAGGCTAGTGGCCCCGTTTTGGCCGGGGAGGACATGGTTTCCTTTGCTGCACAGGCTCTGCTGCGGCACAGCGAGACGTCTCCCCCCCAGGCGGGATGTCCTCTCTCAACTAGGGGGTCGGATTCTGCACCCAATCCCGGGCGCCTGAAGCTCTGGGTATGGCCGCTGCAGGGCCCGGCATGACCTTCTCGAGGTACGCCGGGGAGATTGGGAACACAATAAGCAATGCTCGTGCCCGGTCTACCCGTCTTCTGTATTCCTGCAAGTGGAAACTGTTTGACGCCTGGTGCCGCAAAAGCGGTGAGGATCCAGTGCATTGTGCTGTGTCAACGGTGCTCGCATTCCTGCAGGACCTACTTGGCCAGGGGCGCTCTCCATCTACCCTGAAGGTATACATTGCCGCAATCTCTTGTTGGCATGTGGGGTGGAATGGTTTCTCGGTTGGCCGTAACCAAGATATTTCCCTTTTTCTAAAGGGTGCTCGGCGTTTGCATCCGCCGGCCCGTTCTGTGGTCCCAGCGTGGGACCTGTCCCAGGTGCTGGAGGCGTTGCGATCCCCTCCATTTGAGCCTCTGTCGCAGGTTGACCTTAAATGGCTGTCAATGAAGATGGCATTCCTTCTGGCGATGGCCTCTGCGAAGCGGGTGAGTGAGCTCCAGGCTTTGTCCGTGGCAGACTCCTGTTTTCGTTGGCTCCCCGACAACTCTGGAGTTTCCCTTTGGCCGAATATAGATTTTGTTCCAAAGGTGATTTTGTCAGAGGGGCACAACCGGCCGCTACAACTGACACGTTTTGGTGCGGGATCTGCCGCCTGTTTGTTTGTCTCGCTGGCCCGCGCAAGGGCCAGGCTCTGTCCAAACAGCGTCTCGCGAGTTGGATTGTTGATGTAATCACGGAAGCCTATACTCGACAAGTGCAACTGTTGCCGTCCGGGGTGAGGTGCCACTCCACAAGGGGGCTCTCAACTTCGTGGGCCGCTATGAACGGGGTGTCCTTGGACGTGATCTGTGCGGCGGCCTCTTGGACATCCCCGAATACCTTTGCAAGATTCTACAGAGTGAATGTGGTTTCTCCACAACCGCTGGAAGAGGTTCTCCGGCAACACTCGTCTGCGTCCCATTGAGGTATGGTTTTGTCTATTCCTCAGGACCCTGCTGGTATTCGTCATCCAGTGCTTTATGCACCGCCTCTGGCGGTCAGTAGGGATGAAATAGAACAAAAGTTACGACTGTAACTACGGTTCTATGAATCCCGGATGACCGCCAGAGCATCCGGTCCCTCGGAATTCTCGTGCTTTGCGAGAAGGTTTCTAGGGACTGAGCTCCCGGTGTCACGTGACTATATAGACTCACGTGAGCCACCGGGGGTCAAAGGTGACTTTTTTGTTATTAATTCTCGACCTGTGTATGCGCAAGGATGATCATCCAGTGCTTTATGCACCGCCTCTGGCGGTCATCCGGGATTCATAGAACCGTAGTTACAGTCGTAACTTTCGTTTGCCTTGTTTGAAAAATGACTTTATTTCAGCTCAGATCAGAGCGTTGCTGGTGTGAGCATGAATTACTGAGAGTAATGTGTTGCCGGGGGTTCCTGTACAGGTCTTATACTGAGAGTAATGTGTTGCCGGGGGTTCCTGTACAGGTCTTATACTGAGAGTAATGTTGTGCCGGGCGTTCCTGTACAGGTCTTATACTGAGAGTAATGTGGTGCCGGGGGTTCCTGTACAGGTCTCATACTGAGAGTAATGTGGTGCCGGGGGTTCCTGTACAGGTCTCATACTGAGAGTAATGTGGTGCCGGGGGTTCCTGTACAGGTCTCATACTGAGAGTAATGTGGTGCCGGGGGTTCCTGTACAGGTCTCATACTGAGAGTAATGTGGTGCCGGGGGTTCCTGTACAGGTCTTACTGCAGATGACAGACGCTTGAGTCTGACGGAGGAAGTGAAGAATCCCTGGGTCAAATCTGTGCTTACGACATGGAAGGAGCTGATCAGAACATACAAACTAAACACAGATGTTACAATCTAACAGCACAGATTTGAGATTTAAAGGTGCCATAACATGCTTTTTTCACGTTTCGTAGTCTATCCCAAGTGTATAATTGATAATAATAAGGGTTGTGCAACACCCTTAACATAATAGTTAAGAAATATCACCCAGACCTTGGACCCCCTCACGCGTGACGCGTGCTTGCCCTTATGACGCGGTCTTGCCCCACCGCCCGTCAGTTTGGAGATTCGAGGAAAGGAGATAGTCTGTAATATAGCTAAACACTGTGGGAATCAATAAAAAAAAACACTCTGGGTACATATATGAAGCACAAATAGCAATGTAAGAAGGTTAAAAGCTCTTAAAAGTCGATTTTGCATGTTCTGGGACCTTTAAAATTTGGATAGCATTATGGAGGTTTTAAAGACAATCAGAAGAAAAGCTTTGATATGTTGAAAGAATCCTTTCTTTTATAGGTATTTACAAATCAGTAGTTAAACTAAGCAATAACCTTTGACTGACATATTTACAGTTATAAAGGTTATAAATGAGAAGGTTCAAGGGGAATGTCATATCATAACCAACACTAGAAAATCTGCAATGGCTGAAGCCATTGCTGGAGTGTCTGCGTCTCTCGCGCGCTCTCTCTCGCGCGCGCGCTCTCTCTCTCTCGCGCTCTCTCTCTCGCGCTCTCTCTCTCTCGCGCGCTCTCTCTCTCTCGCGCTCTCTCGCTCGCTCTCTCTCTCTGTCGCTCTCTCTCTCTGTCGCTCTCTCTCTCTGTCGCTCTCTCTCTCTCTCTGTCGCTCGCTCTCTCTCTCTCGCTCTCTCTACTGGCTCCGTCCCAAAATTCTAAAGAATAAAGCCTAAAGAATAAAGTCTAGGGGTGCACAGTGGCAAAGGCGGTTAGCGCTCTTGCCTCCCAAGAAGGAGATTATGGGTTCGATTCCCGGACCAGACCAACATCACATGATCTCTCTGGGTGGAGTCTGCACGTTCTCCGGCTTCCTCCCACCGTCCCCGAAAGGGAACAAGCGGTAGAAAATGGATGGATGGATGGATGGATGGAATAAAGTCTACCTCTCTCCCTCTCCCAAGAACATATAGTGTCTGCGTGATGACGTCACGCAGACACTATATGTTCTTGTATTGTGAGTGATGTCACAAACTTTTTATTATTATTATTATTATTATATTTTCCATTCCTTCCTCTCTCCCTCTCCCCTCTCCCCCCTCTCCCTCTTAAATACAAATCTTTTAGGGGGGGAGTAAAAATAAAAAACTAATATAACTAGATAATTTGCAATGGCCATGCGTCTCTCCCTCTGCACACGTACTACTGTGAAAGCGATCATAATGGGGTATAACATGTTGAAATCGGTTGAAGCGTTAAGGAGTTGAAACTGGCTAAATGGAAAATCATGGAAAATATAATAATAAAAAAATGTGAAATACAAGAACATATAGTGCCTGCGTGACATCATGCAGACACTCAAAAAGGAATATAAAATGACATTAGGACATAACGCACTAATGCTGGAGCCGTAGTTTCATTTTGTTGTCTTGTCCTCTTCTGTCTTCTGTATTTGTACAGCACAGAGTGAGAGATCCTGCGTGCTGCCCGGTGGTGGAGTGGTTAAGGCACAGCACACGTGCAGCCACAGTGTCAGAGTGAGGGTGTCGTTTGTGTGACGTGTTGCAGTGGTGGAGTGGTTAAGGCACAGCACACGTGCAGCCGCAGTGTCAGAGTGAGGGTGTCGTTTGCGTGAAGTGTTGCGGTGGTGGAGTGGTTAAGGCACAGCACACGTGCAGCCGCAGTGTCTCGAGTTTGAATTCTGACTTCTTTCTCTCTCGTCCCACATTAGACCAGATTGTGGATGTGTTTAGTTACTTGCCTCATCCATTGTGGCCAGGATGGCTGACCTGTGAGGGTCCGGCAGCCTGGACAGAGGGTCCATGTGAACCCTGGACACCAAGAACACTCTGTTATGGAGTTCCACTCAAACACATGTGTACAACGCACTCTACTGACCCGTCCACGACTCCTGCCCGAGCGTCCAGCCCCATCAGCTCATCGTCCGAGCGGTACGAAGAAGGCAGTGCAGGGGAGCGGGTCAGAGACATGCTGCTCTCAGACGTGTACCTGCACCACAAAGCACTCACTCACCACAGCTACTGACCAACAAAGCACTCACTCACCACAGCTACTGACCAACAAAGCACTCACTCACCACAGCTACTGACCAACAAAGCACTCACTCACCACAGCTACTGACCAACAAAGCACTCACTCACCACAGCAGCTACTGACAGTGACAATACAATATGTCCATGAAGCGGAGGCCACACCCCCTAGCAGAGGCCACACCCCCGAGCAGAAAAGTGACAGTGAGTCTTTAACTGACCTGTTGTGATGAAAATCAGGCAGAACTTCAATTTCCAAAGGAAGGGTCAGTATGAAAATATCAAGAGTGACCGAGAGTTCTGTGAGATCCACCGAGTCCAGCAGCTCCACGTTCTCCAGACACGAGATGACCTGACCTGAGGGCAGGAGCGGTCAGAGGAGTGGTGCAGCGGTCAGAGGAGAGGTGCGGCGGTCAGAGGTGTCGTGCAGCGGTCAGAGGAGTGGTGCGGCGGTCAGAGGAGTGGTGCAGCGGTCAGAGGAGAGGTGCGGCGGTCAGAGGAGTGGTGCGGCGGTCAGAGGAGTGGTGCGGCGGTCAGAGGAGTCATGCAACAGTCAGAGGTGTCGTGCGGCGGTCAGAGAAGTGGTGCGGCGGTCAGAGGAGTCGTGCAATGGTCAGAGGAGTGGTGCAGCGGTCAGAGGAGTCGTGCAGCGGTCAGGGGAGTGGTGCGGCGGTCAGAGGAGTGGTGCGGCGGCTCGTGCGGCGGTCAGAGGAGTGGTGCGGCGGTCAGAGGAGTGGTGCAGCGGTCAGAGGTGTCGTGCAGCGGTCAGAGGTGTTGTGCAGCGGTCAGAGGAGTCATGCAGCGGTCAGAGGTGTCGTGCAGCGGTCAGAGGAGTGGTGCGGGGGTCAGAGGAGTCATGCAGCGGTCAGAGGAGTCATGCAGTGGTCATGCAGCGGTCAGAGGTGTCATGCAGCGGTCAGAGGAGTCATGCAGTGGTCAGAGGTGTCGTGCAGCGGTCAGAGGAGTGGTGCAGCGGTCAGAGGAGTGGTGCAGCACTCACCCAGGCAGGTGGGCAGCGTCTGCACGGGCACAGAGCCATGGCTGCTCTTCACGTTCACTGAGCAGGTGATGTGCACAAAGAGGGGGGGCATGTCCAGCTGCAGCCCCTCCACTGACCCCCCCTCCAGGATACTGAAGGAGTCATCGTCCTGGTTCACTGTGTCCGAGTCTGACACAGAACTGTCCTCAGCCTGAGGGCGGAGTCCAGGCTGGTCCTCGTACTCCACCACCAGATCCGAGTCGCTCTCCGTCAGCACGCAAACGGCCTCTGCAACACACTGCGGTCAGTCTCTGTACTGCGGTCAGCCTCTGTACTACGGTCAGCCTCTGTACTGCGGTCAGCCTCTGTACTATGGTCAGCCTCTGTACTACGGTCAGCCTCTGTACTACGGTCAGCCTCTCTGCTGCGGTCAGCCTCTGGACTGCGGTCAGCCTCTGTGCTGCGGTCAGCCTTTGTACTGCGGTCAGCCTCTGTACTACGGTCAGCCTCTGTACTACGGTCAGCCTCTGTGCTGCTGTCAGCCTCAGTACTACGGTCAGCCTCTGTGCTGCGGTCAGCCTGTACTACGCTCAGCCTCTGTGCTGCGGTCAGCCTCTGCGCTGCGGTGAGCCTCTGCGCTGCGGTCAGCCTCTGTGCTGCGGTCAGCCTCTGTGCTGCGGTCAGCCTCTGTACTGCGGTCAGCCTCTGTGCTGCAGTCAGCCTGTACTACGATCAGCCTCTGTGCTGCGGTCAGCCTCTTTGCTGCGGTCAGCCTGTACTGCGGTCAGCCTGTTAAAGTGTTAAGAAATAAAATAAAAAACTGGGGACAACCTGTTCCTGTTCCATGTGTTATGAAAGTATCGGATCGGGACTCGGTATCGGCAGATCCTCAAAATCACATGACTCGGAGTCGGATCGGGGCCAAAAAAAACCTGATCGGGACGTCACTAATTTTGGGTGTTACAAACATACATTTAATTGAATTAAAGATCATTAGAGAGCCACTCATGAGCTCAAGAGTCAGACTCAGATCACGGGGTCTAGAGGAGACAACTGTGCAGTGAGATATGTACATTGTTTGTGTAAAAGTATTTTGTGTGTATTATGTTATGTCTGTGTTGATGCAACTGTACAAATGTTTCCACAAGTAATAAAGAAACCTCAAACATGAGTTTTCAGAATTTCTGTATTTCAGTTTTGCATTGATAATAGGCCATGGCTGGAGAGCCGCGGCGCGGTCAAATAGCCGCGCAGTTTCAGGGACCGCGGCATTTCCCTTATAGCCTCATGGCTAACCCTAACCTTAACCTTAACCCTAACCCTAACCTTAACCCTAACCTTAACTTCAACCCTAACCTTAACCCTAACCCTAACCTTAACCCTAACCTTAACTTCAACCCTAACCTTAACCTTAACCTTAACTTTAACCCTAACCTTAACTTTAACCCTAACCTTAACTTTAACCCTAACCCTAACCCTTAACCTTAACTTTAACCCTAACCTTAACCCTAACCTTAACTTTAACCCTAACCTTGACCCCAACCTTAACTTTAACCCTAACCTTAACCCTAACCTTAACTTTAACCTTAACCCTAACCTTAACCCTAACCTTAACCCTAACCCTAACCTTAACCCTAACCTTAACCCTAACCTTAACTTTAACCCTAACCTTAACCCTAACCTTAACTTTAACCCTATAACCTTAACCCTAACCTTAACTTTAACCCTAACCTTAACCTTAACATTAACCCTAACCTTAACTTTAACTTTAACTTTAACTTTAACTTTAACCTTAACCTTAACCATAACCTTAACCCTAACCTTAACTTTAACCCTAACCTTAACCTTAACCTTAACCCTAACCTTAACCTTAACCCTAACCTTACCCCGGCGTGGTCTAAAACGGCGCTAAAACGCGGTCAAATAGCGGCGCAGTTTCAGGAGCCGCGGCGCACGGCCGGCACAAAAATAACATGGCAGTTTCGGCCGCGCACCGCGGCTCTGCAGACACTCCCTTGATAATAAACCATGATTGACTCCTTACCATCCTCTGTAGCTGGCTCTGCCTCTGAGACCATGTCCTCTGTGGGCCTCCGCTCTGTCTCCTCGTCCTCAGAGTCCTGCTGTGGACAGAGCAGAGTGTCACACATGTCTGTGTCCCAGAAGCCTGTGGCACAGCCCAGCTCACCTCTTTGTTGGACAGAGGACAGTAGAAGAAATAATGTGGACTGGATGGGACCGGTTTGAAGTACTGGGACAGAATCTCACTGAACTGATCCTGTAACAGACACGTCCAGCTCAGAGACGCCTCTTTTTATGTTCAACGTGTTTAAAGTGAAGGCAGAGACCTGTATGATCCTGTGCAGCTCCGGGAACACCTCACACTGGGACTGGCTCTGCAGCAGGGACAGAGGGAACTCCGGAAGGGCCTCAGACCTGGCCTCAGACTTGGCCTCAGACCTGGCCTCAGACCTGGCCTCAGACTTGGCCTCAGACTTGGCCTCAGACTTGGCCTCAGACTTGGCCTCAGACTTGGCCTCAGACTTGGTTCGTGGAGACAAACACTCACTTTCACAGTTGACATCCAGGTCCACACTGGAGACAGAGGGAAAAGAGGCTGATCAGTTGATTTGATATGAACATAGCAATTACAGATGCATGTTTTAAGTGTTAGAGCATAGGTGTCAAACTCTGGCCCGAGGGCCAAATCCGGCCCGCCAGACGTTTTAATCTGGCTTGCCGAACATTTCAAATTTATATTTAAAAAAATATTTTCTTTTTCTTTCTTTTTTTAAATCAATTCATAGAACCGTAGTTACATCCGTAACCGTTTTTATTGCTAAAACCCACAATGCCGCCGGTGGCCGCCCCTCCCCCACGGGGCTCTGCTGCGCTGCTGTGTGAGGTGCCCCTCCCCCACGGGGCTCTGCTGCACTGCTGTGTGAGGTGCCCCTCCCCCACGGGGCTCTGCTGCACTGCTGTGTGAGGTGCCCCTCCCCCACGGGGCTCTGCTGCACTGCTGTGTGAGGTGCCCCTCTCCCACGGGGCTCTGCTGCACTGCTGTGTGAGCTGCCCCTCCCCCACGGGGCTCTGCTGCACGAGCTGCCCCTCCCCCACGGGGCTCTGCTGCACTGCTGTGCGAGCTGCCCCTCCCCCACGGGGCTCTGCTGCACTGCTGTGTGAGCTGCCGAGGGAGAAGTGCACTTTAAGCACTTTTGAGCAGAAGTTTAGTGGTGAGTCAGTTCAGGTGAACAGAGAACTACAGACATGGAAATGTTAGTTATACATTTAAATTCATTCTGGTCTCTCCCATAACCAACACTCCAACGACGGCTCACCTATCCCCTCACTCTGGACTAGTTTTCGCCCCCCCGTCACCCCCACCTGCCGCACTGCCAACCTCAGCAACCTCCGCCCCCCCACCCCTGCGCCCCCATCCATCTCCGCGCCCCCATCCATCTCCGCGCCCCCATCCATCTCCCTTGCACTGCTGAACTGCCGCTCCCTCGCCAACAAATCACCTGTTATATCTGAACTGCTACTGGACAATAACATTGATCTGCTTCTCCTCTGTGAAACATGGCAACAGCCCCTGGACTTCTATGCTCTCAACCAAGCCACTCCCTCCAACTACACTTACACTGCCAAACCCCGCCTCTCCGGGCGTGGGGGAGGTCTTGCTGTTATTCATAAAAAATCTACATCCATCACTGAACTGAACCTCAACCTTCCATCCATCTCATCATTTGAATACCTCGCCTTCTCCCTCCCCAACTCTATCACCGCTATCCTGATCTATCGTCCCCCAAAGCCCCACCCCTCTTTCCTCACTGAATTGTCTGAACTCCTCACCATTGCATCCTCTCTCTCTGCCCGCCTCCTACTCACTGGTGACTTCAACATCCACATTGACTGCCCCAACGCCCCACTGACATCCGACTTCCTCTCTCTCCTGGACTGCTTCCATCTCACCCAACACATTGACTTCCCCACCCATACCAAAGGCCACACTCTGGACTTAGTCTGTTGCTCTCTCCTACCCATATCTAAGCCCCACCCCCTCCCCTTCCCACTCTCTGATCATCTCTGCATCCTTTTCTCCGCCCCCCTACCCTCGCCCCACAACCCCAAAAAACGCACCATCACCTACCGCAATATCAAGTCAGTCAACCCCCTCACGCTCTCCCAGCTCATATCCTCTGCTTTCCCCCCTGACTCCCCCCCCCTCTTCCCCCGACGACTATGCTGTCATGCTCAGCACCACCCTCTCCGACTCCCTTGACTCCCTAGCCCCCTGGAAAACCTCCTCCGTCTCATACATCAACACCGTCCCCTGGTACACCCCTGAACTCCGCACCATGAAGCAGACTGGCCGCCAACTCGAACGACTCCTCAAAAGAACCCGCCTCACCGTCCACGCCGAAGCTTTCAAATTACACATCACCTCCTACCGTGACGCTCTCCAAGCCGCCAAATCTGCCCACCTCTCCACCCTCATCAACAGCTCCCACCTGAGCCCTCGCACCCTGTTCTCCACCGTCAACAAGCTGCTCCAGCCACCGGACATCACTCCACCCTCCTCCCCTGACCTCTGCAACTCTTTCCTCCTTGCCTTCAATGACAAAATTTCCAAAATCAACAGCTCCATGACTGCCGTCTCCATTAACTCCATCACCACCCCCACCCCTGCCCCCCCCCCTCTCCCTGACCACCCACCCTTCCCTCCCCTCACCACCTTCTCCTCTGTTAACTCCTCTCATATCATAGACCTCATCACCGCTTCCAAAACCACCACCTGCTCTCTCAACCCCCTCCCAACGACTCTAACCAAGGCTTGCCTCCCTGCTCTCATCCCCCATCTCACCACCCTCTTCAACCAGTCTTTATCCCTCGGCCATGTTCCTTCCATCTACAAACTGGCCTCCATCACCCCATCCTCAAAAAACCCACCCTAGACTCCGCCAACCTCTCCAACTACCGCCCCATCTCCAACCTGCCGTTCCTCTCAAAAACGCTGGAACGCATCGTCGCCGCCCAACTTCACACCCACCTCCAGTCAAACAACCTCTATGAACCCCTCCAATTTGGCTTCCGCCCACTTCACAGCACTGAAACAGCCCTGGTCAAAGTACTCAACGATCTCCTCACCTCAGCAGACTCCGGGGCCCTCAACATCCTGTTACTACTAGACCTCAGCGCAGCCTTTGACACTATAAACCATTCCATCCTACTACAAAGGC
Organism: Eucyclogobius newberryi; assembly: GCF_026437365.1. Taxonomy (NCBI): domain Eukaryota; kingdom Metazoa; phylum Chordata; class Actinopteri; order Gobiiformes; family Gobiidae; genus Eucyclogobius; species Eucyclogobius newberryi. The sequence continues at coordinate 12,241,167 of NW_027316532.1, read as the reverse complement.
TGCGCCAACTGGGTGTTGAGGGCTCTGCACTTGACTGGCTCACATCCTACCTCACCAACAGGCAAGAGTTCATTTCCCTCTCCGGTCACTCATCCACCCTCTCCCCAGTAACGCAGGGGGTCCCCCAGGGCTCAGTCCTCGGCCCCCTCCCTTGGTCACATCCTCCGCCAACTCAACCTGGACTTTCACTGCTACGCTGACGACACCCAGATATACCTCACCACCAAATCCACCCAAAACCCTCCCCTCAGCCACATCGAAACCTGCATCTCTACAATAAAATCATGGCTCACTCTCAACTTCCTCAAACTGAACAGTGACAAAACAGAGCTCCTCCTCATCGGCACCAAATCCACTCTCAATAAAACTGGTCCCTTTTCACTCAGCATCGACACCTCGACCATCACCCCCTCTACCCTGGTACGCAATCTCGGTGTCATCATGGACCCCACCCTCTCCTTCACTCCCCATGTCAGCCACATCGTCAAGACCTCGTACTTCCACCTCCGCCGCATCGCCAAAATCCGACACTGCCTCACCCTCACCCACGCCTTCATCTCCTCCCGCCTCGACTACTGCAACTCCCTCCTCACTGGCATCTCCTCCCATTCCCTCCATAGACTCCAAATGGTCCAAAACTCCGCTGCCCGCCTCCTCACCCACACCCGGTCCCGTGATCACATCACTCCCGTTCTCCGCTCTCTCCACTGGCTCCCCATCAAGCAGCGCATAAACTTTAAAATACTCCTCCTCACCTTCAAAGCTCTTCACCACCTTGCCCCCCCCTACCTGTCTGACCTCCTCATCCCCCACCGCCCCTCCCGAGCTCTCCGATCCTCCTCCTCTCTCACCCTGACTGCACCAACATCCCGACTCAAAACTTTTGGCGACAGAGCATTCTCCCGAACAGCACCCCGACTCTGGAACTCCCTCCCCCAACCTGTCCGCCACTCTCCCTCACTCACAACATTCAAATCCTGCCTAAAAACATACCTCTTCACCCAAGCTTATGACCTCCCCTACCCCTAGCCTCCTCTACCCCATTGTTACATCCCCATCTTTTTCTCTCTACTTCTTCTGTCTTGTTCATTTTATCTGTATATTAATGTGTATTGTACGTGTTGTCCCCCCCTGTCTGTAAATACCCCCCCCCTTTTTTATATATGTTCAGCGTCTTTGGGTCACTGAAAAGCGCTATATAAATAAAAATTATTATTATTATTATTATTATTAAAAGGATTTTTAGATCTTGAGAAGTTTATTTTGTTATAAAGTCACATGTTTATCTCTGTAGAACTGTAGATCATCTCTGAAGTTGTGATGCTCATAAACTGAAGCTCAGTGTTGGTGAAATTACACTTGTTTTTCTAAATACATTTCATTTATCGATCCAGTAATTGCTTCAAAACAGCGTAGGCTTTATAAAGCTATTTATTTCTTATATTTTTAATAGTTTTGTGTTTTACGTTATGTTCGGCCCGCGACCCAAATGAGTTTGACCCCCCTGTGTTAGAGCGACCTGTCCATGGGAGGGTTTTTGAACAATTAAAAAAAAAAAAAAAAAAAACAGTTTCAGATGTTTGCTAAAGACGTTAAAGGTCAGTCTGCAGGTTTAGGTCAGCAGGAAGGTCAGTCTGTAGGTTTAGGTCAGCAGGAAGGTCAGTCTGCAGGTTTAGGTCAGCAGGAAGGTCAGTCTGTAGGTTTAGGTCAGCAGGAAGGTCAGTCTGCAGGTTTAGGTCAGCAGGAAGGTCAGGCTGCAGGTTTAGGTCAGCAGGAAGGTCAGGCTGCAGGTTTAGGTCAGCAGGAAGGTCAGTCTGCAGGTTCAGGTCAGCAGGAAGGTTAGTCTGCAGGTTTAGGTCAGCAGGAAGGTCAGTCTGCAGGTTTAGGTCAGCAGGAAGGTCAGTCTGCAGGTTTAGGTCAGCAGGGTCCATTGAAAGAAAATCTGGACTGTCCAAAAGATATTCTGAACTTTGGAACTCCACATCTCCACTGACTCCTCGGCGCTGGTGTTGACAAATTGACAACATTTTGAAAAGTGAAAAGATCATATTTTTGATTATATCATGAGTTTTCAGTCAAATAGCTCCATTGCGTGTGCAATGATACTGCGTGTGCAATAATACTGCGACTGCGTGTGCAATGATACTGCGTGTGCAATGATACTGCGTGTGTGCAATGATACTGCGTGTGCAATGATACTGCGTGTGCAATGATACGGCGTGTGCAATGATACTGCGTGTGCAATGATACGGCGTGTGCAATGATACTGCGACTGCGTGTGCAATGATACTGCGTGTGCAATGATACGGCGTGTGCAATGATACTGCGACTGCGTGTGCAATGATACTACGTGTGCAATGATACTGCGTGTGCAATGATACTGCGTGTGCAATGATACGGCGTGTGCAATGATACTGCGACTGCGTGTGCAATGATACTGCGTGTGCAATGATACTGCGTGTGCAATGATACGGCGTGTGCAATGATACGGCGTGTGCAATGATACTGCGTGTGCAATGATACTGCGTGTGCAATGATACTGCGTGTGCAACGATACTGCGACTGCGTGTGCAATGATACTGCGTGTGCAATGATACGGTGTGTGCAATGATACTGCGTGTGCAATGATACGGCGTGTGCAATGATACTGTGTGTGCAATGATACGGCGTGTGCAATGATACGGCGTGTGCAATGATACTGCGACTGCGTGTGCAATGATACGGCGTGTGCAATGATACGGCGTGTGCAATGATACTGCGACTGCGTGTGCAATGATACTACGTGTGCAATGATACTGCGTGTGCAATGATACGGCGTGTACAATGATACTGCGTGTGCAATGATACTGCGTGTGCAATGATACTGCGTGTGCAATGATACGGCGTGTGCAATGATACTGCGTGTGCAATGATACTGCGTGTGCAATGATACTGCGACTGCGTGTGCAATGATACTGCGTGTGCAATGATACGGCGTGTGCAATGATACGGCGTGTGCAATGATACTGCGTGTGCAATGATACTGCGTGTGCAATGATACTGCGTGTGCAATGGTACTGCGTGTGAAATGATACTGCGTGTGCAATGATACTGCGTGTGCAATGATACTGCGTGTGCAATGATACTGCGTGTGCAATGTACGGCGTGTGCAATGATACGGCGTGTGCAATGATACTGCGTGTGCAATGATACGGCGTGTGCAATGATACGGCGTGTGCAATGATACTGCGACTGCGTGTGCAATGATACTGCGTGTGCAATGATACTGCGTGTGCAATGATACTGCGTGTGCAATGATACGGCTGAAGTGATGAGGGCAGTAATGGCATGTGGATATAACATTAAACCAGCTCATGGTCGGTTAAACCCTTTTGCAAACACTCTTGATCTGGCTTTGAAACAATAATAACAAAAGTAACACTCTTATTTTTGACATTGTTGATTCATTTCTCCCTGTGGCCCTCAGAGGCAACTGTTGTTGTGATTTTGGGCCTTACAAAAATAAATTGATTTGATTTGATATTTACAGCAGTTGTATGGACGGAGAATATTGCACCAATATGACTGACATTATGTCAAAGTATTGCACATGGGTATGACAGTGTTTGTTGTAGAGTGTGACAGCAGCAGAAGGACAGACTGTGAAACGTCTCCTTCACACAGCGAGGGTGGATCAGTCACTGAAGCTGCTCTCCAGAGTGGACAGAGTGTCCTGCAGGGGACAGAGTGTCCTGCAGGGGGCGACACTCATGGTCCAGCATAGATGTGAGTTTAGCCAGGATCCTTCTGTCACCCACCTCCTGCACAGAGTCCAGAGCACAGCGCCGGGACGGAGCTTTGTCCAGCTTCTTCCTCTCCCTCTCTGTGATGCTGCTGCTCCAGCAGACCACACCTACAGGAGCTGATGCCACCACAGAGTCAGAGAAGGTCTTCAGGAGTGGCCGTGTCAGGAGTGGCCCTGTCAGGAGTGGCCCTGTCACTCCAAAAGACCTGAGTCTCCTCAGGAGGTAGAGCCGACTCTGGCTCTTCCTGTACAGTCTGTGTTATGAGTCCAGTCCAGTTTGTGGTTCAGATGAACACCCAAGTCCTTGTATGAGTCACTCTCTCAATGTCCCGTCCCTGGACGTTCACTGGTGAGGGGGGCGTGGCCTCTGTGGAAGTCCACCACCATCTCCTTGGTCTTCCCCGCGTTGATGAGGAGGTGGTTCCACTGACACCAGTCCACAAAGTCCTGCTCCAGTCCTCTGTACTCCACATCATCATCGTCCGTGATGAGTTCGATGAAGGCAGAGTGGTCAGAGAACTTCTGCAGGACACAGCTGTCCATGTCTGAGGTCTGCAGTGTAGAGGGTGAAGAGAAAGGGCGCGAGGACGGTGCCCTGGGGCGCCCTCACACTGCAGGTCCCCCACACAGCAGGTCCCCCACACTGCAGGTCCCCCATACCGCAGGCCCCCCACACTGCAGGTCCCTCCACACTGCAGGTCCCTCCACACTGCAGGTCCCTCACACTGCAGGTCCTCCACACTGCAGATCCCTCACACGGCAGGTCCTCCACACTGCAGGTCCAAGTGTCAGACACACAGTCCCGGGCTCTCACAAACTGGGGTCGGTCTGTGAGGTCGTCCAGGATACACTCTGCAGGTCGTACTCCACACCATTGATTGATTGTTCAAATCTCAGGAAGTGAGAATTCAGTTCATTCACCCACTGTAGATCCCCCTCTGTCTGGACAGGGGGGGTTTGAAGCCTGAGATGGTTTTCAGGCTCCTCCACACTCCCTGAATGTTCTTCTGCTGCAGCTGCTCCTCCTCTTGTAGCCGGCTTCAGCCTGCCTGATCTTCCTCCTCAGCTCCTTTTGCACAGTCCTCAGCTCCTCCTTGTTCCCTGACCTGAAGGCTCTCTTCTTCTCCTTCAGCAGAGCCTTCAGTTCACGGTTCATCCACGCCTTGTTGTTTGGAAAACACCGTCAGGGAGGGAAAAGTGTTGTCAAAACAGAAGTTGCTGTAGTCCTGACGCTCTGTGATGGTGTTGATGTCCTCCATATGTGGTTTGTAGAGCTCAGTCCAGACAGTGGTGCTGAAGCAGTCCCTCAGAGCCTCCTCGCTCTCAGCAGACCACATCCTCACCACACGGGGCACCACAGGCCTCAGATGTACAAGGTTGTGGTCCGAGCCGCCCAGGGGAGGGAGGGGGGAGGAGCCTCCTTGGTGTTTCAAAGGTTACTATGGTAACACACTACGACGTCATGGTTTAAAATCATGCATCGCACAGAAGGTTCTCCTGCTTAAGTCACATGTCCAGGTCCATCTGAAGTTTGACAATGACCATCTGGACGATCCGGAGGATCATGGGAGGAAGTCATGTGGTCAGAGGAGACAGAAATAGAACTTTTTGGTATAAACTCCACTTGCTGTGTTTGGAAGAAGAAGAAGGATGAGGACCATCCCAAAAGACCATCTCTACTGTGAAGCACGGGGGAGGAACCATCAGGCTTTGTGGGAGGAAACATCATACTTTGGGGGAAGAAACATCAGGCTTTGGGGGTGGAAACATCAGGCTTTGGGGAAGGAAATATCACGCTTTAGGGGAGGAAACATCACGCTTTGTGGGAGGAAACGTCATACTTTGGGGGAAGAAACATCAGGCTTTGGGGGAGGAAACATCAGGCTTTGAGGAAGGAAACATCACGCTTTAGTGGAGGAAACATCACGCTTTGTGGGAGGAAACATCACGCTTTGGGGGAGGAAACATCAGACTTTAGGGGAGGAAACATCACGCTTTGTGGGAGGAAACATCACGCTTTGGGGGAGGAAACATCAGGCTTTGGGGGAGGAAACATCAGGCTTTGGGGGAGGAAACATCAGGCTTTGGGGGAGGGAACGTCATGCTTTGTGGGAGGAAACATCACGCTTTGGGGGAGGAAACATTAGGCTTTGGGGGAGGAAACATCAGGCTTTGGGGGAGGAAAAATCAGGCTTTGGGGGAGGAAACATCAGGCTTTGGGGGAGGGAACGTCATGCTTTGTGGGAGGAAACATCACGCTTTGGGGGAGGAAACATTAGGCTTTGGGGGAGGAAACATCAGGCTTTGGTGAAAGAACATCAGGCTTTAGGGGAGGAAACATCATGCTTTGGGGGAGGAAACATCAGGCTTTGGGGGAGGAAACATCAGGCTTTGGGGGAGGAAACATCACGCTTTGGGGGAGGAAACATCACGCTTTGGGGGAGGAAACATCATGCTTTGGGGGAGGAAACATCAGGCTTTGGGGGAGGATACATCAGACTTTGGGGTCTTTTCTGCACAGGGGACAGGACGACTGCTCTGTATGTACTGCAATATTTTCTCATATCATTGAAGATGGGGCGTGGCTGAGTCTTCCAACATGACAATGACCTGAAGCACACAGCCAGGAGAACCAAGGCGTGGCTCTGTAAGAAGCAGATCAAGGTTCTGGAGCGGCCGAGCCAGTCTCAGACCTAAATCGAGCTGAAAACCTGAAAGATCTAGAGAAGATCTGTGTGGAGCAGTGGCCAAAATCCCTGCTGCAACTACAGAAACCGTTTGATCTCTATAATTGTACACAAAGGCTTCTGTACCAAATATTAATTTGACTTTCTCAGGTGTTCAAATACTCATTTGCAGCAATAATATATAAATAAATCATTTTAAAATCATACAATGGGATTTCTCTTGGTCTCCCACAGTGGAAATGCACCTCCGATGAACATTTCAAACCCTCCATAATATGTCATCGGGAGAACGTGCAAATACTTACTTACCTCACTGTGTGTGTGTATGTGTATATGTATTTAATTGTATATATATATATATATATATATATATATATATATATATATATATATGTATGTGTGTGTATATATAATGTACACACACACACACACACACGCGCGCGCGTTTTAGCGCCGTTTTAAGGTTAGGGTTAGCCATGAGGCTATAAGGGAAATGCCGCGGTCCCTGAAACTGCGCGGCTATTTGACCACGCCGCGGCTCTCTAGCCACGACCATATATTATAGCCACCCCACTGCCACGCCCGCTTCACATGGTTCGTACCTGGCCTGGTTGTCCGTCTCCCTGAAGGTGAACGCTGCTCTGGGACGTGTCTGCTCTCTGAACTGCCGCACATGTCCACAGAGTGTGTGCAGGAAGGCGCTGATGTCCATCTCCTGGAGGGACTCTTCACAGTAGTCCATGGCCAACAGGACATCCTGTGCGCTCATGCTGAAGGACTGCTGCAGGCTGCGGTACACGCCTGTCCACAACAATACACAGCAGTGCAGTATTATAGTCAGTATATATACAATTTACACACAAAAGTCACACAGCTCAGCCCAGATGCTGTGTAGTTCAAGTCATTTAACATATTTGGTCAAACAGAATACGATAAAAAATGGCAGTATGAAAAGTCATTCCAGAATCTGTGTCTTTACCTCTGACGTAGCTCTGGTGGTAGTGCTCCTGGAGCAGGCTGCAGTAGTGGGACAAGTCTTTGTGTTTGTGCGGATGGGACAGGAGCTCGGGCCAGGGGGACGGGATGCTGCGATCCTGGGACATAGTCCTGCACACACACAAACACACAGAGACACAGAGACACAGAGACACACACACACACAGAGACACACAAAGACACACACACACACACACACACAGAGACAGACACACACACACACACAAACACACACACACACACACACACACACACACAGACAGAGACAGAGAGACAGACAGACAGACACACACAGACAGACAGACACACACACGCAGACAGACAATTAAATACAATCTTACTTTATTTGTAGAGTACATTTTACCAACAAAGTCTTCAAAGTGTGCACAGAGTACAAAACAACATCTTGCTGGCTCGACCGTGTTGATGGGGCCCCAGTGAGAAGTGACAGGAACATTTCACCAAGGGGGCGGCGGCTTCACCCTCCAAGACGCCGAGCGCCCCGTCTTGGGATTTGTCCCTGGTGTTGGACGCACTACAAACCCCGTTATAACGGTTGGATCAGGTCGATCTTAAATGGATTCAGTTTAAAACTTTCTCCTGTCTCTGGCTTCAGGTCAGCGGGTCGTGAACTACAGGCCTGGTCTGTTTGTGAGTCCTGCTGTGATGGGCCTGAACATTGTGCCTGTTGTGCCTGTTGTGCCTGTTGTGCCTGTTGTGCCTGTTGTGCCTGTTGTGCCTGTTGTGCCTGTTGTGCCTGTTGTGCCTGTTGTGCCTGTTGTGCCTGTTGTGCCTGTTGTGCCTGTTGTGCCTGTTGTGCCTGTTGTGCCTGTTGTGCCTGTTGTGCCTGTTGTGCCTGTTCATCATTTTGGTGATGGTGAACTGAACGTATGTGTTACTGCCGACCCACGACACTGTGAACGCGTTCATTCTGGTGTCTGTGAACGGCACGTTCTTTCTTTTTCATTTTGTTCAATAAGGTGTCTATTAGTACTTCCATTAATACTTCCATTAGTACTTCCATTAGTACTTCCGTTAACAAATCCATTAATACTTCCATTAGTACTTCCATTAGTACTTCCATTAATACTTCCATTAGTACTTCCATTAATACTTCCATTAGTACTTCCATTAGTACTTCCATTAGTACTTCCATTAGTACTTCCATTAGTACTTCCATTAGTACTTCCATTAATACTTCCATTAATACTTCCATTAGTACTTCCATTAATACTTCCATTAATACTTCCATTAGTACTTCCATTAATACTTCCATTAATACTTCCATTAGTACTTCCATTAGTACTTCCTTACACCAGCACATATCTGAGCTCTTTGTCATTACATGAGCCGTTTGGTTTGAAATCGATACTGAAACTCTTCTTCTACGTTTCCCTTTGAATGATGAATAGTACGACTTATCATAACACAATGTGGTCAGTTTTTCATGTTCACTGTTGTTCAAATGGGGGTCGTGTAAATATAAAACAGACTCTAACGTGGAACATGAGCTCTGAAAAGCTCAGATATGGCCCTTTCAAAGTAAAAAAAATACCTTCTAAATTCCAGAATCAAGGCAACTGGAGGGAAAAGTGATGCAAATACTACTCAGATATGTGATCAGGGGCCGATATAATGAGATTTGCAATAGTATTTTACATTATGCTGTGTTTAAAAGGAGATCATAATATACATATTTTTAATAAAGGACAAAGTTCTGTTTTGATGTTTTACAGGACAAATACTGTCATGTTGAACCAATAATACATTCTTCTTTTATCTACAGTTGCTTATTTTGTTATTAAGACTTAAAACTATTAACATTTTTGATTCATCAGTGAATATATATATAGTTTACATTCAGATAATAAAGCATTAAAGTGTCTATAGTTGGGTCAAAAAACACTGAAAACCCGACGTCCGGCAGTGAAAGAAATGCAGTCCGAGTGTGTCACCTGAAGAAGACGTCCCGGGGCCGGTGGCTGGACGAGGGCTGCACCAGCTGCTCTCTCAGCTGCTCCAGGGAACAACTGTACACGTACACGGGACACCTGAGCTGAGTGCAGGGAGCCTGAGGAGCCTGAGGAGCCTGAGGAGCCTGAGGAGCCTGAGGAGCCTGAGGAGCCTGAGGAGCCTGAGGAGCGCTCGCACTGTGGAGGACGTCTTCTCCATTAGGCTCCGCCTCTGTGTCCACATCTGCAGCAGAGTTACACAGAATAAACGGTTTTATCATGTTTTATGAGAAACCACTTTAGACACAACATGAGGGATGGTCGTCATGGTTTCTCCAGGCGCAGTAACAATATCAATCCAATGTCCAGATCTTGAGCTGGGCTTGGTCAGGACGGTCCAGGACGGTGTGCTCATGTGTCATGGGCTCGCTCATATGGGACAAGGGCAAGAATACTTTCCTTTTTGATCTAATTTCTAAACACACCAGTGGACAGAGACAGAACAGAGACAGAACAGAGACAGAACAGAGACAGAACAGAGACACGAAGAGAGAGAGATGCAGGATCGTTACAGTTTTTATTGCATATTGACAGGACCAACATGAGTCTGGTCTTAGTGTGACGTGGTGCACCATCAGACCCTGCACCATCAGACCCTGCACCATCAGGCCCTGCACCATCAGGCCCTGCACCATCAGGCCCTGCACCATCAGGCCCTGCACCATCAGGCCCTGCACCATAAGACCCTGCAAGGGTCTGATGGTGAACAGACCTGTGAGCGCTGGATGAAGAACCACTGACCTGAGCTAGCCCTCGGCTGGTCCCCGGGGCCCGGTGGGTCAGAAGGGGAGCGAGCACAGCTGAGCTCGTTCAGCCCTTCAGAGCCGTCTGTCAGGGGCCCACACTCAGATGTGTCTAGACTGGCACACAAGGAGTCCACATGGGAGCGCACACTGGTGGTCAGCGTGTCTTCCTCCTGGGTGCTCTCGTCGCTGCTGTCGCTGTCCAGTCCTGAAGCCATGAGCATCAGCACATCTGCAAACACAGGCCTTTAGAGCAGGGGCTGCACAACGTGAAAGAGGAGCTTTTTATTCATGTTACAACGGGGTTTACTCATCATTAGTTACTCAATATATTCATATATAGTAATCCTGTATTGTCCTGTAACTGAGGCTGGAGTATTGAACCACCACCATCACAGCCCACACTCCTGCACTAAGATGCAATCTGAGAACTTCAGACTGATACGTCTAAAATGCCCCTTTTTGAATTATTAAACATATAAAAACAAACACAGAGAAAGAGAACAAGTCCAGAGGGAAAATATATAAATGATCCAACAACAAGAAAAAGCAAGAAGATCGCAAATTGTCCTATTTTGTCCAAAGTCCAAATGTAATCTTTTCCATTTTATGAATGTCCATTATAACGTCCGTCCAGTTTTGGACCTTGCCATTCCTCTTGATTTTGGAGCTCTGTACTTGGGCCTCGGGACTCTGGCCTCAGGACCCTGTGTTTGGGCCTCGGGCCTCTGTACTTGGGTCTCGGGCCTCTGTACTTGGGCCTCTGTACTTGGGCCTCGGGCCTCTGTACTTGGGCCTCGGGCCTCTGTACTTGGGCCTCTATACTTGGGCCTCTGGCCTCAGGACTCTGTATTTGGGCCTCAGGACTCTGTATTTGGGCCTCAGGACCCTGTATTTGGACCTCAGGACCCTGTATTTGGGCCTCAGGACTCCTGCCATGGACACAATACACAGTTTCCTCTGGAACATACACTTGGCAGGTGCAAAAAAGGCCATCACAAAAAAAAAAAATGGATGACACAAATTGCACCGACAAAGGACTGGACAGTTGGACTGGACAGTTGGACTGGACAGACTTGACCGGGAGATTAAAAAAAAAAAATGGAAAAACTCACATTCGGCATTGAACTGAAAATGGACACATTTGAAGGACACTGGACAAAGTAGGACGGTTGGGTTTACTTGTGCCTTGATTCTTCTTTCTTTCCTCAGCTGTTGAATCTCTCTCTCTCTCCTGCTCTTGTTCTATTATTGTCTTTTTTATGATTGAAAACCTACTAAACTTAAAGAAATAAAATATTGATGAACAAATAAAAGAAAGAGCTAGCTGTAAAGTCAAGTCAAGTAATCACAAGCAGCTCTGAGGCTGTACATGAGGTTTAAGAGGAGGGCGTGGTCCTATGGCAAGGAAACGATTCCCTCATTTCTAAGAGTTTAGGTTAAGTGACATTTGTTCTGAGCGATGTGGCTTTACTGCTGTGTGACCAGTGGGACTGAAGTCCATCCTATTTCATTCTACTTCATTTGCAAAAAAATAAATATATGGTTTTGGATTTAAATGGCACATTTAACTGGAGCAATAGTGCGTAGAGGAGTACCAGTGAAGGAGGCGGGCACCAGTGTGAGCAGGATGTGTTGGGAGCTGATGGACTTGGCGTAGCACCTCCACTGAGGGGTGGAGTACGGAGCAGGACGCAGAGGTTCCTCCTCCACCTCTGTGGTGCTCAAGCTCTGACAAAACACAGTCAGGACCAGTCACAATGTGCACAGAACGTCTATAAAAGGACCAGATTATGCTCCAGTTGAGTCACACTGGACAGAAAAGTCAAAAACACTAAATCATGCTCAACATCAATCATTTCTACAATTATTCACCAGCATTGACACATTATCAAAGTTTAATTTCATTCACTATCTAATATATTAAATTTCACAAATATATAGCCAGGGCACCTCACGCGCACCTCTCGTGCTCGCGTGAGGCGCGCGTGAGGCGAGCGTGAGGCGTGCGTGAGGCGCGCGTGGACCAGGCACTGTCCTGCAGCTCTGTGTTTACCTGTAGAGTGCTGGTGGAGCCCATCACCTCTTTACTGCCCCCGCTGGTGTGGAGAGTCCCTGCGTCTCCCTGAACACACTCTTCTGAAACAAGAAGCAGCTTCATTCTAAACATCACATCAGTCAAACACACAAGCCCTGTCTTCGTCCAATAAGCATCAAAGGAACTAACCTTTATGAGCTTTTAATCCAGCCCATATTATTATAGTCATATTATTCATTTTTATAATAACATAATACTGTATACTTTATAATAAAATAATACTATTATTCAATACAATGCTGTTATTTAAGTATTGAAAAAAATATATATACTTCTAAGATTAGGGTAGTTTTTTTATTGTCCCTGTTGGGAAATTGGTCTTCTGCATTTGACCCATCCTTGACTGCCATTGGGATGACCTGCCAGGGGCAGTGGGCGATGCAGACCCAGCTCCAGCTCCTGCTCGTCTTGGTCAGGACGGTAACTGGAAGGTTTGTACCAATGGTTGTGGGAAACTAGAGTGCCCAGAGGAACCCGACACGAGCGTGCAAACGGGAGTTGAAACCGCAATCTTGAGAGCCACTTTGCAGCACAAAAAACGAGTTACGTATGTAACTAAGGTTCTATGAATTCCGGATGACCGCCAGAGGACGGTGCTTAGCACCTGGATATCGACATGTGCGCAGCACATAGGTCGAAATTAATACCAACAAAGTCACGTGGTGGATGTGACATGGGTGACGTCAGAACCAGCCCATATATATACCTGACGCACCCAGCGCTCTTTTCTTTCGAAATGCACTCGCAAAAACTCTGAGTGACAGGAAACTCTGGCGGTCATCCGGAATTCATAGAACCTTAGTTACATTCGTAACTCTCATTCTATTTCATTCCTCTTGACCGCCAGAGGACGGTGCTTAGCACCTGGATGACTCATACCAACAAGGTCACGAAGAGTCTGCTCTTACCAGGATTAGTTGCCGATTGCAGAAGCGGACAACACCACTGGAGCCACTGGATGAGGAGCCGCCACATTTACTCTGTAGAAGCGGGCGAAGGAACAGGAGGAAGCCCACGTAGCTGCAGCACAGATGTCATTCAGTGGGACACCCTTCAGCGCGGCCCAAGAGGTGGACACTTCTCTGGTAGAATGGCAAGTAACTTTGGGAGGCTGAAGAGCCCTAGATCGATACGTCTGAAGGATGGCGTCCACAACCCAATGTGAAAGCCTCTGTTTGGAGACAGCAGAGCCTTTTTTGTGACCCCCATAACAAACAGGGCATCCGTCTTGCGAAGCCCAGCAGTCGCATTAATATAATACCGCAGCATACGGACAGGACACAAAGGACTAACATCAAAGTCCCCAAGTTCAGACTCTGGAGCATAAACAGCCAGCGAAAGTGGCTGATTAACGTGAAAAGCAGAGACTCTCTTTGGTAAAAAAGATGGGTTCCCGAATTTCAGCGAATGCAATTGTCAGCGATTGACAAAGCATGGAGCTCCCCAATACGCTTTGCAGAGGAGATTGCAAGCAGAAACGCTGCCTTCACTGACACCCATCTCAACTGAGCCCCATCCAATGGCTCAAACGGTGGGGAACATAATCCTTCTAGGACTAATGGAAGATCCCAAGAAGGCACTCGAGTAAGCCTTGGAGGCCGCAGGCGAAGGGCACCCTTTAAAAACCGGCATACTAAGGAATGCGACCCCACTGAACGACCATCAATCAAGGAATGGCGGTCTGAAAAGGCCGCAACAGAAACCTTAATAGTCAAAACCAAAAGATTTTTATCAAATAACGTCTGAAGGTAGTTTAGTAGTACTGGGACAGAGCAGTGCACTGGGTCCACATCACGAGTCCCACACCAACTAACAGTTCTATTTCATCCCTACTGACCGCCAGAGGCGGTGCATAAAGCACTGGATGATCATCCTTGCGCATACACAGGTCGAGAATTAATAACAAAAAACTCACCTTTGACCCCCCGGTGGCTCACGTGAGTCTATATAGTCACGTGACACCGGGAGCTCAGTCCCTTTTCACCTTCTCGCATGCAGGTTGTATACGTGGTTGTTCGGCTAATATTGCTGTTTTCCCACAAAGTTGGTTCGTTTTGCCGCTTGTAGCCTGTTAGCCCTGTGACTGTGGTACAGTCGGTGCAGCGAGTTCGCTCGCCCTCCTGGGGCTGCACAAGCGTGTCGGACCTGTTGCAATAGGAGGTATATTTACGTTGTTTTCTACGACTGGTAAGTACCCCTTTAATGCATTTCGCCGTAGCCGTGCGCTCGGTAGTTTTTTGTTGAATTTGAACCGTACAATTGTACCTGGTTCTGTGTTTATCCGTGCTAAAGCCGGTTGTTTGGTTTACTGATACAGCCGCGCGGCTCTAAGTTCTAACAATAGCCGTGTTCGGGTCATTAGTTCTGAACTGCTTTGTTTTCAGCCAGTTACACACCAGCGGTGGCGTTTTCGGCTCGACCTGGTGGTTACATGTAGCTGGTTTTGTGTTTACATTGGGTCATTAGTGGCGTGCTCAGCTCAGTCTGATCCTGCGCGTCTCATTCACATAGCGGGTCATTTGTGGCGTTCCCTGCTCGACCTGACCCCGCGGTGTCCCCTCATATAGCGGGTCATTAGTGGCGTTCACTGCTCGACCTGACCCCGCTGCGCCCCTCTTACCGGGGTAGGTAAGAGGTTTTACATCTAAGAGTCGCTAGTGGCGTTCCGCTCGACCCGACTCTATTGGCTCCGGTCTTATCATGCTGGAGTCCCTGTGCTGCCGGTCCTGCCTGGCACCGCTGCAGCCTGACGATGGGCATGATCTCTGCCCTGCTTGTCTTGGAGTGGATCATCTTCGGGAGGCACTCTCCGATGATGCTCGCTCCAACTGTTCGGTTATGCCCCGGTCTGTGCGCGTGGCGCGCTTGGCGGCTTTCGAGGACGCTTCAGACTGGTTGTCTGTGGCGCCTCCGAGTCAGTTACCAGCTGGCCAGACTGGGGGCCTCAAGCGGCCGTCCACGGCTACTCAAGGCGGCCCCCCCATTTAAGAAAAAGAAGGGCCCCGGGAAGTTAGCGGCTCAAGTGAGCACGCTGACATCTGAACTGGCCCAAATGCGGGCAGTTATCCAGACTCTCCAGACTGATGCCAGTCGTGTGGTGGCACAACGGCATGAGGGGCATGGCACAGCCTCAGTATATGATGACGTCATATCTGTGGCTGCTTCAGACACGCAGTTTCAGCTGGATTCTGACCTTCTGAGCTCAAGAGTTTCAGAATCTGGCTCACTGGCCTCTGCCGGCTCTCAGGCCGACAGTGATGACACTGTCACAGCGGCTTTGCGGACGGCACTTTCCCGCTTAAAGCTGGAGGTTCCGCGGGATGAGGTGGCACCCTCGAGCGCCTTCTTTCGGCGCCAGGCTGCAGCGTCCCACTTTGCAGTTCCTCCCTCGGAGGAGTACATTAAGGAACTGCATGCCTGTTGGACAGACCCAAAGGCATTTTCGAGGCCTACTTCAGATGGCAGGGTTTTGGCACTGATGCAGGATCCTCAGAAGCTTGGCCTGGGACATATGCCGGCAGTGGAGCCGGCTATTGCCTCCCTCATCGTCCGCCCAGAGGAGACTTTACGGACTAATGCCCGGTGTCCACGACCACAGTGCCGGGTTACAGACGACCTTCTGTGTAAGGCGTACGACATGGGAGCTCGTATGGGTCGCATTGGGAACTCATTGTCTCATTTAATGCTTGGCCTGTCGGTTTCCCTTGAGACGGTGCCAGTGGACCAACCAACACATGGGCTGGTTGATGCCTCCTTGCAGGCTTTTGCCCTCATGTCAAGGGAACTAGGGCGACTGCTCTCTACATTAGTGCAAGCTCGCCGCCAAGTATGGCTGGCACAGTCTCCGCTCTCTGAGGCCAGTAGGAAGACCTTGAGGGGTGTTCCAGTTCTTCCCGGAGAACTATTTGGCCCGGCCGCCCTGGAGGCTCTAGAGCGCACGGCCCAGGCTTGCCGGGGGGTCTCATCGACCGGCTCAGGCCGCCCCTCCCGTTCCTTCACGGAGATACACACCACCGCCCCATCATGACTCAGACTTGCAACAGGCCCCAAGATTTGGATTTCTTCCGTCCCGTGCGTCCCGTTCCTCACAGCCCGGCCGTGGCCCCCACAAACCCGGGCGGGGTCGAGGGGCCTCCAGATGAGGCCACAGGGCCGGCGGTAGGACATTTTTCCCCAGGACAGCTGGAGTACTGGACGGCTCACTCCCCAGATATTTGGGTGCTGGCCACGCTGTCCGAAGGGTATCGTCTGCAGTTCCGCCGCCGGCCTCCTGTTCCTGGTCGGATCCGAATGACAGTTATTCAGGATTTGGCCAAGGCGCAGGCGCTCTCTCAGGAGATTCGCACCTTGCTGGACAAGGGGGCGATAGTTCCTGTGGACCCCATGCTGGATCCAGGGGGCTTTTATTCCCGTTATTTTTTAGTACCCAAGAAGACGGGCGATTTACGCCCAGTTCTGGACCTCAGGGGTCTAAATATGTTTTTAAAGGTACTCCCTTTCAGAATGTTGGCGGTCAGACAAGTGCTCCAGGCGATCTCCCCAGGCGACTGGTTCACAACAGTAGACCTGAAGGATGCATATTTTCATGTCCCCATTGCACCGCCACATTGGAAGTTTCTCCGCTTTGCTTTCCGGGGAGAACACTTCCAGTTCAGGGTCCTGCCATTCGGGTTATCTCTGTCCCCTCGAGTGTTTACAAGGTGCGTCGCTGCAGCCTTGTCCCCCTTGCAGGCCCAGGGGTTGCGGATTCTGCCCTATCTGGACGACTGGCTCATTTGTGCGCCCAGCCACGAGCAGGCGCTTCAAGATACAGAGACTGTGCTCAGGCACGTGGCCAACTTGGGGCTGCGGGTGAACTTGGCAAAGAGTTGCCTTGTGCCGTCACAGGTAGCAACTTTCCTCGGCATGGTCCTCGACTCCCATACAGCGACTGCACGCCCTTCGCCCAAGCGGGTGGACGATATTTTGGGAATGTTGCAGGACTTTCGACAGGGGAGTTCTCTTCCCTACGTCTTGTTCCTAAGCCTCTTGGGCAAGCTGACTGCGGCCGCAACGGTGGTTCCTCTGGGGCTGCTGTCTTTGCGCCCCCTTCAGATGTGGCTCAACAGCCTACACCTGGACCCCACACGTCAGGATCACAGGCGGCAGCGGCTACCCGTATCTCCCCAATGCCGGGTGTCTCTATGCAGGTGGCGGAACGAGGCCTTTATGACACAGGGCGTTCCGCTGGGGCCTCTTCCTTCCAGACGGGAGGTTGTGTACACCGACGCATCCCTCCTAGGCTGGGGTGCGACATGGCAGGCACGGATGGTGCAAGGGTCATGGTCCCAGAGGCAGAGCAGGCTGCACATCAATGTGCTGGAGTTCTTGGCTGTCGAGCCATTTCTTGCCACACCTGCGCGGCCGTCATGTCATGGTACGGTCCGACAACACCAGTGTGGTTTTTCACATAAATCACCAGGGCGGCACTGGGTCCTGACGTGGGCTACCCCGCGCCTTGCCAGTCTGAGCGCTGTTCACATTCCGGGGGTTTGGAATGTGTCCGCAGACTTCCTGTCTCGCCATCGGCCGCTGCCGGGGGACTGGCAGCTTCACCCGGAGGTGGTGAGGGACATTTGGGAGACCTTCGGCAGGGCACAGGTGGATCTTTTTGCCTCCCGCGACGCGACACACTGCCCTCAGTGGTTCTCGCTGGCAGACAGGGCCAGCCCACTGGGTCAGGACGCACTGGCTCACGACTGGCCGAGGATGATGCTTTATGCATTTCCCCCATTCCCCCTGATTCATCAGACGCTTCTCAGGGTCCTTCAGGAGGGCCACAGTCTCCTGCTTGTGGCCCCGTTTTGGCCAGGGAGGACATGGTTTCCTTTGCTGCGCAGGCTCTGCTGCGGCACAGCGAGACGTCTCCCCCCCAGGCGGGATCTCCTCTCTCAACTAGGGGGTCAGATTCTGCACCCCAATCCCAAGCGCCTGAAGCTCTGGGTATGGCCGCTGCAGGGCCCGGCCTGACCTTCTCGAAGTACGCCGGGGAGATTGGGAACACAATAAGCAATGCTCGTGCCCGGTCTACCCGTCTTCTGTATTCCTGCAAGTGGAAACTGTTTGACGCCTGGTGCCGCAAAAGCGGGGAGGATCCAGTGCATTGTGCTGTGTCAACGGTGCTCGCATTCCTGCAGGAGCTACTTGGCCAGGGGCGCTCTCCATCTACCCTGAAGGTATACATTGCCGCAATTTCTTGTGGGCATGTGGGGTGGAATGGTTTCTCGGTTGGCCGTAACCAAGATATTTCCCTTTTTCTAAAGGGTGCTCGGCGTTTGCATCCGCCGGCCCGGTCTGTGGCCCCGGCCTGGGACCTGTCCCTGATGCTGGAGGCGTTGCGATCCTCTCCATTTGAGCCTCTGTCGCAGGTTGACCTTAAATGGCTGTCAATGAAGACGGCATTCCTTCTGGCGATGGCCTCTGCGAAGCGGGTGAGTGAGCTCCAGGCTTTGTCCGTGGCAGATTCCTGTTTTCGTTGGCACCCCGACAACTCTGGGGTTTCCCTTTGGCCGAATATAGATTTTGTTCCAAAGGTGATTTTGTCGGAGGGGCACAACCGCCCCTTGGACATCCCCGAATACATTTGCAAGATTCTACAGAGTGAATGTGGTTTCTCCACAACCGCTGGAAGAGGTTCTCCGGCAGCACTCTTCTGCGTCCCATTGAGGTATGGTTTTGTCTATTCCTCGGGACTCTGCTGGTATTCGTCATCCAGTGCTTTATGCACCGCCTCTGGCGGTCAGTAGGGATGAAATAGAACGAAAGTTACGACTGTAACTACGGTTCTATGAATCCCGGATGACCGCCAGAGCATCCGGTCCCTCGGAATTCTCGTGCTTTGCGAGAAGGTTTCCAGGGACTGAGCTCCCGGTGTCACGTGACTATATAGACTCACGTGAGCCACCGGGGGGTCAAAGGTGACTTTTTTGTTATTAATTCTCGACCTGTGTATGCGCAAGGATGATCATCCAGTGCTTTATGCACCGCCTCTGGCGGTCATCCGGGATTCATAGAACCGTAGTTACAGTCGTAACTTTCGTTTCCATCTGTTCTCATACAGCGCTCTTGTCGAGGCAGCACGAGCGTTCAGGATTGTTTGTATAACTGCCTGGTCACAAGAAGTCAACACAGAGTCCGGCCTTTCAATGGCCACAGGTACAGGTGAAGGCGCTCTGGGTGAGGATGCCATATGCTCCCTCCCAGCTGTGACAGGAGATCCTTCCTCTGAGGGAGAGGCCACGGTTTCCCATTGAGAAGTTGGAGAAGCATGGGAAACCATATCCTCCCTAGCCAATACGGAGCAACTAATAACACTCTGTGTTATTAGTTGCTCCTGGCTATCCTGTGTAGCGTTAGCAACAGGAGTGGAAAGGGAGGGAATGCATACAGGAGGCATTCCAGCCACGTGTGTGCCAGTGCATCTGGTTCTGAGAGGGAAAACCACAGTTGACAATGTGTTGTCGCGCTCGAGGCAAATAGATCTACCTCTGCCATGCTGTACATCCCCCAGATTTCCTGCACCACCATCGGGTTCAACCTCCACTCTCCCGGTTGTGGTTTCTGCCGCGAGAGAAAATCTGCAGTGCAATTCTGCACGCCTGGCAGATAAACTGCCCTGACACTCTGCAAATGGGGCAGCGCCCACAGGTGGAGTTTCCGTGCCTCCACTAGTGAGTGAACAGATCATGTCTCCCCCTGAGGGCAGGAAGGAAGAAGTTAGCGGCTCAAGTGAGCACGCTGACATCTGAACTGGCCCAAATGCGGGCAGTTATCCAGACTCTCCAGACTGATGCCAGTCGTGTGGTGGCACAACGGCATGAGGGGCATGGCACAGCCTCAGTATATGATGACGTCATATCTGTGGCTGCTTCAGACACGCAGTTTCAGCTGGATTCTGACCTTCTGAGCTCCAGAGTTTCAGAATCTGGCTCACTGGCCTCTGCCGGCTCTCAGGCCGACAGTGATGACACTGTCACAGCGGCTTTGCGGACGGCACTTTCCCGCTTAAAGCTGGAGGTTCCGCGGGATGAGGCGGCACCCTCGAGCGCCTTCTTTCGGCGCCAGGCTGCAGCGTCCCACTTTGCAGTTCCTCCCTCGGAGGAGTACATTAAGGAACTGCATGCCTGTTGGACAGACCCAAAGGCATTTTCGAGGCCTACTTCAGATGGCAGGGTTTTGGCACTGATGCAGGATCCTCAGAAGCTTGGCCTGGGACATATGCCGGCAGTGGAGCCGGCTATTGCCTCCCTCATCGTCCGCCCAGAGGAGACTTTACGGACTAATGCCCGGTGTCCACGACCACAGTGCCGGGTTACAGACGACCTTCTGTGTAAGGCGTACGACATGGGAGCTCGTATGGGTCGCATTGGGAACTCATTGTCTCATTTAATGCTTGGCCTGTCGGTTTCCCTTGAGACGGTGCCAGTGGACCAACCAACACATGGGCTGGTTGATGCCTCCTTGCAGGCTTTTGCCCTCATGTCAAGGGAACTAGGGCGACTGCTCTCTACATTAGTGCAAGCTCGCCGCCAAGTATGGCTGGCACAGTCTCCGCTCTCTGAGGCCAGTAGGAAGACCTTGAGGGGTGTTCCAGTTCTTCCCGGAGAACTATTTGGCCCGGCCGCCCTGGAGGCTCTAGAGCGCACGGCCCAGGCTTGCCGGGGGGTCTCATCGACCGGCTCAGGCCGCCCCTCCCGTTCCTTCACGGAGATACACACCACCGCCCCATCATGACTCAGACTTGCAACAGGCCCCAAGATTTGGATTTCTTCCGTCCCGTGCGTCCCGTTCCTCACAGCCCGGCCGTGGCCCCCACAAACCCGGGCGGGGTCGAGGGGCCTCCAGATGAGGCCACAGGGCCGGCGGTAGGACATTTTTCCCCAGGACAGCTGGAGTACTGGACGGCTCACTCCCCAGATATTTGGGTGCTGGCCACGCTGTCCGAAGGGTATCGTCTGCAGTTCCGCCGCCGGCCTCCTGTTCCTGGTCGGATCCGAATGACAGTTATTCAGGATTTGGCCAAGGCGCAGGCGCTCTCTCAGGAGATTCGCACCTTGCTGGACAAGGGGGCGATAGTTCCTGTGGACCCCATGCTGGATCCAGGGGGCTTTTATTCCCGTTATTTTTTAGTACCCAAGAAGACGGGCGATTTACGCCCAGTTCTGGACCTCAGGGGTCTAAATATGTTTTTAAAAGGTACTCCCTTTCAGAATGTTGGCGGTCAGACAAGTGCTCCAGGCGATCTCCCCAGGCGACTGGTTCACAACAGTAGACCTGAAGGATGCATATTTTCATGTCCCCATTGCACCGCCACATTGGAAGTTTCTCCGCTTTGCTTTCCGGGGAGAACACTTCCAGTTCAGGGTCCTGCCATTCGGGTTATCTCTGTCCCCTCGAGTGTTTACAAGGTGCGTCGCTGCAGCCTTGTCCCCCTTGCAGGCCCAGGGGTTGCGGATTCTGCCCTATCTGGACGACTGGCTCATTTGTGCGCCCAGCCACGAGCAGGCGCTTCAAGATACAGAGACTGTGCTCAGGCACGTGGCCAACTTGGGGCTGCGGGTGAACTTGGCAAAGAGTTGCCTTGTGCCGTCACAGGTAGCAACTTTCCTCGGCATGGTCCTCGACTCCCATACAGCGACTGCACGCCCTTCGCCCAAGCGGGTGGACGATATTTTGGGAATGTTGCAGGACTTTCGACAGGGGAGTTCTCTTCCCTACGTCTTGTTCCTAAGCCTCTTGGGCAAGCTGACTGCGGCCGCAACGGTGGTTCCTCTGGGGCTGCTGTCTTTGCGCCCCCTTCAGATGTGGCTCAACAGCCTACACCTGGACCCCACACGTCAGGATCACAGGCGGCAGCGGCTACCCGTATCTCCCCAATGCCGGGTGTCTCTATGCAGGTGGCGGAACGAGGCCTTTATGACACAGGGCGTTCCGCTGGGGCCTCTTCCTTCCAGACGGGAGGTTGTGTACACCGACGCATCCCTCCTAGGCTGGGGTGCGACATGGCAGGCACGGATGGTGCAAGGGTCATGGTCCCAGAGGCAGAGCAGGCTGCACATCAATGTGCTGGAGTTCTTGGCTGTCGAGCCATTTCTTGCCACACCTGCGCGGCCGTCATGTCATGGTACGGTCCGACAACACCAGTGTGGTTTTTCACATAAATCACCAGGGCGGCACTGGGTCCTGACGTGGGCTACCCCGCGCCTTGCCAGTCTGAGCGCTGTTCACATTCCGGGGGTTTGGAATGTGTCCGCAGACTTCCTGTCTCGCCATCGGCCGCTGCCGGGGGACTGGCAGCTTCACCCGGAGGTGGTGAGACCTTCGGCAGGGCACAGGTGGATCTTTTTGCCTCCCGCGACGCGACACACTGCCCTCAGTGGTTCTCGCTGGCAGACAGGGCCAGCCCACTGGGTCAGGACGCACTGGCTCACGACTGGCCGAGGATGATGCTTTATGCATTTCCCCCATTCCCCCTGATTCATCAGACGCTTCTCAGGGTCCTTCAGGAGGGCCACAGTCTCCTGCTTGTGGCCCCGTTTTGGCCAGGGAGGACATGGTTTCCTTTGCTGCGCAGGCTCTGCTGCGGCACAGCGAGACGTCTCCCCCCCAGGCGGGATCTCCTCTCTCAACTAGGGGGTCAGATTCTGCACCCCAATCCCAAGCGCCTGAAGCTCTGGGTATGGCCGCTGCAGGGCCCGGCCTGACCTTCTCGAAGTACGCCGGGGAGATTGGGAACACAATAAGCAATGCTCGTGCCCGGTCTACCCGTCTTCTGTATTCCTGCAAGTGGAAACTGTTTGACGCCTGGTGCCGCAAAAGCGGGGAGGATCCAGTGCATTGTGCTGTGTCAACGGTGCTCGCATTCCTGCAGGAGCTACTTGGCCAGGGGCGCTCTCCATCTACCCTGAAGGTATACATTGCCGCAATTTCTTGTGGGCATGTGGGGTGGAATGGTTTCTCGGTTGGCCGTAACCAAGATATTTCCCTTTTTCTAAAGGGTGCTCGGCGTTTGCATCCGCCGGCCCGGTCTGTGGCCCCGGCCTGGGACCTGTCCCTGATGCTGGAGGCGTTGCGATCCTCTCCATTTGAGCCTCTGTCGCAGGTTGACCTTAAATGGCTGTCAATGAAGACGGCATTCCTTCTGGCGATGGCCTCTGCGAAGCGGGTGAGTGAGCTCCAGGCTTTGTCCGTGGCAGATTCCTGTTTTCGTTGGCACCCCGACAACTCTGGGGTTTCCCTTTGGCCGAATATAGATTTTGTTCCAAAGGTGATTTTGTCGGAGGGGCACAACCGCCCCTTGGACATCCCCGAATACATTTGCAAGATTCTACAGAGTGAATGTGGTTTCTCCACAACCGCTGGAAGAGGTTCTCCGGCAGCACTCTTCTGCGTCCCATTGAGGTATGGTTTTGTCTATTCCTCGGGACTCTGCTGGTATTCGTCATCCAGTGCTTTATGCACCGCCTCTGGCGGTCAGTAGGGATGAAATAGAACGAAAGTTACGACTGTAACTACGGTTCTATGAATCCCGGATGACCGCCAGAGCATCCGGTCCCTCGGAATTCTCGTGCTTTGCGAGAAGGTTTCCAGGGACTGAGCTCCCGGTGTCACGTGACTATATAGACTCACGTGAGCCACCGGGGGGTCAAAGGTGACTTTTTTGTTATTAATTCTCGACCTGTGTATGCGCAAGGATGATCATCCAGTGCTTTATGCACCGCCTCTGGCGGTCATCCGGGATTCATAGAACCGTAGTTACAGTCGTAACTTTCGTTTCCATCTGTTCTCATACAGCGCTCTTGTCGAGGCAGCACGAGCGTTCAGGATTGTTTGTATAACTGCCTGGTCACAAGAAGTCAACACAGAGTCCGGCCTTTCAATGGCCACAGGTACAGGTGAAGGCGCTCTGGGTGAGGATGCCATATGCTCCCTCCCAGCTGTGACAGGAGATCCTTCCTCTGAGGGAGAGGCCACGGTTTCCCATTGAGAAGTTGGAGAAGCATGGGAAACCATATCCTCCCTAGCCAATACGGAGCAACTAATAACACTCTGTGTTATTAGTTGCTCCTGGCTATCCTGTGTAGCGTTAGCAACAGGAGTGGAAAGGGAGGGAATGCATACAGGAGGCATTCCAGCCACGTGTGTGCCAGTGCATCTGGTTCTGAGAGGGAAAACCACAGTTGACAATGTGTTGTCGCGCTCGAGGCAAATAGATCTACCTCTGCCATGCTGTACATCCCCCAGATTTCCTGCACCACCATCGGGTTCAACCTCCACTCTCCCGGTTGTGGTTTCTGCCGCGAGAGAAAATCTGCAGTGCAATTCTGCACGCCTGGCAGATAAACTGCCCTGACACTCTGCAAATGGGGCAGCGCCCACAGGTGGAGTTTCCGTGCCTCCACTAGTGAGTGAACAGATCATGTCTCCCCCTGAGGGCAGGAAGGAAGAACATGAGTGCGAAGCGAACAGCTCGCAGTTCCAGCACATTTATGTGTTGGAGCCTCTCTCGAGGATTCCAAACACCACTGACCATCCTGTGGTTCCAGACAGCCCCCCAGCCTGTAAGTGAGGCGTCTGTGACTACTACCTCTCGACGACACGGGAGAGAGCCCAGAGGAACGCCACTGCAAAGGAACTCTCTGTTTCCCCAAGGCCGGAGATGCCGAAGACACGGAGTTGAGAGCTGCACTGATCTGTGCTGGTGCAGCTGTGGATATAGACCCAGATTGTTGAGCCAAATCTGTAAGGGGCACAAGTACAGAAGCCCCAGAGATATCAATGTTGACACGGACGTAAGCTTGCCCATCAACTGAAGAAGCAGACCGAATGACACCCTCTGATTCCTCTGAACACGAGAAAGGAGATTGAGCACATCTGTCACTCTTTGAGGGGACGGAGAAGCCTTCATGGTCACAGATTCAATGGCAATGCAAATGAAGATTACCTTTTGGCTGGGAATCAATGAGCTCTTCGCAACGTTCACTGAAAGCCCCAATTGTGTCCAGTAGAATGGAAGTGTCTCCGAGTGCTTGTTCCCGACTCCGAGCACACACAAGCCAGTCGTCCAAGTACGGCATAATTCTCATTCCGCGGGCTTGAAGGGGCGCAAGAACTGCCGCCACACACCTGGTGAATGTACGGGGCGCCAGAGAGAGCCCAAAGGGGAGCACTCTGAACTGGTACGCTTGATCTTCGAAAGCAAAGCGAAGAAACGGTCTGTGGTGTGGTGCCACAGGTACATGGAAATAAGCGTCCTTCAAGTCGACACTTGTGAACCAATCCCCTTCCCTGACCGACTGCAGGACATCCGTGGTACGGAGCATGTGAAAACGTAGCACCTTGACATAATGATTTAGGCGCCTGAGATCGAGAATCGGACGAAAACCTCCATCCTTTTTTGGAACTAGAAAATAGATTGAATAGAACCCCTTTAACTGTTCTGAACTCTGAACAACTTCTATGGCACCTTTACGCAAAAGTTCTGTCCTGTCGGAGGGCCATGGACCTCACTGGGTCGGAAACAACGGTTCTTTTTACCCCCTCGAACTTTGGGGGACGCCGTCTGAACTGAATTTTGTAGCCCTCGAACAGGGTTGAAATCACCCACGGGTCTGTAACTAAGGCCTCCCAACGACCGCGACGGCTTTCGGAAAAACTGCTGGGGGCCAGATGTAGAGTGTCTAACTCTACTGTTGTGGCCGCCTTGAGGCCTGGGGGGGTGGTCCCGGCGAACCTGGCGGTCATTTCTTCGGTGGCCGAAACGTGGGCTGACCATCAAAAACACGTCCAGATCCTGGTAAGGTTGAGACTCTTGCCGCTGGGCGAAAAGAGCTGGCACCTCTGGGCTGGGGTCTGGGGCCACAATGCAGTTCAGAAAAGTGTCTGCGAGATTTATTTGCCTCAACAGCCCGCTCCAAGGTCTGCTGGGCAGCGGATCCAAACACATGACCTGGCACAACAGGTAAAGTGCGAAGTGTACCCCTGCAAGACTCTGACAGGGGGGACTGGGCTAGCCACACCTGGCGTCTAGCAATAGTCAGAGTGGACATCAGCCTTCCAAGCTCTCTCGACATGTAAGCAAACGCCTGAAGTGAAGCATCACTCAGGCTCTGCGTAGCATTGTCAACTCCAGCCTCTTTCAGAGACTGAGAAAGGGCAATGGCTAGATGAGAAAGGGAGTTACCCAGGCGACCAATCCGAGCCGCCGCATCATAACCTTTAGTAATGAGGTCATCCGTAACTCTGCACTGAGGACGTGGGCAACGGGCTTCCGGTCGAGCAGCATCCACAGGCGCTACAACCAGGCCCGCAATAGTGCCATCAACGGAGGGCATGCGATCCAATCCGTACTTAGCTGCATCTTGCAAAGCACTCAAACTCCTGCATTCCCTTGGGAAATGAGTAAACGACTTGGGATCTGCCCAACATCGTTGAAGCTCCTCAATGTATGGCAAAGAGGCCAGAACGCTGAATACAGGCTTCTGGGAGACTTTGAAAAAGGCACTTGTAGGGACAGCCGTCACAGGTGTATCTACTCCAAGTCTCGATAAGGCCAACTGAATAGCCTCGTGAACAGAGGAAAACTCAGGTTCTGTCTCCAAGGGCTCCAGGTCTGAGGAGCGGGAGCTCACAACAGAGGGGTTAGGAGAGTGACAGCCTTCTACCCGAGCCCCCAGAAAATCTGCGCCATCTGCTCTGAACAAAGTATCTGAAGCAGCAATGGATATAGCGTCCTGCTGAGGATGATCAGCACTGGAGTCTGTTTGGTTATCTTCATCATCCAGAATGGGGCTAGGCACAGTGGGAGGACCACTAGGTTTTAGACTGAGGAGCAAAGACTTAATCTGAGCAAATTCAGAAGCCAAAGTGTCCACTTTGGCAGACAACGCCTGATCAGGATGACTTCTCTTGGCCTCAGGGGCCTCCATGCGGGGACGCTTGCGGCGTTTATGGTCCTTAACAGGACTAGAGGCAAGAGTAAGTTTGGGCATAGTACTCTCAACCGCTGCCAATCTAGCGGTCCTGTCTGCCAGTGGAATGGAGATACAATTGAAACAGGCATCTTCTGTGAGAGCCTGTTTCAGATGTCCAATCCCCAGACAATGTGGACATAGGGTATGGCCATCTTCTGGGCTTAGAGGAGCCAAGCAACTGTTGCAACCATGCAACAGGGATGACATCATCTTGTGAGCTTTCCGGAGCGAATAACACTCACAAGTCACTGGCTCATGTACCGCGCTTAATTAGAAGGCGCGGGTGAACACGCACAGGCTACCGTCGCCACAAACTGAGGCAGAAGCAACGGGCTAGTGAGCGGGAGAAACACTCACGAGTCCCAGACTTGCGGTGTCACAGGAGCTGAGAGCACTCACTGAACACCGGTTGAGATTGAGAATAGTCAGTAACCACGGTGCCGTTTGAGCGAAAAAACACTCACGAGGCACTGGGTCACGCAGGTGTAAAAAATACAATACAACCGAAGTATAGCTAGCAACAAGACAAGCTAATAAACGGTCAAGCCACAGGAGCGGAGTCACTCACGGGGCGCAGGTTATCACGAGCTCACACGCGGCGTTAAAAGAAAAAAACACTCACGAAATGGCGCTGCCGCAGGAACGAAAAACACTCACGAGGCACTGGTGTACTAGCCTAGCAGGCTCTGAATAGATGTGCTAACGTATCAAAGTCCGCAGACTGTCGGATAATTAGCTGAGAAAAGCTGGCCGCCAAGCATATGAGGGCTAACCAGCTAGTAATAGTCGGTGTCAACACACAGCGTATCAATATTTATCCAGAAAACGGCAAAAAATACTCCCTGCAAGTGATGATAACAGTCATTCCGGAGGACGTGACGCGCAGCTCCAATATATGAGGCTCCAAGCGAGAACGGGTTGAAATCCAAAGCAATATTCCAAGAAGGAACTTCGACCTATCGCTGATGCGAGAAATGTGGAAAGAAAAGAGTGCTGGGTGCGTCAGGTATATATATGGACTGGTTCTGACGTCACCCATGTCACGTCCACCACATGTAGATATCCAGGTGCTAAGCACCGTCCTCTGGCGGTCAGGAGGAATGAAATAGAAAAGTTTTTTATAACATTCGGTTTTGAGGTCTTGGACGAGCTCTGTCCTTGTCCAAGTATTCATGCAGACAAGAAAGTCCAAGTACTGACAAGAACGTGTCGTCCTCCTCACACTAGGTGGCGATATGCGTTGTTTCAGCGACTAATACGCCCCTCCCCCATTCCAGTCCCATATAAACAACTGTCGTGTGCATTTTGGAACAGCAGCAGTCACAGCTTTGTTCATCTCGTATGTAACGTCCGCGTTAGTTATTGTGCAGATAAAGTGCACCCTAATCCTGGTGTTGTTCTTCCTTGTATGTTGTTCTGGGGTCATAGGTCAGCGTGGGTCATAGGTCGGCGTGGGTCATGGGTCATATTTCTCTGGGAGTAAAGTGTTTACACACCAAGATGTCTGATTGTATCGGATTAAAGCAACTATTGGGTTTTTTCGTTTGCATGTAAACGTACTGACAGTGAACGCTTTGCAAATGTAGTTTACTTAGTGCTTACCTCTGACAGTCGGTAGAGAGAAGGGTGCAGTGTGTCCATGGCGTTCGCGCTGCAGGATGTGTGGGATGAGAGCAGCGTGGTCAGTGTCCGTCAAAGGGACCTCTCTGTCGCTCAGCTGCTCAGTCAGGCTGCTGTGGAACAGGCTCAGCAGCAGCTCGTTGGGCACACAGGGCTGAGGTTCTGAGCTCTGTTCAGCTAAATGTAGAAACAGCAAGAGTTAGAGAAGGTCTCCAATCCTGACCAGGCGAGTTGGCGAACCAATAACTGATCATTTCAGTTCAGGAGCAGGATGTAAGCAGACTATTTCCAGCCCCCGAAAAGCTGCTGGGCCAGACGATGTCACTCCCTCCACCTTAAGACACAGTGCATGCGAGTTGGACCCCGTTTTCACTGGCATTTTAACCCCTCCTGGAGTCATGCCGTGTCCAAGCTTAAAGTCGTCCATCATTGTCCCTGTCCCTAAGAAGACTGGACTTAATGACTACAGACCTATGGCACTGACGTCTGTAATCATGAAGTCATTTGAGGGCCTGGTCCTCCCCCACCTCAAGTCCTTCACCTCCCTCCAGCTGGACCTCCTGCAGTTCGCCTACAGAGCCACAGGTCTGTGGACGACGCCATCAACCTGGCTCTCCACTTCGCCTGCAGCACCTGGACTCCCCGGGAACCTACACCAGGATCAACACCACCTCCTGCTCTGCTCCAGTACAAGCTCTCCCAGCTCAACGTGCCTGACTCCACCTGCAGGGGGAGCACTGACTCCACCTGCAGGGGGAGCACTGACTCCACCTGCAGGGGGAGCACTGACTTCCTGATGGATCAGAGTCAGTGTGTGCGGCTGGAGAAGAATGTCTCAGACACTGGGACTATCAGCACAGGAGCTCCACAGGGCTGTGTACTTTCTCCCCTGCTCTTCTCCCTGTGACAAACTGCTGCACCTCCAGCCACGACTCAGTACCACCCTCATCACCATGACGACACCACCCTCATCACCATGAGGTGACGTCATTTCCGGTGAGTGTGTCGCGTTTTCAGAGCTGTTCGTTCTTAGAGCCTTTTACCGATTAATCCACGAATTATACACACTATTTACGCATCATATACACACAAGTGAGCATTTGATTTCTCCGCAAACAATCCGGAGCCTCAAGCCGCTCGCTTTTCAGTATTTCGTGGATTAAAAGCCCTCCTCACTCTCTAGCTCCAGCCTGAACTAGCCTAGCATAGCCTAGCCGCTAGCGTCATGGCTGGATCTACCTTTACCTGTTTGAGCTGTCATATGTCGAGTCAGAACCCTGGCTCCTTCTCTGATGATAGGTGCGTGAAGTGCAGTGTAGTGGTAGTTTTGGAGGCCAGGGTTACGGAGTTAGAAGCGCGGATCCGCTGTTTAGAGGAGCTTAAGTCCAGTTATAGTTCGGTTTTAGCGCGAGGGCTACCGGACCGCGCTGCAGGGCGTAGCATTAGCATTAGCAGTAGCAGTAAGGCCGAGCTCAGCCCCTCAGCGTCTCCCGTGCAGCCGGGACTAGACCAGGAACAGAATAGGGACCAATTTGTGACAGCTCGGAGGGGACAAGGCGCTAAACGCCGAACCTCAGAGCGCCGTGAGCTTCACGTCTATAATAGGTTTTCTCCCCTCAGCGATCACACGCCCGCTGAACACACTAGATAAACTCTTGTAATCGGGAGTTCTATTGTTAGAGACGTAAAGCTGCCAGCTGCTAGCGTTAGGTGTTACCCGGGGGCCAGAATGGGTGACATCGAAGGAAACCTTAGGATCTTAAAGCAGAGTAAGACCCGTTTCCGGCGAGTCGTGATTCACGCAGGCGGTAACAACGCCCGGCGGAGACAATCAGAGGTGCTCAAAGTTCAAGTAGCTGCGGTGTGTGAATTAGCAAAGTCGATGTCAGACACTGTAATATTTTCTGGTCCCCTGCCCAATCGGATCAATGCTGAATTGTACAGCCGTCTCTCAGCATTCAACAACTGGTTATCCAGATGGTGCCCTCAAAACAACGTTGTCTTTATTGATAACTGGAGTGCGTTTTGGGGAAAGCCTGGGCTCATACGCAGGGATGGCATCCATCCGATTTCGGAGGGTACATCCCTATTAGTTCGGAATTTGACCGATAGTCTTAGTTATGTTAAGTGACCATCTAGGGATGAGCCCTGGGCGCAGAGCAGCAGTTTAAGACGCTCCTCTGTCGCTGAACTCTCGCCCGTTCTGTTACATGTGAAGTGTTCAGATTCAAGACAGATAGAGACTGTGTGTGTCCCTCGTGTTCCTCGTACAAATAATGCCAAAAAGTCACATATCAGAAAAAATATTTCAGGCGTCAGACCAAATAACTTAAGGGAAATAACAATCACAAATGACACAAATATACAAATGAATAAACACGTAAAATGTGGACTGCTAAACATTAGAGCAATTTCCTCCAAATCGCTCTTAGTTAATGAATTAATTAGTGACTATAACATAGATCTTCTAGCTCTAACTGAAACGTGGCTTCAACAAGACGACTACGTCAGACTAAATGAGTCCACCCCACCCACCCATGTTAACTTTCAGACTGCCAGGAGCACAGGCCGAGGTGGTGGTGTGGCAGTGATCTCACACTCAAGCCTACTTATGAGCCCTAAAACTAACAATGCATTTCACTCATTTGAAAGCCTTATGCTGTCGATCACATGTCCAAATATGAAAAACCAAAAAGGAGTTTTGTTCATAGTTATCTACCGACCTCCTGGTCCCTACTCAGAGTTTTTAACAGAGTTTTCTGACTTTATATCAAACTTAGTGTTAGCCTGGGATACAATATTTATAGCTGGAGACTTTAATATCCACGTGAACATGAGTGATGACGCTCTCAGTAATGCCTTCAGCGCCTTGTTGGACAGCATTGGTTTCACTCAGAATGTAAATAAACCAACTCACACCCATAAGAACACTCTGGATCTTGTCCTAACGTATGGAACAGAGATTAGTGACCTCATTGTCCTCCCTCAAAACCCTATATTGTCAGATCATTTCCTAATTACCTTTCAGTTTATTCTTAAAGATCATCCAGTCCCACAGAATAAAGTTATAATGAAAAGGACAATAGCTGAAAAATCTATCTCAAAATTCAAGGAAATAATAGAGCCAATACTAAGTGACATGTCATGTGATCCTGCTGAGAACAGCTTTAGTCCCAGTTTAAGTGATCAATTTGTCAACTTGACCATGAATTCTCTGAAGTCTGCTCTTGACGTTGTCGCGCCGTTAAAACAGAAGGTCATTAGGCCAAAGCGCGCCTCCCCATGGTACAACCAAGAACTGCGTTCACATAAACAAAGAGTTAGAAAGTTAGAGGGATTATTTCGTCGCTCTCACACAGAAGAATCCCTAAAAGCATGGAAAAGTTGCCTGCTGTCCTATAAGCAGGCTCTGCGTAAGGCCCAAACCAGATATTATTCAAATCTAATAGAAGTCAACAAAAGTAACACTAAATTCCTTTTCAGCACTGTAGCTAGGCTAACAAACTGTCACAGTGCAGTAGAGCCCTCAATCCCAGCTACACTTAGCTCTGATGATTTCCTCCTATTTTTTAACAATAAAATAAAAACAATCAGAGATAAATTAGATGAAATTACCCCCGCTATTAGCCCTGAACTAGCCCAAGCTGTAAATCTAACGTCCCATATAAATCCACCTGTAAACTTAGAAAGGTTCACAGCTGTTGATCAAGCAGAGATAACTTCAGCCATTATGTCCTCTAAAAGCTCAACTTGTGTCCTAGACCCCATTCCAAGCAGACTCCTCAAAGACATTCTCCCCCTAATTATAGACCCTATTTTTACTATGATAAATACTTCAGTATAAAGTGCTTATGTTCCACAGTCCTTCAAACATGCAGTCATTAAACCTCTTCTGAAAAAGCCTAATCTAGATCCCGACCTATTGGTAAACTACAGACCTATTTCAAATCTTCCCTTCGTCTCTAAAATCCTTGAAAAAGTTGTAGTAAAACAGCTTTGTCGCCACCTGCAGGACAATAACTTATTTGAAGTTTTCCAGTCAGGGTTCAGAGCCCATCACAGCACTGAAACTGCACTAGTTAAAGTCACAAATGATTTGTTATTAGCCGCTGACGATGGACTGGTCTCAATCCTGGTTCTGTTGGACCTCAGCGCAGCGTTTGACACCATTGACCACAACATTCTACTGCAGAGGTTAGAATGTGATGTAGGTGTTGGAGGAACAGCCCTCAGCTGGTTTAAATCCTATCTATCTGATAGGTTCCAATTTGTTAATGTAAACCAGAGCTCCTCACCATGCTCTAAAGTAATTTACGGTGTGCCACAGGGTTCGTTACTCGGTCCAATTCTGTTTACTCTTTATATGCTGCCGTTAGGCAACATTATCAGAAAGCATGGCATTAACTTCCACTGCTATGCAGACGACACTCAGCTGTATTTATCAATGAAACCTGATCAGAGCGATCAAGTAGACAGACTTAGTACTTGTGTGAAGGAGATAAAAACCTGGATGACACTAAACTACCTGCTTCTTAACCCTGAAAAAACCGAGGTCATTGTGCTGGGCCCTAAGCATCTACGAGACAATCTATCTGAGCAGATAGTCACACTGGACAATGTCAGTGTAGCCTCCAGTTCTACTGTAAGAAACCTTGGAGTCTTATTTGACCAGGAGCTCTCATTTAAAGCTCATATAAATCAAGCTTGTAAAACAGCCTATTTCCATTTGCGCAACATAGCCAAAATCAGAAGAATCCTGCCTAAAAGTGATGCCGAAAAACTTATCCATGCATTTGTAACGACTAGATTAGACTACTGTAACTCCCTGCTTGCAGCGTGTCCTAAAAGCTCCATAAAAAGCTTTCAACTGGTTCAAAATGCAGCAGCAAGATTACTAACAGGAACAAAAAGAAGAGAGCACATTACGCCAGTGCTGAAGTCTCTTCACTGGCTCCCCGTCGAGTTTAGAATCAAATTCAAAATTCTACTCTTGACCTACAAAGCCATAAATGGCATGGCCCCATCCTACCTCAAAGATGCTATAGAACCATATCATCCAAACAGAGCTCTTCGCTCTCAGAATGCCGGCCTTCTGGTGGTGCCAAGAGTCTCTAAAAGCCCTAACCCTCCACCTCCTCTGCACTACCATCACCAGGACCTCAAGTGGGAGCCACCATCAGCTCCTCATCAAGAAGGACCAGCAGAGGATGTACTTCCTGCAGCAGCTGAAGAAAGACAAGCTGATGATGAACCAGTTCTACACGGCCATCATTGAGTCCATTCTCACCTCCTCCATCACCTCCTCCATCCCCGTGTGGAGCCACAGCCAGGGACAAACAGAGACTACGGCGCCCTCTGCTGAGAAGGTGATCGGCTGCAGACTTTATCTCTGCAGGAGGCCACTCCCCTCAGGCAGGAGGCCGCGCCCCTCAGGCAAGAGGCCACTCCCCTCAGGCAAGAGGCCACTCCCCTCAAGTAGGAGGCCACTCCCCTCAAGCAGGAGGCTACTCGGCCACTCCCCTCAGGCAGGAGGCCACTCCCCTCAGGCAGGAGGCCACGCCCCTCAGGCAGGAGGCTCCATCAGGACCAGAACCTCCTCCACTAGAACGAAGAAGAAGTTTCTTTCCCTCGGCTGTTGGACTCATGAACACTTCTTAAACACCATAATTTAATCACTCACTGTCACTTTCAGCACTACAACTGTAAATTCCCTAAAAGCAACAATAATAACTGCCTAAAGCCTATTATTATGTTTTATCCTATAGCAGATTTAAATTGTTTTTCTTTTTGACTTATATATGTTGTTTTATCATTGTTCTATGTTTCACTGAATCACCAGGACAAGTTCATGTTTGTGAATTCTGTTCATTGACATTAAACCTTTTTTTGATTCTGATTCTGATTATTTAGCCAAAACATAATCCAACACTCTAGTAAATAAGCAAACCTAGTTGCATGGTTCTGTTTGAGTTTGACCAGATTCACTGGATCCCAAACAAGGAACCTCACACTCCCAAAATGTGAAGGAAGAAGAATGTCTCACAATGTTCCACCTTCAATCTGAATCTGACAAACATATTCAAGAGGAGTTGTCTTCCACTGTTGCAACACTGAAATGTCCCAATTGTGGGACAAATAAAGCTCATCTTATCTTACCACATTTGAGAGAAAAGCTATAAATAATCAACTTTGATTGGACGGTCCAAACTTGGACAGTTGTTAGATGCTCTCTGTGGTCATGTCCCAGACCCTCCTGCTTTCATCAGAGAGCAGGGAGTACCTGTGCCGAAGAGTACCTGTGCTGAAGGTGTGGAAGAACAGCTCCACCTGCTGGCAGCGTGGCAGCAGCTGCATCAGATCAAAGTGAAAAGGGACCATGTGGATGCTGTCCTCAGAGTTCATGTGCTCGCCTAAAGACACAAGTGTCATGAAATACAAATGACATACTGAATACATACACCAGCAACTGAATACATACACCAACAACTGAATACATACACCAGCAAATGAATACATACACCAACAACTGAATACATACACCAACAACTGAATACATACACCAACAACTGAATACATACACATACACCAACAACTGAATACATACACATACACCAACAACTGAATACATACATAAACAACTGAATACATACACCAACAACTGAATACATACACCAGCAACTGAATACATACACCAACAACTGAATACATACGCCAACAAGTAACAAGTAAATACACGGAGACGACAAGCAGCAATGTGTAATGTCAAGCTACTAATCTACAGACTCACTTCTAATAAGGCTTTAACACTGTAACCTGGGCGTGTCGTACCTGTGAGCTCCTGGACTGTAGGGGGCAGTGAAAACACCTGCTCCTTGTTGTGGCAGAGCTGGTTCAAGTGCTCAAAGGTCATCATGGTGGACATGCAGGACAGGTCTCCAGGGAAGATCTGACACAAAAAAGAAAAGTTATCTCTGTTGTTTCTTTTTCCCCCAATTCCTATTAAAAAGATCAATCGTTTTATCTGATTTTTGTCAAGGCAGAATCCATATAAAATGCCTATTAATTTTAAAGGTTATTTTAGGGTACAAACTGAGCCAGAATGATTGATTTGAGTGGAAATAAGTGGGTTTTATGGAGATCATGTCAAGCAGCTTGAGAGTTCCCTTTCACCCGCCGCCGGGCTCAACCGCCACCGGGCTCACCCGCCACTGTGAAATCTGTGCCAGGGCTGGGTGGCCTTCTTTGAGTGCCAGGAGATTCATGCATTGGATCATTTCAGTTGTGTGAAGTTGGGCCCCTCCTGCTTGTGTGTAGTTGGGCCCCTCCTGCTTGTGTGTAGTTGGGCCCCTCCTGCTTGTGTGTAGTTGGGCCTCTCCTGCTTGTGTTTAGTTGGGCCCCTCCTGCTTGTGTGTAGTTGGGCCCCCTCCTGCTTGTGTGTAGTTGCGCCCCCTCCTGCTTGTGTGTAGTTGGGCCCCCTCCTGCTTGTGTGTAGTTGGGCCCCTCCTGCTCCTTTTAAACAGTCAGTTTGGGGTTTTCCTGCCATTGTAAAAAGGCAATGAAAAAGAGTCTTTGCTTTTAAACACAAACTCTTGTATTTGTTCTTAAATATAGAGGGTTCTTTGGTCTGTGAGGTCATGACCTTCCCTTGGTCCCTGTGAATGTCATGACCTTTGTCCCAGGACTTCCTGTAAAAGGAGGTTTAGATCTCAATGTGTTTCTTTCCTGGTTAAATACAGGTTAATGGGACGTCTTGATTGAGTTTGCCTGCTCTCTGTGTCGTGTTCCTCGTTTTGTGTTCTATATGTTATATATATGACATTTATATGACACCTGCTTGGACTCAGTCAGGACACAAGCACACTCTGTGTCATTGAGATGAGATGAGATGCAGCAGCTCTGACTCTCTGCACTGAAGATCAAATGACTTATGGGGCTAACGACCCCAGAAGCTGTACTTGTACTGACCATGTTGTGTAGGAGTACGGACCGCTCGGGGGATCTGATGGTACTGTCGTGTGGGGCAGGAGTACTGACCGCTCGGGGGATCTGGTAGTACTGTCGTGTGGGGCAGGAGTACTGACCGCTCGGGGGATCTGGTGGTACTGTCATGTGGGGCAGGAGTACTGACCGCTCGGGGGATCTGGTGGTACTGTTGTGTGGGGCAGGAGTACTGACCGCTCGGGGGATCTGGTGGTACTGTTGTGTGGGGCAGGAGTACTGACCGCTCGGGGGATCTGGTGCCACTGTTGTGTAGGAGTACTGACCACTCGGGGGATCTGATGGTACTGTTGTGTAGGAGTACTGACCGCTCGGGGATCTGATGGTACTGTTGTGTAGGAGTACTGACCGCTCGGGGGATCTGATGGTACTGTCGTGTGGGGCATGAGTACTGACCGCTTGGGGGATCTGGTGGTACTATTGTGTAGGAGTACTGACCGCTCGGGGGATCTGGTGGTACTGTCGTGTGGGGCAGGAGTACTGACCGCTCGGGGGATCTGGTGGTACTGCAGGCCCTGCAGGTGGCGCAGCTGCTCTGAAGGGGGCAGCACTGAGCCGCTCTGAGGCTCCACCCAGCACTCGGTCACCAGGCTCAGGTCAGAGTCCACGTCCGCCGCCTCCAGCTCGGTGTCGTTATCGTCGTCTGTGGAGAAGCTTCAACAGACACAATGTCACCACGGCAACGCCACAACGACAAGAAGAGGGACTTTTCAAACAATAGTAATTTCTTTCATATAATCACGTGTTTCACACATTATCCACAGATCATAACTATAACTATAACACATAGGTTTATACATCCAACTTTACACCAGCATTATATTTATGGAAGTAACTATTCTTATTGGAGCATTGTTTATGAGAGTTTAGAGCGTTTCGAGCGTGAGCGTTTCGAGCGTGAGCGTTTCAAGCGTGAGCGTTTCGAGCATGAGCGTTTAGAGCATGTTTGGAGCGTGAGAGTTTAGAGCGTGAGAGTTTAGAGCGTGAGAGTTTAGAGCGTGAGCGTTTAGAGCGTGAGCGTTTAGAGCGTGAGAGTTTAGAGCGTGAGAGTTTAGAGCGTGAGCGTTTAGAGCGTGAGAGTTTAGAGCGTGAGCGTTTAGAGCGTGAGAGTTTAGAGCGTGAGCGTTTAGAGCGTGAGCGTTTAGAGCGTTTCGAGCATGTTTGGAGCGTGAGAGTTTAGAGCGTGAGAGTTTAGAGCGTGAGAGTTTAGAGCGTGAGAGTTTAGAGCGTGAGCGTTTAGAGCGTGAGCGTTTAGAGCGTGAGAGTTTAGAGCGTGAGAGTTTAGAGCGTGAGCGTTTAGAGCGTGAGCGTTTAGAGCGTGAGAGTTTAGAGCGTGAGCGTTTAGAGCGTGAGAGTTTAGAGCGTGAGCGTTTAGAGCGTGAGCGTTTAGAGCGTGAGCGTTTAGAGCGTGAGCGTTTAGAGCGTGAGCGTTTAGAGCGTGAGAGTTTAGAGCGTGAGAGTTTAGAGCGTAAGCGTTTAGAGCGTGAGCGTTTAGAGCGTGAGAGTTTAGAGCGTGAGCGTTTAGAGCGTGAGCGTTTAGAGCGTGAGCGTTTAGAGCGTGAGCGTTTAGAGCGTGAGAGTTTAGAGCTTGAGAGTTTAGAGCGTGAGAGTTTAGAGCGTGAGCGTTTAGAGCGTGGGCGTTTAGAGCGTGAGAGTTTAGAGTGTGAGAGTTTAGAGCGTTTGTTGAAGACACGAGCAATTAAGATGCAGAGTTTAGAGAATGTGCAATTTAAAACAGAGCTTGAGACTCTAAAGTTCATATGTTTGTGTTTAAGGCTCTTTTTCGTCTTTTGCCTGATTATTTATCCAGTTCAGCTCTTAGGTTCAGCTCTTGGGTTCAGATACTAGGTTCAGCTCTAAGGTTCAACTCTAAGGTTCAGCTCTGAGGTTCAGCTCTTAGGTTCAGCTCTGAGGTTCAGCTCTGAGGTTCAGCTCTTAGGTTCAGCTCTTAGGTTCAGCTCTTAGGTTCAGCTCTTAGGTTCAGCTCTTAGGTTCAGCTCTTAGGTTCAGCTCTGAGGTTCAGCTCTGAGGTTCAGCTCTGAGGTTCAGCTCTTAGGTTCAGCTCTTAGGTTCAGATACTAGGTTCAGATACTAGGTTCAGATACTAGGTTCAGCTTTAAGGTTCAGCTCTAAGGTTCAGCTCTGAGGTTCAGCTCTGAGGTTCAGCTCTAAGGTTCAGCTCTGAGGTTCAGCTCTGAGGTTCAGCTCTGAGGTTCAGCTCTGAGGTTCAGCTCTAAGGTTCAGCTCAAAGGTTCAGCTCTTAGGTTCAGATACTAGGTTCAGATACTAGGTTCAGCTCTAAGGTTCAGCTCTTAGGTTCAGCTCTGAGGTTCAGCTCTTAGGTGCAGCTCTTAGGTTCAGCTCTTAGGTTCAGCTCTTAGGTTCAGCTCTTAGGTTCAGATCCTAGGTTCAGCTCTAAGGTTCAGCTCTAAGGTTCAGCTCTTAGGTTCAGATCCTAGGTTCAGCTCTGAGGTTCAGCTCTAAGGTTCAGCTCTAAGGCTTGTGTGGAACAAAACACAGACTTTGGAAGTTAAATCCTTTTATGTCTTTGAATGATTTTAAAGCTCTGGG
This sequence comes from Eucyclogobius newberryi, assembly GCF_026437365.1. Lineage (NCBI taxonomy): Eukaryota > Metazoa > Chordata > Actinopteri > Gobiiformes > Gobiidae > Eucyclogobius > Eucyclogobius newberryi. The sequence goes on along the minus strand of NW_027316532.1, from coordinate 12,201,647 downwards.
ACGAGCCTCAGATGTAAATGTGTTTTTATGCATTAATTTGATTGAATGTTTTATTTGTGTTTGTTGTTCATTGTGTTTGTTGTTCATTGTGTTTGTTGTTCATTGTGTTTAACTGTAGAAATAAATGAAATGAATGAATCGATATTGAAACAAACCAGACGCTTACGAGCAAAAAGATGTGTAAATAATGTAATATATATTTAAATATACGACACTGTTAATCTGAGGTTAGTTTGATCTGTTCTCAATGACAGACGACATGAGCTCATCTGATCTGATTGCACCCTTCTGTTTGAGTTTGGCTCCGGGCGGAGTGGGTGACGAGACTCACTCGACATAAAGCGTTGTAGAAGTGTCATACCTGTCTTTGGAGGAGGCCGAGTGCGGCGGGAACATGATGTACTGGATGATGCAGGACGGACTCTCTGCATCAGAGTCTGAAGACAAGCTCTGCAAACACATAGCGTTACTCCACCTGCCTTACTCCACCTGTGTTACTCCACCTGCCTTACTCCACCAGTGTTACTCCACCTGCCTTACTCCACCTGTGTTACTCCACCAGCCTTACTCCACCTGTGTTACTCCACCTGCCTTACTCCACCAGCCTTACTCCACCAGCGTTACATTCACACGTTACACAGGGACTGACCATGGGCAGCTCAATGACCATGTTGACCACGCCTTCTCCGCTGGCAGCGAAGTGGAAGCCCTCGGACACACGGATCCTAAACACAAGAAAGTCTGACTTCAACTTCCTTCACCGAGGGTAAATGAGACTAAATGAGGCTAAATGTGGCTAAAATGAGGCTAAATGTGGCTAAATGAGGCTAAAATGACGTCAGACACACACACAAACAGACACACACACACAAACAGCAATAAAAGAACAAATATGCAGCTGTAATATGGCCTTGGGGATATTGTAATATATACGTTTATTGCAAACGTTCTTTTATGTGATAAATATTTCAGGCCCTGTTGCCCTGCTCTCCTCATGTTAACTGTGTCGCCTCCTGAACCTACTCAGACAGCAGGGAGAGAATGTGGGCCACCGCCTGGATGGGCACCGTGGGCCCCTGGGTCCCCTGCACGGCCCAAACCCAGCGCCGGTGCAGGAAGTAGCGGGTGAGCGAGGCCAGTGTGGAGGAGGCAGTGCGGTTGGCTGCCACACTCAAAGGAGCTGCTCCACCACACGGATGAGGACAGTTCTCGATGTTGAAGACATACGGCGTCCTGAAGTCCAACGGCAGCTTCTCATACCTGTGGAAGAACAGGAAGAGTCAGGCCTCCTGCTGGTGCCAGAGTCAGGACTAAACATGGACCGGCCTCCTGCTGGTGCCAGAGTCAGGACTAAACATGGACCGGCCTCCTGCTGGTGCCAGAGTCAGGACTAAACATGGACCGGCCTCCTGCTGGTGCCAGAGTCAGGACTAAACATGGACCGGCCTCCTGCTGGTGCCAGAGTCAGGACTAAACATGGACCGGCCTCCTGCTGGTGCCAGAGTCAGGGCTAAACATGGACCAGCCTACTGCTGGTGCCAGAGTCAGGACTAAACATGGACCGGCCTCCTGCTGGTGCCAGAGTCAGGACTAAACATGGACCGGCCTCCTGCTGGTGCCAGAGTCAGGACTAAACATGGACCGGCCTCCTGCTGGTGCCAGAGTCAGGACTAAACATGGACCGGCCTCCTGCTGGTGCCAGAGTCAGGACTAAACATGGACAAAGACCTGATGAGCATCTTCTCCAGCGGCTTGTTGAAGACCACGACACAGGGCCGGTCCGACAGGCAGGACTGGGCGGCCGCACTGGGGGGCCCCTTGGAGGGCCCCTTGGAGGGAGAGTGCTGAATCACAGCCTTCCTCTTGTTCTTTGGAGTTGCCTCTTTGTTCTGAACTCGATGTGGGAATCGCAGTTTAAGGATCTGCTCTTTCAACTGATCAACAATCTGAGGAAAAAGAGAGAAACAGTTATTGCTTCTGCAGATTAGGTACATATACATACATATACATACATATATACATACATATACACGTATACATTTAAGGTGTATTGTTCTATCCACCAGCAAGAAATTTGAATATTGACTTCCCAAAACTTAATGGAATCATGGAAATGATAAATAAACATAAAGACATAGTCATTTAAATGTATTACCTCTGAGCACTGTATCATACAATACACAATTTTGGTATGTAATATAATCATTTAGACACATCAACTCTTCTCAGAGTCGGGATCAGAGAAGATCAGAGTCAGACACTTTAGAGCTGAGCAGAGTTTGGTCAATATCTTTATTTGCTCCAAGAGCTGCATCTTGAGGATTAAAAAATATATATATATAGTTGTGGGGCTTGTTTTGAGCCTTTTCGTGCGTCGCACGTCACTAGAGCGTAATCTCTGATTGGTCGCTGTGCCGCCTCTGCCGAAAAAGAGTTCCAACTTTTCTGCGCTGGCCGTGTGGGATGGGATGGTTTATTTCCCCCATGTCAAAACGGATGGCGGGCCATTTTGATGAATCATGTTAGGGAGGGGGGGGGGGACTGTGGGTTTGTTAAGTTACTATTGTTTTTAATTCTTGATGTTAGATCATTGTTAAGAGCCCCAGTATTTTTTTATTTGTCTATTTGAAATTTGTTTAGCATTTTAAATAAATAAGGCCACCAGACAGGGTCAAGAGCTTTCTAAGCATCCAAAGTAATTATTACACAGTTGTTTAGTTTCTGTAACTCATGTGTAAAGATGGTGTTAAGTTTTCCTGTGTTTGTTCAGGTTCAGGGCCGTCACTGAGCAACAGAGTCTCTGCTCCTCCAAACATGTTCTGTTGGAGACTGGCGAGGCCACTGCAGAACCTGGATACAGTAGATGGCAGGGCTTGAAAAAGGCCTTACCTTGTTCCTGATGTGAGCAGGGGTCCCGATGGGGAAACCCAGTCGCAGAACCATGCAGGGGGTTTTAGAGATGAGGCGCACCAGGTAGAACGAGGAGGGCGGCTGGTCAAAGGAGCTGTGGATGGCAACAGTCAGCAGTCCTTCTGGAGGTCTGGAGCGTGGCCTGGAGCGTGGGCTGGAGGACTCACCTGTAGATGAGCTTCACATAAGAGTAGCCCTCCACTAGCACAAAGCTACTGCAGTCGCGGAGCAGAGACGTCAGGGCTGAGTGGGAGATGCGGCACTGGATGGTGCTGTAGCGGCCGTTGCTCCCGGCGGTGTGCAGGTGCTTTGGAACCGGCCTGAAGCACACACACATACACACACATACACCTTAGATATAGAAAAAAAGAGGCCTTGGACGCTGGTTCGGGACCAGCTTGGGGGCCAGGGAGCAACGCAAATCTGAATTTTCTTTTGTTGGAGGTCTTAAATATACTAGACATCCATGTGTAAATACTTGAGGACATCTTTCCTCTAGGTGTCCTCTGGAATACTGACCATCTGCAGATTTCCTCTGCGGTTACGATTCTCAAGCTTGTCCAGTTCATCAGTCAAAACACGAACCTGGTTTGTCATGTGCCACTTTGGTTTGTAAAGTAGAGATGGTGAGCCGGAGCCGGAGCCGGAGCCGGAGCTAGAGCCTGACCCTGACCCTGACCCTGACCCTGAGCCTGAGCCTGACCCTGAGCCTGAGCCTGAGCATGGCCCGGAGCCGGAGCCGGAGCCGGAGCCGAGGCCTGAGCCGGAGCCGGAGCCTGATGCTAGTTCAGTTGAAGCATTGTTCTCTGGGCCGTTGTTGTTCTTCGGTTTCATGTTCATGCTCCCAAGAGAATCTTCTCAGGTGAACTCGTAATAAAGACGGATAAATCTACGGAATCGACCGCAGCCCGACAGACAAGCCAGGCCATCATCCCAGACGCTTCCTTAAAATCATTTTCCAATAATAAACAGTGAAGATTTTGGGTTTGTTTTTGCCTCAACTTTCGACAAGTCATAATCTACACTTACTTTGGCACTGGGATCTGATTGCCGTTCAATAAAGCCCTTCAAATGCATCTTATGGTGTCTTTCCTGGGACAATGAGATCTCTGCATGTAAATGAGTGACAAAGCAACGTACATGTCATGCTCCAGGATGATGGCGATGCGATGCATGTGCAGCCACCGCTGCCAGAAGGTGGCGTCCATGGACAGGATGGGTTTCCAGTAGGCTGCAAACTGGGCCTGAGAGGAGTCTTTGGAGCCACTGTGCTGCTGGGACAGGACCTGTAGCACAAACGCATCACAGAACTTCAGAAACACCTTTAGCTTTGCTGTGGTTGGTTCTCATAGATTTAGCACTGGCCAGTCACAGTAAAAACATTTGAGGTACCATATATTATTATATTACAGAAAATATCAAGCTAAACAATATTGAAACTACTTTATACCAATGAACAATACCTGAACAAGCAGGCTAGAGCAGCAATAAATACATTCTGCATTCAAATACTTATAGTAGTTATTATCTACAATGTATAATCATTACTAACAGTTTAAATGATCATATTAAGCCCAATACTACTATATACAACATGTAAGTCCCACTAGACCAAAGAAACGCTCAAGATATTGTTCATCTATCAAATATTGGAAAACTGCTCGTGTAACAGCTTAGACTTTATCCAATTTACTGACAGATTAATGCCTCAATATTAAGCGCTCCATGTTTGTGTGCAGTAGGATGGTTGTGTGCAGTAGGATGGTCGTGTGCAGTCGGTTGGTCGTGTGCAGTAGGTTGGTCGTGTTCAGTAGGTTGGTTGTGTGCAGTAGGATGGTTGTGTACAGTAGGATGGTTGGTCGTGTGCAGTAGGTTGGTTGTGTGCAGCAGGTTGGTTGTGTGCAGCAGGTTGGTTGTGTGCAGTAGGATGGTTGGTCGTGTGCAGCAGGTTGGTTGTGTGCAGTAGGATGGTTGTGTGCAGTAGGATGGTTGGTCGTGTGCAGCAGGTTGGTTGTGTGCAGTAGGATGGTTGGTTGTGTGCAGTAGGATGGTTGTGTGCAGTAGGTTGGTTGTGTTCAGTAGGCTGGTTTGTTGTGTAAAGTAGGCTGGTTGTGTGCAGTAGGCTGGTTGGTTGTGTGCAGTAGGATGGTTGGTTGTGTGCAGTAGGATGGTTGTGTTCAGTAGGCTGGTTGGTTGTGTGCAGTAGGCTGGTTGTGTGCAGTAGGCTGGTTGTGTGCAGTAGGCTGGTTGTGAAAACTCCATATCACTCAAGCTCTACTTGGGACAGTAACGTATTGGAAACATTGAAAATAAACTAAACTAAACATATGTAAATATATAATACTACAAATGTAATAGGATCATGCAGAGGTTCTTAGAGGTTCTCACTGGGGTGGTGGAACCAGGAGGGATGTAGAACAAAGGAACTCCATTCTTGGTGCTCTCTGGGATGGTGTAGTTCTCTGGGATGGAGTTAAAGCTCTGCAGATGCACCAGCATCTGGTCCGTCTGGTTAATGCTGGAGCAGAGGAGAAAACGAGAGTGGAACCTGAAAACAGCAGCAGATGTGTCAGGTGCAGATGTGTCAGGTGCAGGTGCAAACCTCTGCAGGGTGTTCCAGAAGCGGCGGATGACACAGGTGCGGTAAGGGCTGGTGATGGGCTTCCTCTGGGTGCAGCTGATGTCATGGAGGATGTCGTAACTGCCCTCCATGGTCACCTCCACCCGGGTGCTCCTCTTGGCTGGGTCCAGGGGCCAGGGCGCTGAAGCCACATACTCGATGTGCATGTTGTGCTTCCACAGCAGCACCAGCTTGACCTCCAGCTGGCTGCCCCCTGCACACAGCATTATTACTGTAGAGAAGGTCACAGCTTGACCTCCAGCTGGCTGCCCCCTGCACACAGCATTATTACTGTAGAGCAGGTCAGAGCTTGACCTCCAGCTGGCTGCCCCCTGCACACAGCATTATTACTGTAGAGAAGGTCACAGCGTGACCTCCAGCTGGCTGCCACCTGCACACAGCATTATTACTGTAGAGAAGGTCACAGCTTGACCTCCAGCTGGCTGCCCCCTGCACACAGCATTATTACTGTAGTATTACCATCCGGACGCCATTCACAGTCTGTACTGTCCCGAGGAGGAGGAGTTTATACTGCCCTCAAAGGCCTGAAACTTGCCCTGGACTCATCTACTTGTTCTGACCTGAAGTCCCTTAAATTAAATTAATTTCCAAATCCAAACACTTTCAAAATTTAGTTTTTAAATATAATATACAATTTACAAATTCAGCTTCCTTTTTGTCATTTCGATGATATATTATATTACTCGCCCCCTCTTGTGACAGAGGGGTACACGCCACTCTCATCCAGCTGCTTTTCCCACTGACCCCACCCCTCCCATTTTCTCATTGATAATTTGCCACGTTGCCACGGCAACTCAATGGCAGCATAGAGGAAAGCACTCATTGCCTTCAATTTTGCCTTAAAAAGTCACATTTTTGGCCCGATTCAAATGTTCAGGGAGACGCTGTCGAGCATTGTACAACAGCTACGTATGTTACGGACTATAAGTGTCGTAACTTTGTTCATGGTTTGGCCGGGGTGCGACCGGTCCGGAGCGACTTATACGTAATATTATTTGTTATTTTCACACATGCAAACACATTTCATACTCCAGTGCGACTTATATATATATATATTTTTTGGCTGGTGCAACTTATAGTCCGAAAATACGGTACATACATTGTATATCATTACATTCAGTTCATCATTTTGCACAAAACGTATATTCGTGACACAAAATAAGACAATGCATGCCAGAGAGAGTCAAGTATTAACACTTTTTTAAATGGTTGTCTTGGTGACTTCATGACTTGACCTTGAATTCTGAAGAATGACCTCTTATTGCTCGTGGGTGTTGATCGTTTTGCCCTTCACGGCAACTGCTTTTTCAAGAATTACAAAAATAAATTGAACTGAATTGAATTTTGACCAAATTTCAAGTAGGAGGTGTAAAATTTGGCTAAAATGTTATGTCGCCCAAAATAACGGACTTCTTGTGGTGTTTAGGGCGGGGCCATAACACATGTTTTACTCGTCTTGACAGGTGTGTTTGAACCTACCTAAAGTTTCATATATCTGCAATAAAAAAGACCTCTGCAGCTGAGTGAGTCATTTAGCAAACCTTTTATTTTGTCTTTATCTTCCTGTCGAAGAGGTCGTTATGAATGATCTTTCCATTTGAAGCACGTCCAATAACTTCAAGAAGTCTCCTTTCAAAACTTCAGTCTGTTCTCGTTGGTTAGAGAACATCTATTTCTATTTCATTCCTCCTGACCGCCAGAGGACGGTGCTTAGCACCTGGATATCTACATGTGTGCAGCACATAGGTCGAGATTAATACCAACAAAGTCATGTGGTGGACGTGACATGGGTGACGTCAGAACCAGTCCATATATATACCTGACGCACCCAGCGCTCATTTCTTTCTCGCATCAGCGATAGGTCGAAGTTCCTTCTTGGAATATTGCTTTGGATTTTCAGCCCGTTCTCGCTTGGAGCCTCACATATTGGAGCTGCGCGTCGTTGTCCTCCGGAGGCTGCGAGACGGTATCACATTGACTGTTATCATCACCTGCAGTATTTTTTGCCGTTTTCTGGCTAAATATTGATACGCTGTGTGTTGACACAGACTATTACTAGCTGGTTAGCCCTCATGCTTGGCGGCCAGCTTTTCTCAGCTAATTATCCGACAGTCTGCGGACTTTGATACATTAGCGCATCTATTCAGAGCCTGCTAGGCTAGTACACCAGTGCCTCGTGAGTGTTTTTCGCTCCTGGGGCACCGCCATTTCGTGAGTGTTTTTTTTCTTTTAACGCCGTATGTGAGCTCGTGATAACCTGCCCCGTGAGTGACTCTGCTCCTGTGGCTTGACCGTTTATTAGCTTGTCTTGTTGCTAGCTATACTTCGGTTGTATTGTATTTTTTACACCTGCGTGACCCGGTGCCTCGTGAGTGTTTTTTCGCTCAACGGCACCGTGGTGACTGACTATTCTCAATCTCAACCGGTGTTCAGTGAGTGCTCTCCGCTCCTGTGACACCGCAAGTCTGGGACTCGTGAGTGTTTCTCCTGCTCACTAGCCCGTTGCTTCTGCCTCAGTTTGTGGCGACGGTAGCCTGTGCGTGTTCACCCGCGCCTTCTAATTAAGCGCGGTACATGAGCCGGTTGTGAGTGTTATTCGCTCCGGAAAGCTCACAAGATGATGTCATCCCTGTTGCATGGTTGCAACAGTTGCTTGGCTCCTCTAAGCCCAGAAGATGGCCATACCCTATGTCCACATTGTCTGGGGATTGGACATCTGAAACAGGCTCTCACAGAAGATGCCTGTTTCAATTGTATCTCCATTCCACTGGCAGACAGGACCGCTAGATTGGCAGCGGTTGAGAGTACTATGCTTAAACTGACTCTTGCCTCTAGTCCTATTAAGGACCATAAACGCTGCAAGCGTCCCCGCATGGAGGCCCCTGAGGCCAAGAGAAGTCATCCTGATCAGGCGTTGTCTGCCAAAGTGGACACTTTGGCTTCTGAATTTGCTCAGATTAAGTCTTTGCTCCTCAGTCTAAAACCTAGTGGTCCTCCCACTGTGCCTAGCCCCATTCTGGATGATGAAGATAACCAGACAGACTCCAGTGCTGATCATCCTCAGGAGGACGCTATATCCATTGCTGCTTCAGATACTTTGTTCAGAGCAGATGGTGCAGATTTTCTGGGGGCTCGGGTAGAAGGCTGTCACTCTCCTAACCCCTCTGTTGCTCCTCTGACCTGGAGCCCTTGGAGACAGAGCCTGAGTTTTCCTCTGTTCACGAGGCTATTCAGTTGGCCTTATCGAGACTTGGAGTAGATACACCTGTGACGGCTGTCCCTACAAGTGCTTTTTTTCAAAGTCTCCCAGAAGCTTATATTCAGCGTTCCGGACTCTTTGCCATATATTGAGGAGCTCCAACGATGTTGGGAAGATCCCAAGTCGTTTACTCATTTCCCAAGGGAATGCAGGAGTTTGAGTGCTATGCAAGATGCAGCTAAGTACGGATTGGATCGCATGCCCTCCGTTGATGGCACTATAGCGGGCCTGGTTGTAGCGCCTGTGGATGACCTCATTACTAAAGGTTATGATGCGGCGGCTCGGATTGGTCGCCTGGGTAACTCCCTTTCTCATCTAGCCATTGCCCTTTCTCAGTCTCTGAAAGAGGCTGGAGTTGACAATGCTACGCAGAGCCTGAGTGATGCTTCACTTCAGGCGTTTGCTTACATGTCGAGAGAGCATGGAAGGCTGATGTCCACTCTGACCATTGCTAGACGCCAGGTGTGGCTAGCCCAGTCCCCCCTGTCAGAGTCTTGCAGGGGTACACTTCGCACTTTACCTGTTGTGCCAGGTCATGTAACCCCAGACCCCAGCCCAGAGGTGCCAGCTCTTTTCGCCCAGCGGCAAGAGTCTCAACCTTACCAGGATCTGGACGTGTTTTTGATGGCCACGGTCAGGCCAGTCGACCCTCTCTCTAGCCCACGTTTCGGCCACCAAGAGGCAGGGCCCCAAGAAATGACCGCCAGGTTCGCCCGGGACCGCCCCCCCAGGACTCAAGGCGGCCACAACAGTAGAGTTTGAAACTCTACATCTGGCCCCCAGCAGTTTTTCCGAAAGCCGTCGCGGTCGTTGGGAGGCCTTAGTTACAGACCCGTGGGTGATTTCAAGCCTGTTCGAGGGCTACAAAATGCAGTTCAGACGGCGTCCCCCAAAGTTCGAGGGGGTAAAAAGAACCGTTGTTTCCGACCCAGTGAGGTCCATGGCCCTCCGACAGAAGATTCAAGAACTTTGGCGGAAAGGTGCCATAGAAGTTGTTCAGAGTTCAGAACAGTTAAAGGGGTTCTATTCAATCTATTTTCTAGTTCCAAATAAGGATGGAGGTTTTCGTCCGATTCTCGATCTCAGGCGCCTAAATCATTATGTCAAGGTGCTACGTTTTCACATGCTCCATACCACGGATGTCCTGCAGTCGGTCAGGGAAGGGGATTGGTTCACAAGTGTCGACTTAAAGGACGCTTATTTCCATGTACCTGTGGCACCACACCACAGACCGTTTTTTCGCTTTGCTTTCGAAGATCAAGCGTACCAGTTCAGAGTGCTCCCCTTCGGGCTCTCTCTGAATGTACGGGGAGTACATTCACCAGGTATGTGGCGGCAGTTCTTGCGCCCCTTCAAGCCCGCGGAATGAGAATTCTGCCGTACTTGGACGACTGGCTTGTGTGTGCTCGGAGTCGGGAACAAGCACTCGGAGACACTTCCATTCTACTGGACCATGTGTCACAATTGGGGCTTTCAGTGAATGTTGCGAAGAGCTCATTGATTCCCAGCCAAAAGGTAATCTTCATTGGCATTGCCATCGAATCAGTGACCATGAAGGCTTTTCCATCCCCTCAAAGAGTGACAGATGTGGAGAGTGGAGGTTGAACCCGATGGTGGTGCAGGAAATCTGGGGGATGTACAGCATGGCAGAGGTAGATCTATTTGCCTCGAGCGCAACACATTGTCAACTGTGGTTTTCCCTCTCAGAACCAGACAGTCCACTGGGGCAATATGCACTGGCACACCCGTGGCCGGAATGCTTCCTGTATGCATTCCCCTCCCTTTCCACTCCTGTTGCTAACGCTACACAGGATAGCCAGGAGCAATCACAGTGTTATTAATTGCTCCGTATTGGCCAGGGAGGATATGGTTTCCCGTGCTTCTCCAACTTCTCAATGGTAAACCGTGGCCTCTCCCTCAGAGGAAGGATCTCCGGTCACAGCTGGGAGGGAGCATATGGCATCCTCACCCAGAGCGCCTTCACCTGTACCTGTGGCCATTGAAGGGCCGGACTCTGTGTTGACTTCTTGTGACCAGGCAGTTATCCAAACAATCCTGAACGCTCGTGCTGCCTCGACAAGAGAGCTGTATGAGAACAGATGGAAACTGTTTGTTAGTTGGTGTGGGACTCGGGATGTGGACCCAGTGCACTGCTCTGTGCCAGTACTACTAAACTACCTTCAGACGTTATTTGATAAAAATCTTTCGGTTTCGACTATTAAGGTTTCTGTTGCGGCCATTTCATCCCGCCATTCCTTGATTGATGGTCGTTCAGTGGGGTCGCATTCCTTAGTATGCCGGTTTTTAAAGGGTGCCCTTCGCCTGCGGCCTCCAAGGCTTACTCGAGTGCCTTCTTGGGATCTTCCATTAGTCCTAGAAGGATTGTGTTCCCCACCGTTTGAGCCATTGGATGGGGCTCAGCTGAGATGGGTGTCAGTGAAGGCAGCGTTTCTGCTTGCCATCTCCTCTGCAAAGCGTATTGGGGAGGTCCATGCTTTGTCAATCGCTGACAATTGCATTCGCTGGAATTCGGATTTGTCTGGCGTTACCTTGTGGCCTAACCCATCTTTTTTACCAAAGAGAGTCTCTGCTTTTCATGTTAATCAGCCACTTTCGCTGGCTGTTTATGCTCCAGAGTCTGAACTTGGGGACTCTGATGTTAGTCCTTTGTGTCCTGTCCGTATGCTGCGGTATTATATTAATGTGACTGCTGGGCTTCGCAAGACGGTTTGTTTGTTATGGGGGTCCAAACAGAGGCTTTCACATTGGGTTGTGGACGCCATCCTTCAGACGTATCGATCTAGGGCTCTTCAGCCTCGCAAAGTTACTTGCCATTCTACCAGAGGAGTGTCCACCTCTTGGGCCGCGCTGAAGGGTGTCCCACTGAATGACATCTGTGCTGCAACTACGTGGGCTTCCTCCTGTACCTTCGCCCGCTTCTACAGAGTGAATGTGGCGGCTCCTCATCCAGTGGCTCCAGTGGTGTTGTCCGCTACTGCAATCGGCAACTAATCCTGGTAAGAGCAGACTCTTCGTGACCTTGTTGGTATGAGTCATCCAGGTGCTAAGCACCGTCCTCTGGCGGTCATCCGGAATTCATAGAACCTTAGTTACATACGTAACTCTCGATTCTACTCTATAAAGAAAGGTCTTGAAAAACGGAATATTAAACCATATCTTAGGTCAAAGGATTGAATCAATAGAAATGAATGTCTTTCTTTCTCTGTGTCCAGATTTCTTTATTCAAAATCAGAAGCATAATCAGAATCAGAAAAGGTTTATTGTCATCAATGAACAGAATTCACAAACATAGAAACTTGTCTTGGTGATTCAGTGAAACATAAAACAATGAACAATGATTAAAAAAATATTAAAAACAAAAAGGGGCATGCATTCAAGAAAAACAATTTATATCTGCTATAACATAAAGATAAAAATAAAAATGGGCTTACTATGTAAGCAACATTTACAGTTAAATTTACAGATGTAGTGCAGAAAGTGACAGTGTTTAAGAAGAGTCCAACAGCCGAGGGAGAGAAACTGTTCTAGTGGAGGAGGTTCTGGTCCTGATGGAGCCTCCTGCCTGAGGGGAGTGGCCTCCTGCCTGAGGGGAGTGGCCTCTTGCCTGAGGGGAGTGGCCTCTTGCCTGAGGGGAGTGGCCTCTTGCCTGAGGGGAGCGGCCTCTTGCCTGAGGGGAGCGGCCTCTTGCCTGAGGGGAGCGGCCTCCTGCCTGAGGGGAGTGGCCTCCTGCAGAGATAAAGTCTGCAGCCGATCACCTTCTCAGCAGAGGGCGCTGTAGTCTCTGTTTGTCCCTGGCTGTGGCTCCACACGGTGATGGAGGAGGTGATGGAGGAGGTGAGGATGGACTCAATGATGCCGTGTAGAACTGCTCCATCATCAGCTGATGAGCTGATGGTGGCTCCCGCTTGAGGTCCTGGTGATGGTGGCTCCCGCTTGAGGTCCTGGTGATGGTGGCTCCCGCTTGAGGTCCTGGTGATGGTGGCTCCCGCTTGAGGTCCTGGTGATGGTGGCTCCCGCTTGAGGTCCTGGTGATGGTGGGCTCCCACTTGAGGTCCTGGTGATGGTGGCTCCCACTTGAGGTCCTGGTGATGGTGGCTCCCACTTGAGGTCCTGGGTGATGGTGGCTCCCACTTGAGGTCCTGGGTGATGGTGGGCTCCCACTTGAGGTCCTGGGTGATTGTGGGCTCCCACTTGAGGTCCTGGTGATGGTGGGCTCCCACTTGAGGTCCTGGGTGATGGTGGGCTCCCACTTGAGGTCCTGGGTGAGAAGGGCTAATTCTGCAGCAGATGCCAAAAAAACCGAAACTAGATCCGTAGGAGGTTCTGATGGAGAAGAGCTCTTCACGCGGACACACGTTTTATGAACAAAAACAGAGAAAACAAAGAGCAGCAGCAGAGGCAGCCTTCATGGACCCATCTTCCAGACTCTGCCAATTCCTATCCCCAACCGGCTATTTGATAAATGGAATAAATCAATCTCCAGATTAATATAACATGGTAAAAGACCCCGTATCCGATTTAAGACCCTACAACTATCAAAAGAAAAAGGTGGGGGGGGGCCTACATTGCCTGAAAAATGACTTTATCTCAGCCCAGATCAGAGTACTGCTGTAGTGGTGTGACCCAGAATATGAGCCATGATGGAAACATATTGAGTGCAATGCTGTGCCGGGGGTTCCTGTACAGGTCTTATACTGAGAGTAATGTGGTGCCGGGGGTTCCTGTACAGGTCTTATACTGAGAGTAATGTGGTGCCGGGGGTTCCTGTACAGGTCTTATACTGAGAGTAATGTGGTGCCGGGAGTTCCTGTACAGGCCTTATACTGAGAGTAATGTGGTGCCGGGGGTTCCTGTACAGGCCTTATACTGAGAGTAATGTGGTGCCGGGGGTTCCTGTACAGGCCTTAGACTGAGAGTAATGTGGTGCCGGGGGTTCCTGTACAGGCCTTACACTGAGAGTAATGTGGTGCCGGGGGTTCCTGTACCGGTCTTATACTGAGAGTAATGTGGTGCCGGGGGTTCCTGTACAGGTCTTATACTGAGAGTAATGTGGTGCCGGGGGTTCCTGTACAGGTCTTATACTGAGAGTAATGTGGTGCCGGGGGTTCCTGTACAGGTCTTATACTGAGAGTAATGTGGTGCAGGGGGTTCCTGTACAGGTCTTACTGGCAGATGACAAACGGCTGAATAATCTGTGGGAAGTTGAGAACCCATGAGTAAAATCTGCACTTATGACATGGAAGAAGCTACTCAAAAAATATAAAATGAACAAAGATATTAAAATATTAAGCTGGTTGGTTTATGACTAAAGCGTTAAACCAAACTGCATCAATCAGAGATTTAAGATTTGGACAACAAAAGGCATAACGTTTTTTACCAGATCGTAAAAGAAAATGAAATGAAAAGGTTTGATGTGTTGAGAGAATCCTTTGGCATCCTTTTTTATCCTTTAATCCTTTTTTAAGAAATAAAACAAAGCACCAACAATTATAACACTCTGACTGAAATCTTTACTGGAAGTTTCAAGGGGAATAATAGCATAATAGTATATGAATAGGGATGCATGCCTAAACCCACGTTCAGGTTCATGTCCGGATTTGAATCCAGAGGTTTAGGTTCAGGTCCAGACCTAATGAGTCCGGCTGAACTCATGCCATTTTTGCATAATGTTATAACAGCATAACACAAGCTACTTCGCTAAATTAAGTTGAAGACACATGAACAAGGACGACACAAGGCTTAACTGCAGACTGAAATAAACTCAACTTGTTTGGTTTATTCACCGTTTATTAACAGAAGTTACAACTTACAAATCACAAGCTACGAGCTAGCTAACACACATTCATGTGTTTTACTCTTTTACTAGAGGAACAACTCCCGAACAAGAGCATGTTGTGTATTAGTATTGGGGCAGCTGTTTCAGCTGATACTATGTTTGTCAAGTGTATTACTGGTTTGACTGGGCTTTTCCCCACACCTGAAGTTTAATGCCTTTAGATACATTTCCACTATTTAATTTTGCAGATCCATTGGCATCAAAATCAGGTAAAAACCTTCAAAAACTAGCATAACAGTCAACTAGAACCACTATAAATCAATCAACTTAGCAGTATCAAAAATAGAATATGAAAATATTTTACACTATACATCATATTAAAGGTGGTATGGACAATTTTTTTCAGCAATTTTTTAATCATATTTCCTCGTGGCGTGGATAAATCATTTGTCCTGCCACGTATCAATCATAAAACGCACCTATCGCTCACCTGCAGCCGCGTCAGGCTCGTCCCCATGTTTCCGCGTGCCTAAGCGCATGGATCTATCATAATATAGTTCCCTCAGTGTACGGGGCAAAATGAAGACGGAGAAAGACAGTTCGAGCTGACGCAGAAGTGGACAGAAATCTACGGGAGACGAGAGATGCGATGCGCTCCGTTGCGCTAATAAACAAACGCACGTGTGTGTTGTATCAGTCCGCACGGGGAGTGCGCATGCGCACTTCCGCCTGCGTTCTCAAATCGCCGAAAAATCGTCCATACCGCCTTTAACAGCATTAAACACAAGACCATATTTAACAACTGTAGAATACAAATACTATTACAAAATATAAGCTCCAATTAATGAATCCAGCGATTAAACAATATTACTTTGACTTAGTATTTACTTAGATGTATAAATATGTATCTGGCACATTAACCCACTGAAATAAATGCTACATCACACCACAACATAACAGTTATTTTATTCATATTGTAGCGACCCTAGTCTCTAGTGCGCATGCGTGCGGTCTCTGGGGCGGAGCTAAGAGCGGGCTCAGGAGACGAGGTAGTTTCTGACGTTCCTGTTCCATCACCATGGTTACGGCCAACAGTAACCAACTCTGTTCAAGAAATAACGTGACAACTTGTGAGCACTAAACCAGCATTACTGACCTGAGCGAGAAGTTACTATATTTACACCCAAACCAAAGCACAACCCGCTCCTTTAACGTCTAACTCACGGAGCGGCACAAGCGGCGGCTTAAAACGATCTTCCCGAATAGAGCTGGGTTGAAATAATTGATTTTCCAATTTTTAATCGAATCGCATATTAATGACCAATTATCGATTCATAGGTCCAAAAATCGATTTTTTAATTTTTTATTTATTTTATGTTTTTAAATTAAAATTATTTTCTACATTTCCCTCAGTGAACTTCAATCTACCTTCAAGAAAGATAATTCAGGACTCCTGGATTATCTTTCTTGAAGGTAGATTGACCCTTAACCTTTTCATCAGTCTTCCAGCCATCAGTAACTACCAATACTTGTAAGATTTGCTGTTTAATATTGATATAATACTAGTTTTAATATGTTGCTTCTCTACACAGTCATGAAGTGAAGGAAACGGTTCAAATACATTTTTCATTTTTAATAACATTAACCCCCGGATCGAATCGAAATCGGAGCGAATCGGATGGGATCTGAGAAATCGGAAAAAAAATCGATTTTGAAACGTAAAAATCGGAATTGAATCGATTCTTGAAATTGGAATCGAAACCCAGCTCTAATCCCGAATGTTCGGTCTCGCGTCTTTAAACTCATTGCGCCGGCTTCAACTTCTGCCGCGGGAAAGACGCGTGCGTCGCTGATGGCTCCGGACGCGCCATTGACAGCGATGTCAGTGTTTACGTCTTTTCCAGCGCGAATTTTGCGATCTATGGAAGGTTTCAGATGGTTTCGATTCTAGAATGTAAAGGATATAGAATGTGAGTGGTAGATTTTTAATGAGTCCAGAACCGAATCACCGGGGTTTCGATTTTTTTGGACCTGAACCGAAACGTTTTTACAAGTCCGGATCCGGTCTGTCGTAGCGGTACGCATCCCTATATATGAATAATAGCATAATAATATATGATGGAGCAAAGACAGCCAATAAATGGGAAGGACCACAAAAGTCCCATGTTTGGAGGGAATTTTGTTGGACGAATGTGACCCATTTTTCCATAACACCATGTCAAAGTGCCCATTATTCACAGGGATATATATATATATATATATATATATATATATATATATATATATATATATATATATATATATATATATATATATATATATATATATATATATATATATATATATATATATATATATATATATATATATATATATATATATATATATATATATATATATATATATAAAAATAAGATAAGATAAGATATTCCTTTATTGTCCCACATGGGGAAATTTCATTGGTGCAACAGAGGTAGATACAGAAGAACAGATCACTTATAGGAAGTCTGAAAAACACTTTCAGTAGAAGATCTCCTATAAACAAAAACTCCCATAGACAAATAAATACATAAATACCATTGCATGTGATCCCGACAGTAATTGCACATGAATATGTGTCACGACAGCACATAGATTGCACATGAATTTCACAGTAATTGCACATGAATTGCACATGAATTCCAACAGCAATTGCACATACGACAGAATTGCACATCAGTATTAGGTTAGGTCAGTATTGCGACGGGATAACGTGACGATCTCCGGGTAAGACGACTGTTCTCCGCAGTTTCATGAGTTCCTCCTTTGTGTAAACGCGGTACGGCGCCGGCCGGGGGGCGGGGCCGGAGCCGGGGGCGGGGCCGGAGCCAAGACACATCGCGACGACACGACGAAAACACTCAATCCAGCCGAATAAAGTCAAAACAAGTTAATTTAAAGCGATTCCAGTGCGTGTCCCGATCGTTCGTGAAGTTCCTCTTTCATATAAACGTGTATATAAACGTGTACCGACGACACGCCGTACTTTAGCGCGGCCGGAGGGCGCGGGGGGGGGGGCTGGTGGGCTCGCTCCGAGCTAGCTCACGTCACAACAACACAACGAACGCAACGAAAAACACTCAAATCCAGCCGAAAAAAGTCAAAAACAGTTGAATTAAAAAACTATTCCAGCGCGTGTCCCTATCGTACAGTAAAATAGAAAAAATATACTAACTATATTTACAAAATATAGGAGATAAAGCACAATAAGTGTGAGAAAGATGAGAGAGCGTTTACACCGGGCTGCCAGCTGTACCAGCGCCTTATATATATATATATATATATATATATATATATATATATATATATATATATATATATATATATATATATATATATATATATATATATATATATATATATATATATATATATATATATATATATATATATATTTTTTTTTTTTTTTTTTTTTTTTTTTTTTTTTTTTCTTATGTAAGTTTTTGTTGGTGTGAGTTTAAAAATAAGAAAATGAAAAAGAAAATCCTCTCTAATAAGTTCACATTGAGCTGCTTTGGTACCTTTGGATAGGCTGACGTCCCGAATGGTGTAGCCCTCCCGCAGGCGCACGGACACCACACTGACCAGGTGAGCCAGCACCTCCTTCTCCGTGTGCTTCTTCCTCCTCATCACCAGGGCCGGGTTCCCACTGGCAGACACCAGGTGCTCATTAAACAGCTTCAGCTGGGACACTACACACAGCACGGGACATACAGTCAAACAGGTGAGAGGACAGAGGAGAGACAGGTGCGTGCAGAGGACAGAGGGACAGAGGTGAGACAGGTGCGTGCAGAGGACAGAGGGACAGAGGTGAGACAGGTGTGTGCAGAGCACAGAGGGACAGAGGAGAGACAGGTGCATGCAGAGGACAGAGGGACAGAGGTGAGACAGGTGCGTGCAGAGGACAGAGGGACAGAGGTGAGACAGGTATGTGCAGAGGACAGAGGAACAGAGGTGAGACAGGTGAATGCAGAGGACAGAGGAGAGACAGGTGGGTGCAGAGCACAGAGGGACAGAGGAGAGACAGGTGCGTTCAGAGGACAGAGGTGAGACAGGTGAATGCAGAGGACAGAGGAGAGACAGGTGGGTGCAGAGTACAGAGGGACAGAGGAGAGACAGGTGTGTGCAGAGGACAGAGGGACAGAGGTGAGACAGGTGCGTGCAGAGGACAGAGGGACAGAGGTGAGACAGGTGCGTGCAGAGGACAGAGGGACAAAGGTGAGACAAATGAATGCAGAGGACAGAGGGACAGAGGTGAGACAGGTGAATGCAGAGGAGAGACAGGTGGGTGCAGAGCACAGAGGGACAGAGGAGAGACAGGTGAATGCAGAGGACAGAGGAGAGACAGGTGGGTGCAGAGCACAGAGGGACAGAGGTGAGACAGGTGCATGCAGGGGACAGAGGTGAGACAGGTACGTGCAGAGGACTGAGGGACAGAGGTGAGACAGGTGAATGCAGAGGACAGAGGAGAGACAAGTGGGTGCAGAGGACAGAGGAACAGAGGTGAGACAGGTGAATGCAGAGGACAGAGGAGAGACAGGTGGGTGCAGAGCACAGAGGGACAGAGGAGAGACAGGTGCGTTCAGAGGACAGAGGTGAGACAGGTGAATGCAGAGGACGGAGGAGAGACAGGTGGGTGCAGAGTACAGAGGGACAGAGGAGAGACAGGTGTGTGCAGAGGACAGAGGTGAGACAGGTGCGTGCAGAGGACAGAGGGACAGAGGTGAGACAGGTGCGTGCAGAGGACAGAGGGACAAAGGTGAGACAAATGAATGCAGAGGACAGAGGGACAGAGGTGAGACAGGTGAATGCAGAGGAGAGACAGGTGGGTGCAGAGCACAGAGGGACAGAGGAGAGACAGGTGAATGCAGAGGACAGAGGAGACAGGTGGGTGCAGAGCACAGAGGGACAGAGGAGAGACAGGTGCATGCAGAGGACAGAGGGACAGAGGTGAGACAGGTGCATGCAGAGGACAAAGGTGAGACAGGTACGTGCAGAGGACAGAGGTGAGACAGGTACGTGCAGAGGACAGAGGTGAGACAGGTACGTGCAGAGGACAGAGGGACAGAGGTGAATGCAGAGGACAGAGGAGAGACAAGTGGGTGCAGAGGACAGAGGGACAGAGGAGAGACAGGTGAATGCAGAGGACAAAGGAGAGACAGGTGGGTTCAGAGCACAGAGGGACAGAGGAGAGACAGGTGCGTGCAGAGGACAGAGGTGAGACAGGTGAATGCAGAGGACAGAGGTGAGACGGGTGCGTGCTCTTACTGCTGAAGCACTCTGAGTTGGTGGACTCAGGGTTCTTGAGGAAGGAGTATGTGAGGAACGCTCGGTGGTAGATGTTCATGTCCTCACTCGCATGATGCACCTCTGGACAGCTGGGCAGGTACGAGCCAAAAGTGGCCTGGGACATGAACTTCATCAACTCCACGTTGGGGATGTAGCCGAAGCAACAGTCGTACGAGTAGGAGCCCCCCACCTTCAGGACACACACACAAAGGGTGAGGCAGGACGTCCAGGAGCACTACATGATATCATCATGTGATCATCATGATCACATGATATCATGTGATCATCATGATCACATGATATCATCAGATCATCATGATATCATCAGATCATCATGATCACATGATATCATCATATCATCATGATCACATGATATCATCATGATCACATGATATCATCATGATCACATGATATCATCATGATATCATCATGATCACATGATATCATCATGATATCATCATGATCACATGATATCATGTGATCATCATGATATCATGTGATCATCATGATATCATCATGATCACATGATATCATGTGATCATGATGATATCATGTGATCATGATGATATCATGTGATCATCATGATATCATCTAGAAATGCACCGATCAATCAGCCGCCGATTAAAAAAGCCGGTTTTAGGTCGAATCGGCCAGAATCGGTGACCGGCCGGTCCATGTCGTAATGGCCGGTTTTCGGCCGATCCAAACTGACCCGCATGCGCGGTGCGTAGCAGCTCAACGCGCCCAGAGCAAAACAGCTAAAAACTAACAAGACTCTTTCAGAGCGCGGCGGCCAAAGTGTCCAGTTTACATTCAAAGTCTATGTAAACGAGCGTCGAACACCTCCTGCGTTTTCCGCGGTGCGATTCCTGCTTTTTCGCCGCGGCGCGGAGGGTGCGTTTTGCCGTTTTCCGCTCTAGACGCTTTGACAGGTGTATAAGCTTCAAAGCGTTAAAATTGTTCGTCCCAGAAAAGTTCAGATTTGTTCAACTTTGTTGGAACACAAGAAGGACCGAGCCTGGAGGAGGATCAGAGGAGACTGGGCTGTGGGGTAAGTTATTATAACTTTGAGACGATTAAAATCTACGTGTTGATAGTTGATGCGGTCAAAATAATTTGCGCTGGTTTGTGTTTGACGAGTTAATGTGTTTATTCAGAGTTATCTGCAGAAGAGTAGGGACACATTATATGAAGGGGCCAGAAGAAGCAGCAGCAGGGCTGTCAGAAGAGTTGTTCTGCTCAACTAGCAGAGAGCTAAGCTACGAGCTAATGCTAACAAGAGATCTCATCCACCTGAAATGAGACTTTAAAAATACTTTGATGCATTTGAGACATACATTACGTAGATACAAAACTTAAATTACTGTGAAATGAGTGACTACAATCTAATGTCAGGCCTATTTAATTGTCCCACAGCCTCAAATAAATGTTTACACAATCAGCTGTGCACTAGAATTTATAGCGCTCTAGAATCGATAGTGCACAGCTGATTGTGTGAGAGTGTGAAGTTATCAAAGAGCTGATGAAACTGGAAAATGATATTGGCAAAATATATGTGCCTCATTTAATATATTATATGTATTATAATAGTAAAAGTTTGAATAATATTGCAGTAAATGTACTGGGCTAAAATATAACTGTTGTACAATGTTCTTTAAGATCTGGATTTGCCTTCAGCCCTCCCTGTTGCTCCTGCTCCTGCTCCTGTTGCTCCTGCCCCTGCTCCTTCAGGGGATGCTGGCCCTTCTGCTGCACCCACAGGTGTGTAAAAGCATTTGGTTGGATTACAATTTGTTTTTTAGCCTGTGTCATCTAAATTGCATTGTGTGTTTTTTGTAGGGAGGTGCTGGCAGCGCTCTAGGACTGACCCTCCTCATGTTCCATCTGCTTCCTCTCCTGCAGAGGGTTCCAGCTCATTCAAAAGGATGTGTAAAATTACAAATGTATAAATTACTATATGAAAATAGTTAATTTGATTTCAATCTGGAACCATTGGAGCTGCATCTTCTGAAGGAGAAATGGACTTCTTTTTCCTGTGTCCCCCACTCTTCTCCAGGCCATATAGTTCTGTATATATATATTATTTTTATATACAGTTATTTATTTTTCTATTTTTCCACAAAATAAATTACATTGTGTGTCCTGTATACATGCACCTTTTTCACATATATAATACTGGGTAGTTTGTGGGAAAATCAGTGGCTAGATATAAAATCGGTATCGGAAAAATCGGTTTTGGCAGGTCCAACCTCCTTAAAAACCGGAAATTGGTATCGGCCAAGAATTTTGGAATCGGTGCATCTCTAATATCATCATGATATCATGATGATATCATGTGATCATGATATCATCATGATATTATCATGTGATCATGATATCATCATGATATTATCATGTGATCATGATATCATCATGATATTATCATGTGATCATCATATGATCATCATGATATCATGATGTGATCATCATGTGATCGTCATGTGATCGTCATGATATCGTCATGATATCGTCATGATATAGTCATGATATCGTCATGAGATCGTCATGAGATCGTCATGTGATCGTC
The DNA here is from genome assembly GCF_026437365.1 of Eucyclogobius newberryi. NCBI lineage: Eukaryota > Metazoa > Chordata > Actinopteri > Gobiiformes > Gobiidae > Eucyclogobius > Eucyclogobius newberryi. Next base: position 12,179,146 of record NW_027316532.1, on the reverse strand, counting down.
ATGTGATCGTCATGTGATCGTCATGATATCGTCATGATATCGTCATGTGATCATCATGTGATCATCATGTGATCGTCATGATATCGTCATGTGATCATCATGATATCATCATGATATCATCATGTGATCATCATGCGATCATCATGATATCATCATGATATCATCATGTGATCATCATGCAATCATCCTGCGATCGACATGTGTCTGATTGTTCACACCTGGGACCAACTCATGTGAAGACAACAACGAAGAAAATCAATCAAATCAGCCCAGAGTCAGGGGCCCAGAGTCAGGGGCCCAGAGTCAGGGGCCCAGAGTCAGGGGCCCAGAGTCAGGGGCCTCTTTACCTGGACAAAGGAGCAGGCTATGGTGCTGCTGCGGAGCTGGTTGAGGAGCGTCTCACACATGGCCACATCTGGAACACTGCTCACTCCGTCTGTGATGAGGATGATTCCTGCAAACACAGTTACAACAATGTTTTTTACATCCGTTCTTTCTCAAGTGTCCAGCTAAAGCCCCATTCGGACGGGATAGTTTTACCTCGGGACGTCTGTGAGCTTTTGTGATCGTTCACATGGGATAAGCATGTTTTATGTACTTTATTCCAGAAATGGCAAACGCACTGAAATATGATAGGAACCTTTCATCCATGTTGCCAGTGTTTATTCCACCATGTTAGGTGTGTTTTTGGCTTTGTGCAGCGTGACCTGTGCTGTCGTGTGAGATGCTTTTCTTTTGACCACATTGTTACGATCTGAAACATCCAGAGCCTCTCCTTTAATCCACACGGACACACTGATCCAAACTTGGCTCCAAAAGAGCCTCATGCTGCTCGATACTTGGTCGCCACGAAAAACAGGGTTTTGGGGATCAAGTTAGGTTTGTGTCTTTTAACTTTTTGTGTTGTATAAAAAACTGTAATTTTTTGATGGTGAATAATAATATTTTATTAATAATCACATTGTATGATTTTAAAATAATTAATTTGTATGTTATTACTGTAAATAAATATTTGAACACTTGAGAAAATATCCGTGTTAATATTTGGTAAAGACGCCTTTGTTTACAATTACAGAGGTCAAAGGTTTCCACTCAAGTTTAAGACCTAGACCTGCATTTTCTGAAAACTTGAAGTCTTCACGTCTTTTATAGTGCGTTTTAAACCCATACATTTAACTAACTAAATGTAACGCTGGTCGAGAGCCTTTGTCAGCCCTGGTTTAGTCCTGGTTTAGTCCTGGTTTAGTCCTGGTTTAGTCCTGGTTTAGTCCTGGTTTAGTCCTGGTTTAGTCCTATTTCAGATGAAGTGTGGTCTTGTTCCAGATAAACAGCACACACAGTTCACAGTGAGTAGACCAGGCTCACCTGCGCTGGAGTTGGGGGGCAGCAGCTGCAGGGCCAGGATGCCCTGACGAATCATGCTGACCAGGCCCATGTCTGCAGACACCATGGACACTCCAGGCTGACTGGACCAAGCCTCCTCTGTGCTCTGGACCGGCTCCTTTGTGCTCTGGACCGGCTCTTCTGTGCTCTGGACCGGCTCCTCTGTGCTCTGGACCGGCTCCTCTGTGCTCTGGACCGGCTCCTCTGCCTGTGGGGGGAAAGGAGATGAGCATCATTCCATGTAACACCAACTGGTTCCAAAAGAGCCCATGGTTTGGAACGGACCAGTGACCAGTTTCAAAATTGTATAAAAATATTCAGTTGTAGTTATTTGGAGACACTGGCAGCTCAGTCCCTAGAAACCTTCTCGCACGCAGGTTGTATATGTGGTTGTTTTACGCTAATATATTGATGTTTCCACAAATGTGGGTTTGTTTTGCCGCTTGTAGCCTGTTAGCCTAGAAGAATATGCAAACCACACAGAATGGCCCCGCCCTACCGAGCACTAACCGCTGTGCTACAGTGTGGCTGAAGCAGTACTCGTGTCTTGCTCCTCGTTTCTTGAGGTTATGTGGGTGAAGCAGCGCTCTTATGGCGAATGTTGGGTGTGTCTGGAGCCATAACCGGAAGTTCCTTTTTAAATCATTTCCCAGCACAACCTGGCTCATTTGAAGTTCATAGTTTAGTACAAAGGACTTGCCTGCAGATACTGCTGGTGCAGCACCTCAGCAATGCTGTTCTCTAGCGCTCGCAGCTGCTGATAGATGTTTTTCAGGAACACGTCCAGGTCTGTGAGGTCCAACTGACAGCCCTGAACCAGGACCTGCAGGTACAGAGGGCAAACATGATGTGAGGTCCACCTGACAGCCCTGAACCAGGACCTGCAGGTACAGAGGGCAGACATGATGTCAGGTCCAAATGACAGCCCTGAACCAGGACCTGCAGGTACAGAGGGCAGACATGATGTGAGGTCCAACTGACAGCCCTGAACCAGGACCTGCAGGTACAGAGGGCAAACATGATGTGAGGTCCACCTGACAGCCCTGAACCAGGACCTGCAGGTACAGAGGGCAAACATGATGTGAGGTCCACCTGACAGCCTTGAACCAGGACCTGCAGGTACAGAGGGGCAAACGTGATGTGAGGTCCACCTGACAGCCCTGAACCAGGACCTGCAGGTAAGAGGGCAGACATGATGTGAGGTCCAACTGACAGCCCTAAACCAGGACCTGCAGGTACAGAGGGCAGACATGATGTGAGGTCCAACTGACAGCCCTGAACCAGGACCTGCAGGTACAGAGGGGCAAACATGATGTGAGGTCCACCTGACAGCCCTGAACCAGGACCTGCAGGTACAGAGGGGCAAACATGATGTGAGGTCCAACTGACAGCCCTGAACCAGGACCTGCAGGTACAGAGGGGCAAACATGATGTGAGGTCCACCTGACAGCCCTGAACCAGGACCTGCAGGTACAGAGGGGCAAACATGATGTGAGGTCCACCTGACAGCCGTGAACCAGGACCTGCAGGTACAGAGGGCAAACATGATGTGAGGTCCACCTGACAGCCTTGAACCAGGACCTGCAGGTACAGAGGGCAAACATGATGTGAGGTCCACCTGACAGCCTTGAACCAGGACCTGCAGGTACAGAGGGCAAACATGATGTGAGGTCCACCTGACAGCCTTGAACCAGGACCTGCAGGTACAGAGGGGCAAACATGATGTGAGGTCCAACTGACAGCCCTGAACCTGGACCTGCAGGTACAGAGGGCAAACATGATGTGAGGTCCAACTGACAGCCCTGAACCAGGACCTGCAGGTACAGAGGGGCTGATAACATGGCCTTTTCTCTTTCAAGATGTTTCTTGACTGATTATGTCTTTCAAGTGAAACTAATTAATGTTGAGTCATAATTGAGCCTTGACAGATGTTGACAAAGCTTTGCCTCAGGAAATGAAATGTTCTGTAGAGGTTAAAATGCAGTAGGCACTAGGATGGAAATAGCATGTAGCACACAGCTACCGTTAGCATTCTTGGATATTCATACACTGTGAGGCTGAGCTGAGGCTAGTCACAGTTCTAGGGTCAAATGTGTTGACCTGGTTTATGGCTCATCTCTCTGTAGTGAATGGGCCTATCCACAAAGTATTTATATCACAGAAGCTCCACAGAGTGAAGTCATTATTATGCATATGGAAAGGTTTGTGATTTATTATTTTGGATATTTCTTCCTCCATCTGAAATTATATTAACAAATTCTTGCAGCTGCAATTTACTCTTGAATAATTGTTAGTTTAAAGTGATTATTTGTTAATTTAAAACATTTCTTACTTTATTTCTTACTTTTATTATAAGCACTTATCATTTGTATGAATCATGCAATACATATAAAATGTGTTTGATTGATCAATCGATAACCTCAATGGAACCTGTACAAACACACTTCAGCAGAGTTCTGTGGGATTGTAAAAATCTGATCAACTTATTGTAATGGGAAGAGTAAAAATGGGGCAGAGCAGCAGTCAGTACCTGATGGGAGCTGAGGCCGATGATGGAGGAGTAAGCCAGGATAGTGATGAAGATATTGGGTCGGAATAACTGCTTGGTCCCTGGGACTTTAAAGGGCTGGACCAGGCCAACCAAACACCTGGACAGAGCATGGAAGACCTCATCGAAGATCATCTCCCCAGTGCCATCATCCTGAAAACACGCAGGGAGTCACTTTTACAAACAAGCAATCACTAACAACTCTGTTAATCTGTGCAGAATCTGTGTATTGTATTTTCTGAGTCCAGGAAATAAGTATTCTTAAATATTAAATGTTCATTCCTCCTGACCGCCAGAGGACGGTGCTTAGCACCTGGATATCTACATGTGCGCAGCACATAGGTCGAGATTAATACCAACAAAGTCACGTGGTGGACGTGACATGGATGACGTCAGAACCAGCCCATATATATACCTGACGCACCCAGCGCTCTTTTTTTTTCTACATTTCTCGCATCAGCGATAGGTCGAAGTTCCTTCTTGGAATATTGCTTTGGATTTTCAGCCCGTTCTCGCTTGGACCCTCATATATTGGAGCTGCGCGTCGCGTCCTCCGGAGGCTGCGAGACGGTATCACATTTTTTTGACTATTATCATCACCTGCAGTGAGTATTTCTTGCCGTTTTCTGGCTAAATATTTATACGATGTGTGTTGACACCGACTATAACTAGCTGGTTAGCCCTCATGCTTGGCGGCCAGCTTTTCTCAGCTAATTTTTTTATCCGACAGTCTACGGACTTTGATATATTAGCGCATCTATTCAGAGCCTGCTAGGCTAGTACACCAGTGCCTCGTGAGTGTTTTTCGCTCCTGCGACACCGCCATTTCGTGAGCGTTTTTTTCTTTTAACGCTGCGTGTGCCTGCGCCCCGTGAGTGACTCTGCTCCTGTGGCTTGACCGTTTATTAGCTTGTCTTGTTGCTAGCTATACTTCGGTTGTATTGTATTTTTTACACCTGCGTGACCCGGTGCTCTCCGCTCCTGTGACACCGCAAGTCTGGGACTTGTGAGTGTTTCTCCCGCTCACTAGCCCGTTGCTTCTGCCTCAGTTTGTGGCGACGGTAGCCTGTGCGTGTTCACCCGCGCCTTCTAATTAAGCGCGGTACATAAGCCAGTGACTTGTGAGTGTTATTCGCTCCGGAAAGCTCATAAGATGATGTCATCCCTGTTGCATGGTTGCAACAGTTGCTTGGCTCCTCTAAGCCCAGAAGATGGCCATACCCTATGTCCACATTGTCTGGGGATTGGACATCTGAAACAGGCTCTCACAGAAGATGCCCTTTTCAATTGTATCTCCATTAAACTGGCAGACAGGACCGCTAGATTGGCAGCGGTTGAGAGTACTATGCTTAAACTGACTCTTGCCTCTAGTCCTATTAAGGACCATAAACGCTGCAAGCGTCCCCGCATGGAGGCCCCTGAGGCCAAGAGAAGTCATCCTGATCAGGCGTTGTCTGCCAAAGTGGACACTTTGGCTTCTGAATTTGCTCAGATTAAGTATTTGCTCCTCAGTCTAAAACCTAGTGGTCCCCCCACTGTGCCTAGCCCCATTCTGGATGATGAAGATAACCAAACAGACTCCAGTGCTGATCATCCTCAGGAGGACGCTATATCCATTGCTGCTTCAGATACTTTGTTCAGAGCAGATGGTGCAGATTTTCTGGGGGATCGGGTAGAAGGCTGTCACTCTCCTAACCCCTCTGTTGTGAGCTCCCGCTCCTCAGACCTGGAGCCCTTGGAGACAGAGCCTGAGTTTTCCTCTGTTCACGAGGCTATTCAGTTGGCCTTATCGAGACTTGGAGTAGATACACCTGTGACGGCTGTCCCTACAAGTGCTTTTTTCAAAGTCTCCCAGAAGCCTATATTCAGCGTTCCGGACTCTTTGCCATACATTGAGGAGCTCCAACGATGTTGGGCAGATCCCAAGTCGTTTACTCATTTCCCAAGGGAATGCAGGAGTTTGAGTGCAATGCAAGATGCAGCTAAGTACGGATTGGATCGCATGCCCTCCGCATGCCCTCCGCTTCACTTCAGGCGTTTGCTTACATGTCGAGAGAGCTTGGAAGGCTGATGTCCACTCTGACCATTGCTAGACGCCAGGTGTAGCTAGCTCAGTCCCCCCTGTCAGAGTCTTGCAGGGGTACACTTCACCTGTTGTGCCAGGTCATGTGTTTGGACCCGCTGCCCAGCAGACCTTGGAGCGGGCTGTTGAGACAAATAAATCTCGCAGACACTTTGCTGAACTGCATCGTGGCCCCAGACCCCAGCCCAGAGGTGCCAGCTCTTTTCGCCCAGCGGCAAGAGTCTCAACCTTACCAGGATCTGGACGTGTTTTTGATGGCCACGGTCAGGCCAGTTGACCCTCTCTCCAGCCCACGTTTCGGCCACCAAGAGGCAAGGCCCCAAGAAATGACCGCCAGGTTCGCTGGGACCGCCCCCACAGGCCTCAAGACGGCCACAACAGTAGAGTTTGACACTCTACATCTGGCCCCCAGCAGTTTTTCCGAAAGCCGTCGCGGTCGTTGGGAGGCCTTAGTTACAGACCCGTGGGTGATTTCAACCCTGTTCGAGGGCTACAAAATTCAGTTCAGACGGCGTCCCCCAAAGTTCGAGGGGGTAAAAAGAACCGTTGTTTCCGACCCAGTGAGGTCCATGGCCCTCCGACAGGAGATTCAAGAACTTTTGCGGAAAGGTGCCATAGAAGTTGTTCAGAGTTCAGAACAGTTAAAGGGGTTCTATTTCATCCCTACTGACCGCCAGAGGCGGTGCATAAAGCACTGGATGATCATCCTTGCGCATACACAGGTCGAGAATTAATGACAAAAAAGTCACCTTTGACCCCCGGTGGCTCACGTGAGTCTATATAGTCACGTGACACCGGGAGCTCAGTCCCTTTTCACCTTCTCGCATGCAGGTTGTATACGTGGTTGTTCGGCTAATATTGCTGTTTTCCCACAAAGTTTGGTTCGTTTTGCCGCTTGTAGCCTGTTAGCCCTGTGACTGTGGTACAGTCGGTGCAGCGAGTTCGCTCGCCCTCCTGGGGCTGCACAAGCGTGTCGGACCTGTTGCAATAGGAGGTATATTTACGTTGTTTTCTACGACTGGTAAGTACCCCTTTAATGTATTTCGCCGTAGCCGTGCGCTCGGTAGTTTTTTGTTGAATTTGAACCGTACAATTGTACCCGGTTCTGTGTTTATCCGTGCTAAAGCCGGTTGTTTGGTTTACTGATACAGCCGCGCGGCTCTAAGTTCTAACTTTAGCCGTGTTCGGTCATTAGTTCTGAACTGCTTTGTTTTCAGCCAGTTACACACCAGCGGTGGCGTTTTCGGCTCGACCTGGTGGTTACATGTAGCTGGTTTTGTGTTTACATTGGGTCATTAGTGGCATGCTCAGCTCAGTCTGATCCCGCGCGTCTCATTCACATAGCGGGTCATTAGTGGCGTTCCCTGCTCGACCTGACCCCGCTGCGCCCCTCTTACCGGGGTAGGTAAGAGGTTTTACGTCTTAGAGTCGCTAGTGGCGTTCCGCTCGACCCGACTCTGTTGGCTCCGGTCTTATCATGCTGGAGTCCCTGTGCTGCCGGTCCTGGCGCCGCTGCAGCCTGACGATGGGCATGATCTCTGCCCTGCTTGTCTTGGAGTGGATCATCTTCGGGAGGCACTCTCCGATGATGCTTGCTCCAACTGTTCGGTTATGCCCCGGTCTGTGCGCGTGGCGCGCTTGGCGGCTTTCGAGGACGCTTCAGACTGGTTGTCTGTGGCGCCTCCGAGTCAGTTACCAGCTGGCCAGACTGGGGGCCCCAAGCGGCTGTCCACGGCTACTCAAGGCGGCCCCCCATTTAAGAAAAAGAAGGGCCCCGGGAAGTTAGCGGCTCAAGTGAGCACGCTGACATCTGAACTGGCCCAAATGCGGGCAGTTATCCAGACTCTCCAGACTGATGCCAGTCGTGTGGTGGCACAACGGCATGAGGGGCATGGCACAGCCTCAGTATATGATGACGTCATATCTGTGGCTGCTTCAGACAAGCCGTTTCAGCTGGAGTCTGACCTTCTGAGCTCCAGAGTTTCAGAATCTGGCACACTGGCCTCTGCCGGCTCTCAGGCCGACAGTGATGACACTGTCACAGCGGCTTTGCGGACGGCACTTTCCCGTTTAAAGCTGAATGTTCCGCGGGATGAGGCGGCACCCTCTAGCGCCTTCTTTCGGCGCCAGGCTGCAGCGTCCCACTTTGCAGTTCCTCCCTTGGAGGAGTACATTAAGGAACTGCATTTCTGTTAGACAGACCCAAAGGCATTTTCGAGGCCTACTTCAGATGGCAGGGTCTTGGCACTGATGCAGGATCCTCAGAAGCTTGGCCTGGGACATATGCCGGCAGTGGAGCCGGCTATTGCCTCCCTCATCGTCCGCCCAGAGGAGACTTTACGGACTAATGCCCGGTGTCCACGACCACAGTGCCGGGTTACAGACGACCTTCTGTGTAAGGCGTACGACATGGGAGCTTGTATGGGTCGCATTGGGAACTCATTGTCTCATTTAATGCTTGGCCTGTCGGTTTCCCTTGAGACGGTGCCAGTGGACCAACCAACACATGGGCTGGTTGATGCCTCCTTGCAGGCTTTTGCCCTCATGTCAAGGAACTAGGGCGACTGCTCTCTACATTAGTGCAAGCTCGCCGCCAAGTATGGCTGGCACAGTCTCCGCTCTCTGAGGCCAGTAGGAAGACCTTGAGGGGTGTTCCAATTCTTCCCGGAGAACTATTTGGTCCGGCCACCCTGGAGGCTCTAGAGCGCACGGCCCAGGCCGACGGCCTCCTGTTCCTGGTCGGATCCGAATGACTGTTATTCAGGATTCGGCCAAGGCGCAGGCGCTCTCTCAGGAGATTCGCACCTTGCTGGACAAGGGGGCGATAGTTCCTGTGGACTCCCTGCTGGATCCAGGGGGCTTTTATTCCCGATATTTTTTGGTACCCAAGAAGGCGGGCGATTTACGCCCAGTTCTGGACCTCAGGGGTCTAAATATGTTTTTAAAAGGTACTCCCTTTCAGAATGTTGGCGGTCAGACAAGTGCTCCAGGCGATCTCCCCAGGCGACTGGTTCACAACAGTAGACCTGAAGGATGCATATTTTCATGTCCCCATTGCACCGCCACATTGGAAGTTTCTGCGCTTTGCTTTCCGGGGAGAACACTTCCAGTTCAGGGTCCTGCCATTCGGGTTATCTCTGTCCCCTCGAGTGTTTACAAGGTGCGTCGCTGCAGCCTTGTCCCCCTTGCAGGCCCAGGGGTTGTGGATTCTGCCCTATCTGGACGACTGGCTCATTTGTGCGCCCAGCCACGAGCAGGCGCTTCAAGATACAGAGACTGTGCTCAGTTACGTGGCCAACTTGGGGCTGCGGGTGAACTTGGCAAAGAGCTGCCTTGTGCCGTCACAGGTAGCAACTTTCCTCGGCATGGTCCTCGACTCCCATACAGCGACTGCACGCCCTTCGCCTAAGTGGGTGGATGATATTTTGGGAATGTTGCGGGACTTTCGACAGGGGAGTTCTCTTCCCTACGTCTTGTTCCTAAGCCTCTTGGGCAAGCTGACTGCGGCCGCAACGGTGGTTTCTCTGGGGCTGCTGTCTTTGCGCCCCCTTTAGATGTGGCTTAACAGCCTACACCTGGACCCCACACGACAGGATCACAGGCGGCAGCGGCTACCCGTATCTCCCCAATGCCGGGTGTCTCTATGCAGGTGGCGGAACGAGGCCTTTATGACACAGGGCGTTCCGCTGGGGCCTCTTCCTTCCAGACGGGAGGTTATGTACACCGACGCATCCCTCCTAGGCTGGGGTGCGACATGGCAGGCACGGATGGTGCAAGGGTCATGGTCCCAGAGGCAGAGCAGGCTGCACATCAATGTGCTGGAGTTCTTGGCTGTCGAGCTAGCGCTGTGCCATTTCTTGCCACACCTGCGCGGCCGTCATGTCATGGTACGGTCCGACAACACCAGTGTGGTTTTTCACATAAATCACCAGGGCGGCACTGGGTCGGTGACCCTGTTCAGGATTGCACAATGGGTTGGGCTACCCCGCGCCTTGCCAGTCTGAGCGCTGTTCACATTCCGGGGGTTTGGAATGTGTCCGCGGACTTCCTGTCTCGCCATCGGCCGCTGCCGGGGGACTGGCAGCTTCACCCGGAGGTGGTGAGGGACATTTGGGAGACCTTCGGCAGGGCACAGGTGGATCTTTTTGCCTCCCGCGACGCGACACACTGCCCTCAGTGGTTCTCGCTGGCGGACAGGGCCAGCCCACTGGGTCAGGACTGTAACTACGGTTCTATGAATCCCGGATGACCGCCAGAGCATCCCTCAGAATTCTCGTGCTTTGCGAGAAGGTTTCCAGGGACTGAGCTCCCGGTGTCACGTGACTATATAGACTCACGTGAGCCACCGGGGGGTCAAAGGTGACTTTTTTGTTATTAATTCTCGACCTGTGTATGCGCAAGGATGATCATCCAGTGCTTTATGTACCGCCTCTGGCGGTCATCCGGGATTCATAGAACCGTAGTTACAGTCGTAACTTTCGTTCTATTCAATATATTTTCTAGTTCCAAAAAAGGATGGAGGTTTTCGTCCGATTCTCAATCTCAGGCGCCTAAATCATTATGTCAAGGTGCTACGTTTTCACATGCTCCGTACCACGGATGTCCTGCAGTCGGTCAGGGAAGGGGATTGGTTCACAAGTGTCGACTTAAAGGACGCTTATTTCCATGTACCTTTGGCACCACACCACAGACCGTTTCTTCGCTTTGCTTTCGAAGATCGAGCGTACCAGTTCAGAGTGCTCCCCTTCGGGCTCTCTCTGGCGCCCCGTACATTCACCAGGTGTGTGGCGGCAGTTCTTGCTCCCCTTCAAGCCCGCGGAATGAGAATTCTACCGTACTTGGACGACTGGCTTGAGTGTGCTCGGAGTCGGGAACAAGCACTCGGAGACACTTCCATTCTACTGGACCATGTGTCACAATTGGGGCTTTCAGTGAACGTTGTGAAGAGCTCATTGATTCCCAGCCAAAAGGTAATCTTCATTGGCATTGCCATCGAATCTGTGACCATGAAGGCTTTTCCGTCCCCTCAAAGAGTGACAGATGTGCTCAATCTCGTTTCTCGTGTTCAGAGGAATCAGAGAGTGTCATTCAGTCTGCTTCTTCAGTTGATGGGCAAGCTTACGTCCGTGTCAACATTGATACCTCTGGGGCTTCTGTACTTGCACCCCTTACAGATTTGGCTCAACAATCTGGGCCTATATCCACAGCTGCACAAGCACAGATCTGTGCAGCTCTCAACTCCGTGTCTTCGGCATCTCCGGCCTTGGGTAAACAGAGAGTTCCTTTGCAGTGGCGTTCCTCTGGGCTCTCTCCCGTGTGGTTGAGAGGTAGTAGTCACAGACGCCTCACTTACAGGCTGGGGGGCTGTCTGGAACCACAAGATGGTCAGAGGTGTTTGGAATCCTCGAGAGAGGCTCCAACACATAAACGTGCTGGAACTGCGAGCTGTTCGCTTGGCACTCATGTTCTTCCTTCCTGCCCTCAGGGGGAGACATGTTCTTGTTCAGACAGACAACACGTCAACAGTTTACCACATAAATCATCAAGGGGGCACAAGATCTGTTCACTCACTAGTGGAGGCACGGAAACTCCACCTGTGGGCGCTGCCCCATTTGCAGAGTGTCAGGGCAGTTCATCTGCCAGGCGTGCAGAATTGCACTGCAGATTTTCTCTCGCGGCAGAGACCACAACCAGGAGAGTGGAGGTTGAACCCGATGGTGGTGCAGGAAATCTGGGGGATGTACAGCATGGCAAAGGTAGATCTATTTGCCTCGAGCGCGACAACACATTGTCAACTGTGGTTTTCCCTCTCAGAACCAGACAGTCCACTGGGGCAATATGCACTGGCACACCCGTGGCCGGAATGCTTCCTGTATGCATTCCCTCCCTTTCCACTCCTGTTGCTAACGCTACACAGGATAGCCAGGAGCAATCACAGAGTGTTATTAATTGCTCCGTATTGGCCAGGGAGGATATGGTTTCCCGTGCTTCTCCAACTTCTCAATGGTAAACCGTGGCCTCTCCCCCAGAGGAAGGATCTCCTGTCACAGCTGGGAGGGAGCATATGGCATCCTCACCCAGAGCGCCTTCACCTGAGTGTCCACCTCTTGGGCCGCGCTGAAGGGTGTCCCACTGAATGACATCTGTGCTGCAGCTACGTGGGCTTCCTCCTGTACCTTCGCCCACTTCTACAGAGTGAATGTGGCGGCTCCTCATCCAGTGGCTCCAGTGGTGTTGTCCGCTTCTGCAATCGGCAACTAATCCTGGTAAGAGCAGACTGTTCGTGACCTTGTTGATATGAGTCATCCAGGTGCTAAGCACCGTCCTCTGGCGGTCAGGAGGAATGAAATGGAACGAGAGTTACGTATGTAACTAAGGTTCTATGAATTCCGGATGACCGCCAGAGTTTCCTGTCACTCATGTCCTGTCACCCATGTCACGTCCACCACGTGACTTTGTTGGTATTAATCTCGACCTATGTGCTGCGCACATGTAGATATCCAGGTGCTAAGCACCGTCTTCTGGCGGTCATCTGGAATTCATAGAACCTTAGTTACATACGTAACTCTCGTTCCATATCATGCTAAATGGACTTTTCAGAGCTTTTAACCTTCCTTCAGTGCTGTTGGTGCCTCATATATGTGCCCAAAGTAGTTTATTTTTATTGATTCCTGCAGTTTTTAGCTTGAGAACAGTCTCTATCCTTCTCCTCGGATGAGCAGACGAATGGAGGCAAGTTACACAGCACGCCGTTTCAGCCCCTCCTCCAGGAAGCACTCTGTACCTGTAACATGTTCTCTGAGGAAGCGTGCTGGGAGTGACCGTCTGTACTGGGAGTGCCCTGTGCAGGTAAACATAGTAACCGTCTGTACTGGGAGTGCCCTGTGCATGTAAACGTAGTGACCGTCTGTACTGGGAGTGTCCTGTGCATGTAAACGTAGTGACCGTCTGTACTGGGAGTGACCGTCTGTACTGGGAGTGCCCTGTGCAGGTAAACATAGTGACCGTCTGTACTGGGAGTGACCGTCTGTACTGGGAGTGCCCTGTGCAGGTAAACGTAGTGACCGTCTGTACTGGGAGTGCCCTGTGCAGGTAAACGTAGTGACCGTCTGTACTGGGAGTGCCCTGTGCATGTAAACGTAGTGACCGTCTGTAGTGGGAGTGCCCTGTGCAGGTAAACGTAGTGACCATCTGTACTGGGAGTGACCATCTGTACTGGGAGTGTCCTGTGCATGTAAACGTAATGACCATCTGTACTGGGAGTGACCGTCTGTACTGGGAGTGACTGTCTGTACTGGGAGTGACCATCTGTACTGGGAGTGCCCTGTGCATGTAAACGTAGTGACCGTCTGTACTGGGAGTGACCGTCTGTACTGGGAGTGCCCTGTGCATGTAAACGTAGTGACCTTCTGTCCTGGGAGTGCCCTGTGCATGTAAACGTAGTGACCGTCTGTACTGGGTGTGACCGTCTGTACTGGGTGTGACCGTCTGTACTGGGTGTGACCGTCTGTACTGGGTGTGACCGTCTGTACTGGGAGTGTCCTGTGCATGTAAACGTAATGACCATCTGTACTGGGAGTGACCGTCTGTACTGGGTGTGCACTGTGCATGTAAACGTAGTGACCGTCTGTACTGGAAGTGTCCTGTGCATGTAAACGTAGTGACCGTCTGTACTGGGAGTGACCGTCTGTACTGGGAGTGTCCTGGGCATGTAAACGTAGTGACCGTCTGTACTGGGAGTGCCCTGTGCGTGTAAACGTAGTGACCGTCTGTACTGGGAGTGCCCCGTGCATGTAAACGTAGTGACCGTCTGTACTGGGAGTGTCCTGTGCATGTAAACGTAGTGACCGTCTGTACTGGGAGTGACCGTCTGTACTGGGAGTGCCCTGTGCAGGTAAACATAGTGACCGTCTGTACTGGGAGTGACCTTCTGTACTGGGAGTGTCCTGTGCATGTAAACGTAGTGACCGTCTGTACTGGGAGTGTCCTGTGCATGTAAACGTAGTGACCGTCTGTACTGGGAGTGTCCTGTGCATGTAAACGTAGTGACCGTCTTTACTGGGAGTGTCCTGTGCATGTAAACGTAGTGACCGTCTGTACTGGGAGTGTCCTGTGCATGTAAACGTAGTGACCGTCTGTACTGGGAGTGCCCCGTGCATGTAAACGTAGTGACCGTCTTACCACAATCCTGGTGGAGGGGCTGAGGTCCAGCTGGATGACGAAGCGGTACCTCCGGGCCAGGAAGGAGGCCCTGGTGGAGGGGACCAGCACGTAGGGCTGAGTGGGGCCGCAGGGCTCAGGTTGCCAACCTTTAGGCAAAATACTCAGCAGGTCCAGCTCATTCTCTGAGTGTAACTGAACAGACAGAAGACAAAGGAGGACATGTCAAAGCAGTGTCCCGGCAAGGCAAGTTTATTTATAGAGCAAAAGTCAAGCCACAAAGTGCTTTACACATAACAGAACAATCACAGAAGAAGACATACATAAGCATTTGGGACACCATGAGCACATCCTGGACGCCCCCAGCAGGAACAAACAGGTACTCACACAGCTTCTAAACTCACTGGACAGTAGCATTAAGTAGGCTCCTCCCATCACAGATTTGTTCTTTTTCTATTTAAATATCTTTTTTTTTCATGTTTTAATTTAAAATAACAGAAAGTAAGAAAAAAACATGAAACAGAGAAAAAACTTAAACAATTAAAAACTAAATAGTATAAACAGAGAATATTTGTCCATCATAAATGTCCCATAACCCTGACCCATCAGTCCAGTCTTTAATCATCGGGTCAGTTTGTGCCATTCATTTCTTGTGATGGATTTCTTTGTCAAATGTATGTTCCAGAGGTACTTACAGGGGCCCATGTCAAGGGTCCACGTCAGGGGTCCACGTCAGGGGTCCACGTCAGGGGTCCACGTCAGGGGTCCACGTCAGGGGTCCACGTCAGGGGTCCACGTCTGATTGCATTGCTCTATATTCACACAGGTGACAGCGTTTGCCTCCTGTGGCGCACGTTCTCCTGTGGCGCACGTTGTGTCTCCCGTGGCGCACGTTCTCCCGTGACGCACGTTCTCTCTCCCGTGACGCACGTTCTCCCGTGACGCACGTTCACCCGTGACGCACGTTCTCCCGTGACGCACGTTCTCCCGTGACGCACGTTCTCCCGTGACGCACGTTCTCCCGTGACGCACGTTCTCCCGTGGCGCACGTTCTCCCGTGGCGCACGTTCTCCCGTGGCGCACGTTCTCCCGTGGCGCACGTTCTCCCGTGGCGCACGTTCTCCCGTGGCGCACGTTCTCCCGTGGCGCACGTTCTCCCGTGGCACACGTTCTCCCGTGGCACACGTTCTCCCGTGGCACACGTTCTCCCGTGGCACACGTTCTCCCGTGGCACACGTTCTCCCGTGGCACACGTTCCCCTGTGGCACACGTTCCCCTGTGTGTGGATTTCAGTTTCAGTTTGGATTTCCTTGTGAATAATGAGTCATTTGACCTGGTGTTATGACAAAACGTGACACATTTTTACAACAGAATTCTCCAATGCACTTTTCTTGAGGAAAAAACATTAGGTCTGGAAATGTCTGGTTTGGTCAAATATAATAGAACATCATCTGCAGCAGGTAATTTTATGTTCTGTCCCATCGATTGTAACCCTGTGAATTGTTTCTGATTGTCTAATAAATTTGGCCAATGGTTCCAAATAGAAAGCGAACAGGAGGAGAGACCAGGCACAGCCCTGTCTCAATCCTCTGTCCAGAGTCAGTGGATCTGTCATGTCTAGTCCTAGACCTAGCCTAGCCGCTAGCGTGGCTGGATCTACCTTTACCTGTTTAAGCTGTCATATGTCGAGTCAGAGCCCTGGCTCTTTCTCTGACGACAGGTGCATGAAGTGCAGTGTAGTGGTAGCTTTAGTTGCCAGGGTTACGGAGTTAGAAGCACGGATCCGCTGTTTAGAGGACCTAAAGTCCAGCTATAGGTTTTAGCTTCAGGTGTACCGGACCGCACTATAGGGCGTAGCATTAGCAGTAGCAGGAAGGCCGAGCTCAGCGCCTCAGCGTCTCCCGTGCTGCCGGGACTAGACCAGGAACAGAATAGGGATCAATTTGTGACAGTTCAGAGGGGACATAACGCACCGTGAGCTTCCCGTCTAGAATAGGTTATCTCCCCTCAGGGATCACACGCCCGCTGAACACACTAGAGAATCTCTTGTAATCTGGAGTTCTATTGTCAGAGACGTGAAGCTAACAGCTGCTAGCGTTAGGTGTTACCCGGGGGCCAGAATGGGTGACATCGAAGGAAATCTTAAGATCTTAAAGCAGAGTAGAGAGCGTTTCCGCCGAGTCGTGATTCACGCAGGCGGTAACGATGCCCGGCGGAGACAATCAGAGGTGCTCAAAGTTCAAGCAGCTGCGGTGTGTGAATTGGCGAAGTCGATGTCAGACACTGTAATATTTTCTGCCCAATCGGATCAAAGCTGAACTCTACAGCCGTCTTTCAGCATCAACAGCTGCTTATCTAGATGGTGCCCTCAAAACAACGTAGTCTTTGTTGATAATTGGAGTGCGTTTTGGGGAAAGCCCGGGCTCATACGCAGGGATGGCCCCTCCCACTTCGGAGGGTACATCCCTATTAGTTCAGAATTTGACCGATAGTCTTAGTCGTGTTAAGTGACCATCTTGGGATGAGCCCTGGGCGCAGAGCAGCAGTGTAAGACCCTCCTCTGTCGCTGAACTCCTGCCCGCTCTGTCACATGTGAAGTGTTCAGATTCAAGACAGATAGAGACTGTGTGTGTCCCTCGTGTCCCTCGTACAAATAATGCCAAAAATTCACATCTCAGAAAAACTATTTCAGGCACACACCAAATAACTTAAGGAAAATAACAATCACAAATGACACAAATATACAAATGAATAAACACGTAAAACGTGGACTGAAAATCGCTTTTAGTTAATGAATTAATTAGTGACTATAACATAGATTTTCTAGCTCTAACTGAAACGTGGCTTCAACAAGACGATTATGTCAGACTAAATGAGTCCACCCCACCCACCCATGTTAACCCCACCCAACCATGTAAACCCCACCCAACCATGTAAACCCCACCCACCCTGTTGACCCCACCCACCCATGTTAACCCCACCCACCCATGTTAACCCCACCCATCCATGTTAACCCCACCCATCCATGTTAACCCCACCCATCCTAACCCCACCCACCATGTTACCTGTCACACCTCCAGGAGCACAGAGGTGGTGGTGTGGCAGTGATCTCACACTCAAGTGACTCATGAGCCCTAAAATGAACAATGCATTTCACCCATGTTAAAGCCTCATGTGTCAATCACATTTTTGTTTGAGTTTTGTTCATAGTTATCTACCGACCTCCCGGTCCCAATTCAGAGTTTTTAACAGAGTTTTCTGACTTTATATCAAATTTAGAGTTAGCCTGGGATAAAGTAGTCATATCTGGAGCCTTTAATATCCACGTGAACGTGAGTGATGACTCTCTCAGTAATGCCTTCAGCGCCTTGTTAGACAGCATTGGTTTCACTCAGAATGTAAATAAAGCGACTCACAGTCATAATCACACTCTGGATCTTGTCCTAACGTATGGAATAGAAATTAGTGACCTGATTGTCTTCCCTCAAAACCCTATATTGTCAGATCATTTCCTAATTACCTAATTCAGTTTATTCTTAAAGATCATCAGCCCCAGAATAAAGTTATAATGAAAAGGACAATATCTGAAAAATCAATCTCAAAATTCAAAGAAATAATAGAGTCAATGTCATGTGATCATGTCATGTGATCATGTCATGTGATCATGTCATGTGATCATGTCATGTGATCCTGCTGAGAACAGTTTTAGTCCCAGTTTAAGTGATCAATTTGTTGACTTGACCATGAATTCTCTGAAGTCTGCTCTTGATGTTGCAGCTCCGTTAAAACAGAAGGTCATTAGGTCAAAGCGCCTCCTCCAGGTACAACAAAGAGAGAGTTAGAAAACTAGAGGGATTATTTCGTCGCTCTCACACAGAAGAATCTCTAAAAGCAGGAAAAGTTGCTGCTGTCCTATCAGCAGCTCTGTGTGAGGCCCAAACCAGATACTATTCACATCTAATAGAAGTCAACAAAAGTAACACTACATTTCTTTTCAGCACTGTAGCCATGGTAACAAACTGTCACAGCAGTAGAGCCCTCACTCCCAGCTTCTCTCAGCTCTGATGATTTCCTCCTATTTTTTAACAATAAAATAAAAACAATCAGAGATAAATGAGATGAAATGACTCCCACTATTCGCCCTGAACAAGCCCAAGCTGTAAATCTAACGTCCCATATAAATCCACCTGTAAATTTAGAAATGTTCAGCTGTTGATCAAGAGAGAGAACTTCAGCCCTTATGTCCTCTAAAAGCTCAACTTGTGTCCTAGACCCCATTCCAAGCTCCTCAAAGACATTCTCCCCTTAATTATAGACCCTATCGTAGAAAAAGCTTCAGTTGTAGTCATCTGGACTCAGTTTGAAAAAGTAGACGTTTCGACTCTCATCCAAGAGTCATTGTCAATAACAGAATTTAGGTCGAGAACTCCGATATTAATACTGTTCTGTGGTAAGACCCGCCCATTGGGACCTAAATTCTGTTATTGACAATGACTCTTGGATGAGAGTCGAAACGTCTACTTTTTCAAACTGAGTCCAGATGACTACAACTGAAGCTTTTTCTACTATGGAACACGCCTGGACGAATGAGGGATTACACCGACATATAGACCCTATCCTTACTATAATAAATACTTCAGTAGAAAGTGCTTATGTTCCACATCCTTCAAACATGACGTCATTAAACCTCTTCTGAAAAAGCCTAATCTAGATCCTGACCTATTGTTAAACTACAGACCTATTTATAATCTGCCCTTTGTCTCCAAAATCCTTGAAAAAGTTGTAGTAAAACAGCTTTGTCGCCACCTGCAGGACAATAACTTATTTGAAGTCTTCCAGTCAGGGTTCAGAGCCCACCACAGCAGGGTTCAGAGCCCACCACAGCACTGAAACTGCACTAGTTAAAGTCAAAAACGATTTGTTATTAGCCGCTGATGATGGACTGATCTCAATCCTGGTTCTGACCTCAGCGTTTGACCATCGACCACAACATTCTACTGCAGAGGTTTGAATGTGATGTAGGTGTTGGAGGCCCCGCCCTCAGAGGCCCCGCCCTCAGCTGGTTTAAATCCTATTTATCTGATAGGTACCAATTTGTTAATGTAAATCAGAGCTCCTCACCATGCTCTAAAGTAATTTACGGCGTGCCACAGGGATCAGTACTCGGTCCAATTCTATTTACTCTTTATGTGCTGCCTTTAGGTCACATGATCAGGTCACATGGCATTAACTTCCACTGCTCTGCAGACGACACTCAGCTGTATTTATCAATGAACCTGATCAGAGCGATCAAGTAGACAGACTTAGTGCTTGTGTGAAGGAGATAAAAACCTGGATGACACTTAACTACCTGCTTCTTAACCCTGAAAAAACCGAGGTCATTGTGCTGGAGGTCATTGTGCTGGAGGTCATTGTGCTGGAGGTCATTGTGCTGGAGGTCATTGTGCTGGAGGTCATTGTGCTTGGCCCTAAGCATCTACGAGACGCTCTATCTGAGCAGATAGTCACACTGGACAATGTCAGTGAAGCCTCCAGTTCTACTGTAAGAAACCTCAGAGTCTTATTGGACCAGGAGCTCTCATTTAATGCTCATATAAAATCAAGCTTGTAAAACAGACTATTTCCAAAATCAGAAGAACCCGGCCTAAAAGTGAAGCTGAAAAACGTCTCCTGCATTTATAATGTCTTGATTAGACTGTAACTCCTGCTCACAGCAGGTCCTAAAAGCTCCATAAAAAGCTTTAACTGGTTCAAAATGCAGCAGCAAGATTACTAACAGGAACTAAAAGAAGAGAGCACATTACGCCGGTGCTGGAGTCTCTTCCCTGGCTCCTGTCCAGTTTAGAATTAAATTTAAAATTCTACTCCTGACCTACAAAGCCATAAATGACATGGCCCCTCCCACTTCAAAAATGCTATAGAACCATATCATCCAAACAGAGCTCTTCACTCTCAGAAAGAGTCTCTAAAAGTACTGTAGGAGGTAGAGCATTTAGCTACCAAGCGCCTGTGTTATGGAATCAGCTCCCGGCCCATGTTAAATATGCTGACACAGCCTCTTCATTTAAGTCCAGGCTTAAAACGTTCCTCTTTGAAATGACTTATGGTCAGACCAGTTGGGAACAGAAATATAAACCCACAGCTTCAGCTCCGCTGCCCTAGGAGCAACTGTGCTGGGGGAAGTATGGTAGTCTTCTGACTTATTCTATAAAAAAAAAAATTAAAAAAAAATTGTAATTCCACTTGCAAACTGTTCACCACCTTCTTTTTCTTTTTCTCACTCCTGAGGACCTGTGGACCCAGATGTCCCTCTCCTGGTGAAGTGGTCCGTGCCCCGTGTGGACGGTCCCTCATCTGCCTGAAGAGTGGCTCAAGCTCCAGTCTCCCTCACGTATGTGAGAGTCAGATCTCCCCTTCATCTAGAACTCCTCCAGGTTTATACGTTTTCCCAAGGAGGTTTTTTGTAGTTTTTCCTGGCCGAGAAGGAGGGTCTAAGGACAGAGGACTCTGGGACATCACATCGTCCCTCGCCACCACAGAAATAGCTTGATTCATTTTTCACTGCCGCCTTCAGAGGAAACTGTTGTTGTGATTTTGGGCCTTACAAAAATTAATTGAATTGAATTGAACATTGATTTTTGAATTGAATTCTTGATGTTGGACCATCGCAAAGAGCCCCAATATTTTTTGTAATTAAATTGCTGATTTGAAATGTGTTTAGTAACACTTTAAATACATATAACCAGCTACGGAATCTAATCCTTCTCAGCATCAAAACTAATTATTACATCTTTGTTTAGTTGTGTTTGTATTTGTCTCATTGTGTGTGAGGATCGTCTTATGTCGTCTTGTGTTTGTCGTTTGTCATGAATCCTGTCTGATCTTTGTGGATTCAGTTTGGGAGGATTTGTTCCATTCTTTTGGACATAATTGAGGTGTATAAACGATAGTCCACATTCAAGATAGAAATAGTCTATATGAGGCACAGTCACTCCTTCTCTTCTTTTGGTCTCAGGGACATGATGTCCACGACCCGCTGTAGACTGTTCTACAATGTCATCCCACTCAATTTTAGAACTATGACTATGGGCCTCAGAACTGCAGCCATGGACACAACCAATGGAACATACTTTTGGCGACAAGGAAAAAAAATATACAAATCTTTGTTTGCTATATCATTATTGTACATTTACATGAATTTAAATCCAATAAATTGGAAGTAAAATTATGAAAGCATTGTACATTAGTAATGGTTTAAACTAACTAAAGGGCGTCAGTGAAACTCACCAGTTCAGGTGTAGAGACGGGCCAGATGACTTGGTTTAGTTTCCCGAGAAACCAGGCCAGGCGCACATTCCGAGAGATGCGGTATTCTTCCTTCATCAGCAAAAAGATCTGATCAGCCTCCTTCACCTAAGAAGTAAAACTTTGTCAGTTCCAGAAGCACTTCCACACCCTGAGTTCAAAATGAGCCATCTAACGTTTCTGGTGGAGGGTCCGCCACAGGGGGCTTATCAGCTTTCAAGGACCTGAGAAACTGAAGTTAGATTAATACTACACATGCAGAGAATAAAGGCAGCATGATGAACCACAGGATCATCATGTGCCACAGCAACTATGGCAGTGAAAAAATAGAAAAATGCATTGTGATCTCAATTTGGGTCGATCTGGATGATAAAGCGAGCACATTTAAATCAACAGGTTTACAAGCCAATCCTGTAGCAGTAACAGCACGTGTCACTTGTTAAGGAGAAAGAATAGTCAGGGCAAGCTCGTCTTCTTGGTCTCCTCACATGTCCAAACGCAGCGGGTTTGTTTGTTTTACTTAAATATGCACACTTTGACTGAATGTCCAGTCTCTCCTGCCCACACCCAGCTTCACATCGAGTCATGCACAGGTCTGACAGAAGTCTCGCTGACCGCTCCCACTCAACAAGACCAAGGAGATTATTTTGGACTCATTTGTTGTTGCGGTACAAAAGACAGTCCTTGGCTGGCACTGAAGCACACAGCTCCCTCCTGGAACATAGAAGGCCCCTGAAGCTACGTTCACACTTCTGCGTCCAAATACGCGCCCGACGCCCGAGTTGGACCCGTTTACATCTGAAGGCAGATGCCCTGGACACCCCTGAGGTGTCCAGCGCACATGTGCAGTGGAGGGAATGCTGCGTTTCCCTCTGTAGCTGTGCGATGGAAGAACAAGTGGAGAAAGTGGTTTGGTGCATTCACTTTACAAAGTCCAAAAACAGAGGCACTCTGGACACTCTGGACACCAGCTTCAGTGACTGATTCACCCTCGCTGTGTGAAGGAGACGTTTCACAGTCTGTCCTTCTGCTGCTGTCACACTCTACAACAGGGGTCCCATTGTGTGGATCGCGATCAACCGGTCGATCTCAGCAAGGGTCTGTTTTTAGTGTATATCCTGACATCAGAAGTGAGAGCTCTGCAGCAGCACGAGTGGATCCAGAGCTACAGTCAGCATGTGATTATTGTGGACGCTTTTCCATGAGTTTCAGCAAGAACACAACACCACTGTGTCCACACAGCCACGCTATTAAAGGAGAGAGTCAAGGCAAGAAGCAGGAGGGACATGTCAGTAATCTGATTAGGTCAGAAGTCAGATAATGATCAGATTGTTGGTGTGCATGTAAACCATTGTTTTGTGTAATAAATATGATATAACGTAAACAGTTGTAAACATCAAATACTCGATAGAAGAAGCAGATCATATGCCACCTCTTCATGATATTTCAAGTAGTCTAGTTAGGAGCTCTTTTAGGAGCCGCTGGAGGCCCTTATCACCCCTGACCCCAGCACTGACCCCAGCACTGTGTACTTCCCACATCCAGGGCCAGACTTCCTAAAAGAAAGCTCCAGATGTGGCACAGTATTTCTGCTCAGTCAGTCAATATAAGTCAAATATCAGTCGTAAACCACTAAACACAGAATAAATAAACAGCTAGTGAAGTAGTAGTTAAAGAGTTAAGCCAAACAGAGCAGGTCAGGAGCTCTAAACGTGTGATAACCGAGGGCGGCCATGTAAACACGGGGCTCCGCGGGGCACGTGCACGCCTTTCCCGCGCTTACCTCCGCGTCTGCTCTCTGTGCCATGCCGCCGTCCTCATGCGGGCCCCGGTGTGTGGCTCCCGGTGGCGGTGAAGCGCGGCTATCGGCCCGTGTTTGTCTCAAAGTGTTGTGTGTTTGGTCTGTCCGGCGTCAGCCTCAACTCAGCCGGCTCCATGGACGTCATGACGTCAGTTCCGCGCAGGCACTTTCACAATAAGAGAGATGTTTCCTCGAGTGAAACCAAACCCGGAACCAAACTGAGCCAAACTGAACCAAACTGAGCCAAACTGAACCAAACTGAACCAAACCCTGAACCAAACTGAGCCAAACTCGAGGAAAGATGACGTATTCGTTTAATTAAAGGCCACATCCGGTCTCAGCCGCTGTCACGTGACCACCTGACCTCACCACCTGACCTGACCACGGGGTACGGGCAGCGGTGTTCGTGTGCTGCAGCTGGATCTCAACAGCAGGAGCCACAGGAGCCACAGAAGGGGGACACACGGCGCGTAAGTATGCGGCAAACGGGAGCCTGGAGGCGGGTTAGCTGTGGCGCAAACGGACGTGGAAGATAGTCAGATACAGCATCACGTGACCCCTGAGTGGACAGAGAGGACACTGGACAGATGCAGCGTCACGTGATCCCTGAGTGGACAGAGAGGACACTGTACAGATACAGCGTCACGTGTCCCCTGAGTGGTCAGAGCCGCCTGTGTCTCCATGGACAGGTCAGAGACGCCTGTGTCTCCATGGACTGGTCAGAGACTGCACTGTCCTCACAGCAATAGACGCAAAAGTGAAATACCAGAGTCATAATCAGTAATTGAAGCTAACAATGTTGAATGTTGCTTTTCTGTTACAAGGAAGGAAACAGAGGGAGGAGAGACAGAGGGAGGAGAGACAGAGGGAGGAGAGACAGAGGGAGGAGAGACAGGGAGGAGAGACAGAGGGAGGAGAGACGGAGGGGAGGAGAGACAGACAGAGGGAGGAGAGACAGAGGGAGGAGAGACAGAGGGAGGAGAGACAGAGGGAGGAGAGACAGAGGGAGGAGAGGAGAGACGGAGCTCTGAGGCTCTGTGTTGTGTCGTGGGTTCATAGACAAACCAATGAAAGAGTCACAATTCTAGACAAAGACACTGGTACAAAAAATGCTTTTATTGAATGAATCCAATCCATTTTATTCATATAGCACAGAGCCAGAGGGAGCCAGAGGGAACCAGAGGGTTCCAAAGTGCTTCACAGCAAGGTAAAAGACTACAGAAGCATAAATAGGATAAAAGTAATGAGATAAGATATAAAAACAAAATGAAATAGAAAATTAAATCAAACAAACACACTAAAATCAATGGAATAAAAGTAAACAAAATAAAATAAATAAAAGGTGCTGCCCTCCCAACACATATAAAACATACAATCCACACACTACATGGTGTTAAAAGCCAGAGAAAACAGATGGTTTTAAGAAGCGATTTAAAAAGAGGCAGTGAGGAGGCTTTTATTATGAGGACTGGCAGTTTGTTCCACAGGAGCTGCCGCTGCAAAGGCTCATTCACCTCTGACCTTTAGCCCGTGGCACTGTAAGGAGCTGGTCAGCTGACCTGAGGGAACGGCTGGGAGTGTAGGGGTGTAGCAGCTCGGAGAGGTAAGGAGGGGCAAGACCATTTAAGGCTTTAAAAGTAAATAAAAGAGTTTTAAAATGAATCCTAAAATGAACGGGCAGCCAGTGGAGTGAAGCTAAAATAGGCAAAATGTGCTCATATTTTCTTGTTCCAGTTAAAAGACGGGCAGCAGCATTTTGGACCAGTTGGAGACGAGCAATTGAGGACGTGTGTCCCCCTCAATGAGGGACACACACAACGATTTAGAGGTTAATTTAGACATCTGTGTTGTAATAAATACAAATCTATCGGAAGCATTTGGACGTGTCATATCAAAGTGTGTAAGAAACAGATGAAAGTATCATCTTTGTGACTCTGTTTGTCTCTGTTATTTGCACAGCGTCTCTCCCAAGATAAAAGACCAAACTCTCCTATATCTGATTCTATACTTTGTCCACAAGATGAATTGACTGTTTACATTCATTTCAATCATGACAAATAATCTGATTATTGTTGTCTTCTGTCCTCTTGTGTTTCAGAGACATGAACGGCTTTGCAGTTCTGAGGACCGGGCGGAAGATGCCTCTCATTGGACTGGGCACATGGAAGAGTGAGCCTGGGAAGGTAGGCCTCTGTGCCCCGCCCTCCTCTGCCCCACCCTCCTCTGCCCCGCCCTCCCCTGCCCCGTCCTCCCCTGCCCCGTCCTCCTCTGCCCCGCCCTCCTCTGCCCCGTCCTCCCCTGCCCCGCTTTCCATTGCCCCCCTCTGCCCCGCCCTCCTCTGCCCCGCCCTCCTCTGCCTCGCCCTCCTCTGCCTCGCCCTCCTCTGCCCCGCCCTCCTCTGCCTCGACCTCCTCTGCCCCGCCCTCCCCTGCCCCGTCCTCCCCTGCCCCGTCCTCCTCTGCCCCGCCCTCCTCTGCCCCGTCCTCCCCTGCCCCGCTCTCCATTGCCCCCCTCTGCCCCGCCCTCCTCTGCCTCGTCCTCCTCTGCCCCGCCCTCCTCTGCCCCGCCCTCCTCTGCCCCGCCCTCCTCTGCCTCGCCCTCCTCTGCCTCGCCCTCCTCTGCCTCGCCCTCCTCTGCCTCGCCCTCCTTCCAGCACTGACCACACGTGTGAGTCTCTCTCTCTGCAGTAGACTTGAGTGGTCAGCAGTGGTCATTGTGTGTCCTCAGGTCAAACAGGCCGTGGTGTGGGCCTTGCAGAGCGGATACAGACACATCGACTGCGCCTCCATCTACGGGAACGAGGTGGAGATTGGAGACGCGCTGCAGGAGACGCTCGGGACTGGAAAGGTAAAGTGTCTTTAACCCTGCTCAAGAGACACACAATGAGACAACAACCAATGAGACAACACACAATGAGACAACACACAATGAGACAACACACAATGAGACAACAGCCAATGAGACAACACACAATGAGACAACACACAATGAGACAACACACAATGAGACAACACACAATGAGACAACACACAATGAGACAACACACAATGAGACAACAACCAATGAGACAACACACAATGAGACAACACACAATGAGACAACACACAATGAGACAACACACAATGACACAACAACCAATGACACAACAACCAATGACACAACAACCAATGAGACGACACACAATGAGACAACACACAATGAGACAACACACAATGAGACAACACACATTGAGACAACAACCAATGAGACAACACACAATGAGACAACACACAATGAGAGAACACACAATGAGACAACACACACAGGATATTAAACACAAATAAAACATTCAATCAAATTGACTAATGCATAAAAACACATTTACATCTGAGGCTCGTCCAGAGCTTTAAAATAATTTAAAGGCATAAAATGATTTAACTTCAAAAGTCTGTGTTTTGTTCCACACGAGCCTTAGAGCTGAACCTAAGAGCTGAACCTAAGAGCTGAACCTAAGAGCTGAACCTAAGAGCTGAACCTAAGAGCTGAACCTAAGAGCTGAACCTAAGAGCTGAACCTAAGAGCTGAACCTAAGAGCTGAACCTAAGAGCTGAACCTAAGAGCTGAACCTCAGAGCTGAACCTCAGAGCTGAACCTCAGAGCTGAACCTCAGAGCTGAACCTCAGAGCTGAACCTCAGAGCTGAACCTCAGAGCTGAACCTCAGAGCTGAACCTCAGAGCTGAACCTCAGAGCTGAACCTCAGAGCTGAACCTCAGAGCTGAACCTCAGAGCTGAACCTCAGAGCTGAACCTCAGAGCTGAACCTCAGAGGCCACGCCCCCCTCACCAGGGACGGGACATTGAGAGAGTGACTCATACAAGGACCTGGTGTTCACCTGAACCACAAACTGGACTGGACTCATAACACAGACGCACTGTACAGGAAGAGCCAGAGTCGGCTCTACCTCCTGAGGAGACTCAGGTCTTCAGGAGTGACAGGGCCACTCCTGACAGGGCCACTCCTGACAGGGCCACTCCTGACAGAAGGGCCACTCCTGACAGAAGGGCCACTCCTGACAGAAGGGCCACTCCTGACAGAAGGGCCACTCCTGACAGGAGGGCCACTTCTGACAGGGCCACTCCTGACAGGAGGGCCACTCCTGAAGACCTTCTCTGACTCTGTGGTGGCATCAGCTCCTGTAGGTGTGGCCTGCTGGAGCAGCAGCATCACAGAGAGGGAGAGGAAGAGGCTGGACAAAGCTCCGTCCTGGGCTGTCCTCTGGACTCGGTGCAGGAGGTGGGGGACAGAAAGGGTCCTGGGCTGTCCTCTGGACTCGGTGCAGGAGGTGGGGGTCAGAAGGGTCCTGGCTAAACTCACATCTTTGCTGGACCATGAGTGTCCAATGTATTACAATGCATTGACCACCTGTATTTTAATAACATATTGTGTGTCACTCCAGCCCCTGAGGCGAGAAGACGTGTTCGTCACATCTAAACTATGGAACACCAAGCACCACCCTGAAGACGTGGAGCCATCGCTGCTGCAGAGCCTGAAGGACCTGCGGCTGGACTACCTGGACCTGTACCTCATCCACTGGCCCCACGGCTTTAGGTGAGACCACGCCTTTAGGCGAGCACACGCCTTCAGGTGAGCCCACGCCGCCAGGCAAGCCCACGCTTTCGAGCCCACGCCTTCAGGCGAGCCCACGCCTTCGAGCCCACGCCTTCAGGCGAGCCCACGCCTTCAGACTGAGCAGCACTTTTCAGTGACATGTTCAACTTTGTAGGACATGTACATTTATCATGTTTCCCTCAACATCTAGGGGTGTGAAAAGCTGTTTGCCCCTCCTGATTTCTTATTGTTTTGCATATTGCTGTAGAATACATATATATAATATCACCATAATCTAGAACTGAAAGAAATGCAGCTGATGAACTGTTTTCTACAATTAAGAGGAAAACTCGTTTTCTTTCCAAAGAAGAATGACAATTTGGCTTTAAGATTATTTTTCACCTCTTGCATGCGTTTGTTGAAAGAGTTTATCATCGAACCAAATGCCCAAGTATTTGTAATAGAATAAACAGTCATAAGATTAGATGCTCAATACATATTAAAGCCGCAAGCGGTATCCAACGGCCCTCGTGGGCCACCGGCCCTCGAACTCTGCTCTGTGCAGACGAGACTGTTTTAGCTCCATTTTGAAGGAAGGATGTGGGTGACTATTTCATGCACAGACTCCGCCCCCTTTACCCTTTACAAATGTGTAGTTCTGACATAAGTGACTGTGTGTGTTTGGAGGCGAGGGGAGGAGCCATTTCCCAGAGCAGAGGATGGCGCTCTGATCTACGATGACACGGACTATAAGGAGACCTGGGCGGCCATGGAGAAGCTGGTGGAGAAGGGCCTAGTCAGAGCCATCGGTCTGTCCAACTTCAACAGCCGACAGATGGACGACATCCGCGCTGTGGCCACCATCCTGCCCGCCGTGCTGCAGGTGCGGCCGCTGCACCAGTCACGTGATCTGTAACGTCGTCTCCTGTGTGGGACGTCCAGCCACAGAACCGCCCGATTAGGGATTTAAATGTATGGACAGATGTATATAATATTTAACACAGATGGAGGCAGCGTAAATGAATATGGGTCAAATGTATATATTTAGTGTGATAGTGAAGGTGACCCAGACGTGAAGGTGACCCAGACGTGAAGGTGACCCAGACGTGAAGGTGACCCAGACGTGAAGGTGGTGACCCCGCCCCGTGTTGCTTCTGTGCAGGTGGAGGCTCACCCGTACCTGGCCCAGGAGCAGCTGTTGGCTCACTGTCAGGAGCGGGGCGTGGTCATGACCGCTTACAGCCCTCTTGGCTCTGCTGACCGCGCCTGGAAACAGCCTGACGAGCCCGTCCTGCTGCAGGAGCCGGTCATCAACACACTGGCCCTCAAATACCACAAGTCCCCTGCTCAGATCCTGCTCAGGTCAGAACCGTCTGCTGCTCCTAGTGTTCTCGTGCTTTCTAATTAGTACTTACTTCATTAGTTTGGTGGGATAGTACCTGTGGTCAATATCTGTCATAGTTTTACATCAGTAAAGTAGCAGTTTGTGAGGAAAAATGACAGGAAGTAGAGCTGAGTTCTGAAACCGAATCGCTCTGTCTCATCATCCAAAATGTACCAAAGTGAAGGTGTTACCATATTATACTTGATCAAATACACGTCACACATCCAAATGACACCGTCAACATAAAGGAGTTACCTATGACTCCCTTGTTTTGTCTTGAAGGTGGCAAACACAAAGAGGTGTGGTCGTCATCCCAAAGAGTGTCACCGAGTCCCGAATCCAAGAGAATATTCAGGTACAACGCAACTGTGTCTGTGACGCTGCTTATGACATCATCACCTTCACAAACGGGTGTGGCGCTGTTGTGTGCTGTGTCTGCAGGTGTTCGACTTCACACTGCAGCCAGAGGAGATGGACAGCATCAGTGCGCTCAACCGCAACTGGCGCTACATCGTCCCCATGGTGGAAGTAAGTCTGTTCTCTGTGAATGAAGCTCCAGCTCACAATCACAATAGGTTTATTGCCATTTTCATTGAACACAAACATAGGAACTTATCTCAGCGTTAAAGTGCAACATAAAATAATTAATGATAAAATAATAATAGCAACGTCTATAGAGTCAAATATGGTGTGCATAAATTAAGAATTTACTAATAAAATAAGGTAAAAAATAAACTTGTCTCGAATGCACACAGATATTTACACCAAAATGTACAGATTGTTGGAAATAGTGCAGAAAGTGAACAGTACGTGAAGAGTATTGGGTGAATAATTGTTAAAGTGACAGTGTTTAAGAAGTGTTCATGAGTCCAACAGCCGAGGGAGAGAAACCGTTCTAGTGGAGGAGGTTCTGGTCCTGATGGAGCCTCCTGCCTGAGGGGAGTGGCCTCCAGCCTGAGGGGAGTGGCCTCCAGCCTGAGGGGAGTGGCCTCCAGCCTGAGGGGAGTGGCCTCCAGCCTGAGGGGAGTGGCCTCCAGCCTGAGGGGAGTGGCCTCCTGTCTGGCCTGAGGGGAGTGGCCTCCTGTCTGGCCTGAGGGGAGTGGCCTCCTGTCTGGCCTGAGGGGAGTGGCCTCCTGTCTGGCCTGAGGGGAGTGGCCTCCTGTCTGGCCTGAGGGGAGTGGCCTCCAGCCTGAGGGGAGTGGCCTCCAGCCTGAGGGGAGTGGCTTCCTGCATGAGGGGAGTGGCCTCCTACAGAGATGAAGTCTGCAGCCGATCACCTTCTCAGCAGAGGGCGCTGTAGTCTCTGTTTGTCCCTGGCTGTGGCTCCAGCGTACCACACGGTGATGGAGGAGGTGATGGAGGAGGTGATGAAGGAGGTGATGAAGGAGGTGATGAAGGAGGTGATGGAGGAGGTGATGGAGGAGGTGATGGAGGAGGTGATGGAGGAGGTGAGAATGGACTCAATGATGGCCGTGTAGAACTGCTCCATCATCAGCTTGTCTTTCTTCAGCTGCTGCAGGAAGTACATCCTCTGCTGGTCCTTCTTGATGAGGAGCTGATGGTGGCTCCCACTTGAGGTCCTGGTGATGGTGGCTCCCACTTGAGGTCCTGGTGATGGTGGCTCCCACTTGAGGTCCTGGTGATGGTGGCTCCCACTTGAGGTCCTGGTGATGGTGGCTCCCACTTGAGGTCCTGGTGATGGTGGCTCCCACTTGAGGTCCTGGTGATGGTGGGCTCCCACTTGAGGTCCTAGTGATGGTGGCTCCCACTTGAGGTCCTGGTGACGGTGGCTCCCACTTGAGGTCCTGGTGATGGTGGCTCCCACTTGAGGTCCTGGTCATGGTGGCTCCACCTCCTGTAGACAGACTCATCCCCGTCCCAGATGAGCCCGATGAGGGTAGTGTCATCATGGCGATGAGGGTGGTGTCGTCATGGCGATGAGGGTGGTGTCGTCTGCAAACTTGATCAATTTTACCGAGTCGTAGCTGGAGGTGCAGCAGTTTGTCACAGGGAGAAGAGCAGGAGAGAAAGTACACAGCCCTGTGGAGATCCTGTGCTGATAGTCCCAGTGTCTGAGACATTCTTCTCCAGCCGCACGCACTGACTCTGATCCATCAGGAAGTCAGTGCTCCACCTGCAGGTGGAGTCAGTGCTCCACCTGCAGGTGGAGTCAGTGCTCCACCTGCAGGTGGAGTCAGTGCTCCCCTTGCAGGTGGAGTCAGTGCTCCTCCTGCAGGTGGAGTCAGGCAGGTTGAGCTGGGAGAGCTTGTCCTGGAGCAGAGCAGGAGGTGGTGTTGATCCTGGTGTAGGTTCCCGGGGAGTCCAGGTGCTGCAGGCGAAGTGGAGAGCCAGGTTGATAGTGTCGTTCATGGTTATGGTTGATGGTGTTGGCTCTGTAGGCAAACTGCAGGAGGTCCAGCAGGGGGTCGAGCAGGGGGTAGGTGAAGGACTTGAGGTGGGGGAGGACCAGGCGCTCAAATGACTTCATGAGGCCTTCACAGGTCTGTGGTCATTAAGTCCGGATCACTGGATGTGTGGACTTCAGATCTGTGTTTTCTCTGTAGCTGTTCTACTACTTTGTTCTTTTATCACGGTTTGTATCAATAAAGTGTTACAGTACCACCTACTGTAGTTGTACATGTTCAAAGTATTTGTTTTACGCTGTACAATTTTTAAAAAAGGAGTGAAAGAAAGAGCTTTAGTCTTGTGTCCTCTGGCTGAAGGTTCTTGTGTCGGCAGGTGAAAGGGAAGCGTGTTCCCCGTG
Organism: Eucyclogobius newberryi; assembly: GCF_026437365.1. Taxonomy (NCBI): domain Eukaryota; kingdom Metazoa; phylum Chordata; class Actinopteri; order Gobiiformes; family Gobiidae; genus Eucyclogobius; species Eucyclogobius newberryi. Next base: position 12,147,130 of record NW_027316532.1, on the reverse strand, counting down.
ATGCAGGACACCCGCTCTACCCTTTCAATGACCCGTACTGACCGTGACTGCTGCATCAACACGTGCCTTCCTCTCCAGCTCCACAATCGGATCTGACTGTCACGGATCGAGAGAAAACGCATGAATGCAAAAATATTCTTTTTTCCATAATAAATATTTGTTACTTTGTTCTAGTCCTGTCTAAGTGTCATGTCTCCTGAGGGTTCATGGGAGGAGACAACAGCAGCCAGTTCTTGGTCAGCTTGAAGGATTCTAGGCAGTACGTGGAGAGCCACAGGACCAAGAATACACACTTCTCTCATACTTAAGAATCGTCCAGAAAGACACTTCAAGACGTGATTGTCAAAAAATATTAGTTTATTTGATCAAATATTTGTACATTTTGTTGAAAAGGTAAAAAGTATCAGTGATTCTCTAGCTCAGTGGTTCTTAAACTTTTTGAAGGGACTGAACCAGTTTCATAAGCTCATTCACCAAGCACTTCTTTATTGGAAAAATAAAATACTATTTTTTTCAAATTCAAAACATGGGTATATATTTTCCTGGTGCACAAAATTAACCGTGCATCAACATCACTGTGTGCAAAGAATAAAATCGTCAAAACATGATTTTCACACAAAAACATAATGAATATTGACGTCATGAGTGACTTCTGCTGTTTCTTTCACTGACCAGTTCATAAATGTGACACTCTCATGTCATTTTCTCAACAAAGTCTATTCCTTTTCTTCATTTTTGTGTCCAGCATCTTCGAAAAGGATCGCTCACAAAGATGTTATATTATATTATAGTAGTTATAGAAAAGGACAAGGGAAATGGCCCCAGAGGCTGTTCTTTTTGCCCTTGTGGGGCCAGGCTGGTGCCTGTTCCTTATTACGCCTGGCCCCAAAAGGGCCAAAAGGAATAGGGAACAGGCCCCCAGAGTTTACCAAGACGTTGTCCAGAAAGGTGGGCTTTGATTCAGTCTAAAATATTACGAAAGAAATCACAGGACGTACATCACGACAGTCACAAGTCGCACCAAACTCCAGCAGCACAGACAGGCCAAGCGGGCGTGTCATCACCAACCAGACGAGTCTGATGTGTGTTTTGACCTCCGCCGAACCCCTGAGGTTCCATCGAACCCAGGTTAAGAACCACTGCTCTAGCATAAAAAATGTTAAACACACAATCCTAATATCCTTATGCATATACAAAAATATGGCACACATATTCGCGCAGTGTGGTCATCTTCTGTGTGTGGTCATCTTCTCTGCGTTGTCATCTTCTGTGCGTTGTCATCTTCTCTCTGTGTGTGGTCATCTTCTCTGTGTGGTCATCTTCTCTGTGTGTGGTCATCTTCTCTGTGCGTGGGCATCTTCTCTGCGTGGGCATCTTCTCTGCGTGGGCATCTCTGCGTGGTCATCTTCTCTGTGTGTGGTCATCTTCTCTGTGTCTTCTGGTCAGAGCGAGGCCTGGAGGCTCTTAGTGTCGAGATGGACTGGAAAACAACAAATAAACTCAATTTAGTTCGAATTCACAAAGACGCTTGATTTGACTAATAATCCCTGATAAACCATGACACACGGCTCGTCCTCGTTGATGACAGTGTTTTAGAACTCTACTTCCTGTATTTTTCTTCTTTTATTGTTCAGTTTTTCCTTTACAAACGCCCACCGCCGCTGCAAAACTCGACTTTACGATCAGCATTTGACCCTCTTAATCCCAAAGAGGAAGAAAAAAGGACAAGTCTAGTTTGGGAGCATTTCTGTGTGTGAGGACAAGTCCTGATCTCGTCCTCAGGCGTCTCCATAATATTTCAAGTTTGGACTGGATTTTGCTGGACGTTGCCGCAGAGCAAAAGTAACACGAAAACCCTCTGACTAATAATTGGTTTCGACCTATTTTCAAAGACACTTGACACTCAAAACTAAGCAGCGTCTTTGATGAGTCACTGCAATATTTCAATACATGAGCCAACAACAAATTATTATCATTTTCAAGTCCAGGTGGAGCCACGAGCTTGTCACAGATGTAAGATGATGCAGCAGTGTCTCCCTGCATCTGTTCAGTTCTCCCTGCATCTGTTCAGTTCTCCCTGCAGCTGTTCAGTTCTCCCTGCAGCTGTTCAGTTCTCCCCGCAGCTGTTCAGTTCCCCCCGCAGCTGTTCACTCCTCCCTGCAGCAGTTCACTTCTCCCTGCAGCTGTTCAGTCCAGTCCTCCCTGCATCTGCCAGTCCTCCCTGCAGCTGCCAGTCCTCCCTGCAGCTGTTCAGTCCTCCCTGCAGCTGTTGCCTCGCACGTCTCCACAAAAGTCTAGATTCAGTTCAAAGAAAGAAAACTAAATGAACCAGTGGATCAGTAAAAGCAGAGTTAGAATGACACTTTGCATTGCTCCTGCTTTAGGGTCTGTGGCCCCCACAGAGAGGGGCCGGAGAGAGGCCGGAGAGAGGCCGGAAAGGGGGCCGGGGAGGGGCCGGAGAGAGGGGCCAGAGAGAGAGGCCGGAGAGGGGCCGGAGAGAGGCCGGAGAGAGGCCGGAGAGAGGCCGGAGAGAGGCCGGAGAGAGGCCGGGGAGGGGCCGGGGAGGGGCCGGAGAGCGGGGCCGGAGAGCGAGGCCGGAGAAGGAGGTCCAGCTATCTTTGTGCCAGTGCCTCTAACTTTGACTCATTATTATTATTATTATATAGCTCCTTATTAACTCCTCACATACTTCAATGATCGTGAATATTCATTTGTCTCTGAAGGACAGAACGTGAGCTCCGCCCTCTGAAATACTGAGTACCTTTAGCGTGTCCTCCAGAGTAGTGTATCTGTAGTTGGGGGGCCCCAGGCCCCCAAGGGCCTGAGTGTGGTGCTCCTGAGAGCTGTTGATGAAGTGAGAGGTCAGGGCCAGCTGCTGCCTCAGGCTCTCCACCAGGAGCCCCATGGAAGGACAGGGGCCACCGTGAGCAGCTGCAAGGACAGAAGGACAGGGGCCACAGTGAGCAGCTGCAAGGACAGAAGGACAGGGGCCACAGTGAGCAGCTGCAAGGACAGAAGGACGTCAGCAAGAGTTAGTATACATCTGAGGTACTACGAGTACCTCAGATCAGTAACGATACTTTTCAGTGACAGACCGTGTTACCATGGAGACGCAACGCTCAGATTAGGAAACAGCCAAATGATGTTAGAGCTTTGACGTAAAACAAGTGTGACTACGGTGATGGTAGCTCAGTGATGGTAGCTCAGTGATGGTAGCTCAATGATGGTAGCTCAGTGGTTAGAGCACGTGGTCACCGTTATGATCAGTCTGCTCCAGGGCAGTTGTGGCTTCTATTGTTTTTATTTAAATTATTTTGCTCTACTTATAATTATACCAGATTTAAGTATTATTCATTATCTGTGAGGAAGAAAGAGCCGATCGCCTGGCAACCCAAGTCCTCCAGTACAAATATATATATATATATATATATATATATATATATATATATATATATATATATATATATATATATATATATATATATATATATATATATATATATATATATATATGGGTTTAATTTGATAACCTGGTCTCGGCTCAACATTGTGAGACATGGCGAGCTAGCCAGTGCGCTGCTGTGCACATGGCGAGCTAGCCAGTGCGCTGCTGTTCACAGAGCTCTTTCCATAAACTGTGCATCCAAATGATCAAGTGACTTTCTATAAGTCCTGTGATGGACAGTTTAACTGTAAACTCCACACTCACACCAAACTGCCTCGTCTAATGCTAATGAATGAAATTGATATTTATATTGATAATATATATTGACTTTTCAAAAATGTGTGTTGTTAGACTGACCAGGCAGGTGAAAGGTTTGTCCGGCGGGGTCTTTGGAGGCCTTTGCTAGGAGCGCGTCGGGCTGGGGCAGAGGGCTGTTGGGTTGGGACGTAGCTTCAGGAGAGCTGGGGTCAGAGATAGTGGCTCTGGAGAACGTGTTAGAGTAACTGGACTGTGAGCGGGGAGAAGGGGGCTGGCCGCTGTCCTGGGAGGGGCCCTCTGAGGGGCTCTCAAAGTCAGTGGGGTATTCAACCTCCTCAATCTCCTCCTGCAGCTCCTCCTCAGGCACCTCCTCCTCCAGCTCCTCCTCAGGCACCTCCTCCTCCAGCTCCTCCTCAGGCACCTCCTCAGGCTCCTCCTCAGGCACCTCCTCAGGCACCTCCTCCTCCTGCAATTAATACATATCAAATTGGCCGTTGAAGGAAATACAATATACTCCAGCACAAACAGAAGTCTTCAGACTCCCACAGGGACCATCAGCTGTGATCATACTGTACTAGAAAGGATCTGTACTAGAAAGGATCTCCAATTTAATTTCCCAAAAGGCTAGAATTTAACGTTGTTGTTTTTTAGTTGATTACTTCTATTCTACGGTGAGAGTTCTTAACTTTGAACCAGATCGAGATGGATAAATATAAAAATACATAGTGACTGAAGGCTTCTAATATAAATCCTTCTTTGACATTTAGATTGAATAATGACCATGTCTTTGTGTTGGAATCTGTATAATCCAGATACTGTAATGATTATGAAGATAAGATTTAATTAGATGTTAAGATAGTTAGCTGAAGAAGCTCAAGTCTTTCCAGCCCAGACCTTTAACACCAGAGCTGCAGGTCCCAAGTCCTCCAAGTCCACCAGGTTCATCCTGAAGTCTGTGGAGCAAAACAGAGATTTTGTAAATGTGAAATGCACAATATGACCAAGGTCTGCAAACATTTTTTTATTTATATTTTTATATTTTTATATATATATATATATATATATATATATATATATATATACATACACACACACACACACACACACACACACACACACTCCTAAATTAGCAAACATAGATAGTAAATGCTAAGTGATTATAGTAGTTGTGGTCTCCAGGTATCACGCACACCTTTTACTTTTTCAATTTAACCCTTTGTAGATTTTTAAGGAATATTTTTCACTCACACACACACACACACACACACACACACACACACACACACACACACACACACACACAAATCCCATTATGATTTATTTTTTATAAATTTAATTTGGTGCATTACTTATATATTAATTATATGTTTTAAATGAGACGTTTGTATTGAAAAAGTCTCATTCGTCGGGACTTTCGAGGGCCCCCATTTAAGAATAAAATCCACATAGATTATAATTTTTCTCTACTTTCAAAACTCAGATCTCTTCATCTACTTGACATGTACAAACTTCATTAATATGATTCCTATTTTATTTTTAACTTTGAATGACCATAGAGCATTAAAAGTACAACCCGAGTGAACAATAAAGTTGTTGTTTTTTAAATATATTTTCAAAATTAAAAAAGTCAACTTGAAAACTTAAGCTTGAATGTATTAGAACATGAGGCCAGTAATATAGATGAACAGAAGAATTCATACTTCATGAGAAGCGAGACGTTTGTCCGTGCACCTCTGGCTGGTTCTTGACACATCATCTGAGCAGAAGATGGTTGGTCAGGGCCGTCCTTCAGTGGGCTCTGATTGGCTTCTCAAACTTACACATAAATCTCATTCTCAAAACTGTTGAAAGTATTTGTTGGGTGATGAGAGCAGCCTCTTTCTCTCTCTCGCACGTCTAATGTTGGTCCAAAGGTAAAGCTTGTCTATGAGTTCAGCCCAGACACTGTGACCCTGTGACTCCCCCTGTGGCCCCTGTGACTGTACCCCTGTGGCCCCTGTGACTGTACCCCTGTGGCCCCTGTGACTGTACCCCTGTGGCCCCTGTGACTGTACCCCTGTGGCCCCTGTGACTGTCCCCCTGTGGCCCCTGTGACTGTCCCCCTGTGGCCCCTGTGACTGTCCCCCTGTGGCCCCTGTGACTGTCCCCCTGTGGCCCCTGTGACTGTCCCCCTGTGGCCCCTGTGACTGTACCCCTGTGGCCCCTGTGACTGTACCCCTGTGGCCCCTGTGACTGTCCCCCTGTGGCCCCTGTGACTGTCCCCCTGTGGCCCCTGTGTGGACACATAGCTCTGCTCAGAGACAAAACAAGTGAACCTTCTTATTGGCCGTCACAAAGGTGGCTGCTGATATTTTTAGATAAATTTACCAAAAGTTTTCAAGTTCCCGCTTTTATTTTGAAAATGCACCATTTTTGTACGTTTTATTGTTCACTCTGAGTTTATAAAGGTCTTATGAAGTAAAATATTTTCCGGCCATTCAAAACTGCGGACCCTCAAGGATCCTAAAGGTGACAAACGTATAATTTACCCATATTTTTATTATTCTGAATTCATTACATATAATATCTTAATAATATTTTAATTTTGGAAATATGTCTTTTATTTTTTATTATTAGTGTAGTGTACTGTAAAAAGTGCCTTATAATCTAAAAAGTAAGCACCTTATATACACAGTGTATAGCTGTATGTATAGATAGTACATAATAAATAGATGAAGAGAATACAAAAATATGATTTTATGGCCATTTAAAAGTCCCCAAGGTGACTTTTTTAAGGATATATTTGTTGGGTGCATAAGTACAACGAATGTCTTACGTCCAGTGTCCGAGCGGTCACTGTTGGACTCCTCCAAAGGAAAGAGCTCCTCCAGAGAGCGGACATCACCACATGCAGAGCCCACAGAGGAGGACAGAGAGAGGGGAGAGGGGGACACACATGGGGGACATGAGGACAGGCATGAGGGAGACAGGCTGGACTGAGGCTGTGCAGGTGAAGTGTCCTGTGGTGACACTGGACAGTGGTGGAGCTCTCTGGAGCGAGGAGCTGGACAGGTCACAGAGTGTCTGCTGTTTGACTCCTGCAAGAAAACATCTGTACAATGTTGAACCAGTAAAACCTCTGACTCTGCCTCAGTTTGTCCCGAGTCACATACCTGTGCGCTGTCCTCTGATGGACCAGAGTGTCCCCCAGTGTCACCGACCAGAGCAGCCTGAGGTCTGCTCTTTACAAAGTGACGCGGCTCAGTCCCGGGCCGGGCGGAGCTGGGTCGGGTGGGGCTGGGCCGGGTGGGGCTGGGCCGGGTGGGGCTGGGCCGGGTGGGGCTGGGCAACATGGCCTGCCCCTCTGTGAGATTTTGCACATTTCTCTGTTCTGCTCTGAAAGGACTTTTTCCAAAGCGGTGTTCTATCTGGGCCAGTCTGCTGAGAGCAGCGCTCTGCGAGGTCAGTGAGGTCAGCACTGAGCAGGACACAGCTCTGTCCAGCAGAAAACACACAACACAAACAGCTTTACCCTGAAGACTCTTCTGTGCAGGATGAAGCACAAACTACCATGGTAAGAGCACTTGGAGAGCAGAGGTTTCATCTCCCGCTCAGGGCCCCGCTGCAGGGGCCCGCTGCAGGGGCCCGCTGCAGGGGCCCGCTGCAGGGGCCCGCTGCAGGTACAGGAGCCCCTCAAACAGAGGAGCTGTATACTGCGCTGTGTTTCAGTTTTGTGTATGATTGACATAAAACAGCACTAGAATCATAACGTGCTCCTCTGAGCTTCACAGACGTGTCACTCCCAGACGGGGCCTCCAGCACAAATATGATATAATATATTATAATATGCTCCATTTCACTGGACTTGGACTCAAACCATAGTCTTTAACCACGAGGGCAGTAACTGCAGTGACTTAGAGTCTAGTATGAAATCTTTGCTAGAGCATTTTTAAAATCAGCCATTATTTTCAATATCAAAGGCAATAAATGAGTATTTCATAGATAGTATATTTGCTGTACCTCTCTTTGGACGGGTCGAGAGCAGCAGCAGAAGGTCTTTTTAAGAACCGAGTGGCTCCAGAGTCCAGAGGGGTCAGAGGGGTCAAATGTGGAGCGACCTGCCCATAAGAACAGACAGTTTATGGTCAGAGCCGGTCAGAGACTCACATGTCCGTTTATTCTCCACAAACACATGTGAGGGCTCTTGTCAGGCTGTGCTCTTTGCTCTGGCAGCACATTTACAGAGAACACACCAACCTCCGGAGCCTGGGGGCCCTCAGGAGCCTCGGGGCCCATGCGTCCCGGGACGGAGCTCAGCGACGACACACTCAGGTCGGACAGGAGCTCAGGGGACATCTGGGAACACTGTGTTTATTACAAAGAGAATTCCCTTCGTAAAGTACCGCGGTGAAGTTAGTTTCACGTTGGACGTCGTTGGACATTCGCCTCCGCACTCAGAGGTCCCGCTTCCTCTGAGTGTGCCCCGCCTGCAGTAGCTCGACGCGGGGAGCTGTGCGCTGAAGTGCCGCTTGGTGCGCCAGTTAGGGACCGTCTCTAAAGTACCTTTTGTTTAAAAATGTGTTTCTTAAAAAATATCAAACGTATTTATATTTAAAAAAAATAAAAAAAATAACATTGAGCATGAATCCAAGTTGCTAATCCTTGATGCCATAGTCCTTTTGGGCTAAAAAATTAACCCTTTGTAGATTTTTAAAGAATATTTTTAGTCAAAAAACAAGGATTACTTTCAATAGCTCCTAAATTAGCAAACCTAGATAGTAAATGCTAAGTGATTATAGTAGTTGTGGTCTCCAGGTATCACGCACACCTTTTACTTTTTCAATTTAACCCTTTGTCGATTTTTAAGGAATATTTTTTGTCAAAAAACAAGGATTATTTTCAATAGCTCCTAAATTTGCAAACCTAGATAGTAAACGCTAAGTGATTATAGTAGTTTGAGTCTCCAGGCATCACGCACACCTTTTACTTTTTCAAATTAACCCTTTGTAGATTTTTAAGGAATATTTTTCGCCAAAAATCAAGGATTCTTTTAGCAGTTAGCAAACACCGTAGAGTTGTTGAATTGACTGATGAACGGTCAAGGAAACGGCCTGTGTTACTGGACCCTGGACCACAGAATGTCAGCAGAGCTTTGAGGCCTTAAAAGCCAAGCTCACCACGGCCCCCGTACTTTGCCTACGCTGACTTCTCCCTCCCATTCATTCTGGAGGTTGGTGCAAGTCATGCTAGATTGGGGGCAGTGCTCTCCCAGGAGCAAGAAGGGAAGGTGCGACCTCTTGCGTACGCCAGTCGAGGGCTGCGCCCGACTGAGCGCAACATGTCCAACTACAGCTCCATGAAGCTAGAGTTGTTGGCCCTTAAGTGGGCCCTGACTGAGAAATTCAGGGAGTACCTGCTAGGCCACAAATGCGTGGTCTATATGGACAACAATCCCCTGAGTCATCTCTCCTCAGCCAAACTGGGAGCTGTTGAGCAGCGCTGGGCAGCCCAGTTAGCCTCTTTTGATTTTGAATTAAAATATCGTTCAGGTAAGTGTAACCAAAATGCTGACGCTTTGTCTCGCCTTCCTTACAGGAAGTGGCACCGGGTACTTGGGGCACATGTCTGCCTGGGCAGTTAAAACAAGCCCTACAAGGAGTGGTTACACAGGCAACACAGTCCCTTGTGACTTTTCTACCGCAAGTTGCCCCTGCTGACCTCCGCGAGCTTCAGCAGTCTGACCCCGCCATACAGGAGATCCTGACCTTTTGGCAACAAAATCGACAGCCCACTCGTGAAGAGCGACGAGCCCTCTCTTCGACTGCCCTCTTAGTGCTGGCCCAGTGGGACCGCCTGGTAGAGTTAGAGGGGCTTCTGTATCGGCAGGTGTTTTGTCCTGACGGTGGTGGGGCTGTGTATCAACTCCTTCTGCCTAAAGCTTTGGTCCAGAATGTCCTCACCCAGGTCCATCAGGAGCATGGACACCAAGGAATAGAGAGGACTCTGGCCTTGCTGCGTTCCCGGTGCTATTGGCCAGGTATGTCACGGGAGGTAGCCCAATGGTGCCAGGCTTGCGAGAAATGTCAGCATGCAAAGGACAACCAATCGGTTCCTCACGCCTTTATGGGCAACTTACTGGCTTCACAGCCAAACGAGATCCTTGCAATCGACTTTACCCTGTTAGAACAGACCTCCACAGGTCTGGAAAACGTGCTGGTCATGACTGACGTTTTCAGCAAATACACACTTGTAGTTCCAACCCGCAACCAGCACGCTTCCACTGTGGCGCAAGTCCTGGTCACAGAGTGGTTCGCAAAGTTCGGTGTGCCGGCACGCATACACTTCGACCAGGGACCAAACTTTGAGAGCACTCTCATCCAGCAGTTGTGTAAGCTGTATGAGATTACAAAGTCTCGTACTACTCCGTACCACCCAGCAGGAAATGGACAGTGTGAGCGGTTCAATCGAACGCTTCACAATATGTTGCGTGCTCTTCCTGCATCCCGTAAGAGGGACTGGAGTGGTTGCTTACCCCAGGTGCTCTACGCATATAACACCACTCCCCACCAGTCCACGGGTGAGTCTCCATTCTTCCTGATGTTTGGGCAAGAACCACGTCTGCCTATTGATTTATTGTTGGGGAGGGTGCAAGACCCCGTGGGGGGAAGTGTGCATGAGTGGGTGAAAAGAGCACCAGATGCGTCTTCAGGTGGCTTTCGACGGGGCAAGAGAAAGATTGCGCCTGGCGGCCTCACGCAGAAAGGCAAATCATGACCAACGGGTCAGAGATGTGCCATTTAAGGAAGGCCAGCTGGTGCTACTTCGTGATTACAGTGCTAGGGGTCGTCGGAAGACCCAAGACCTGTGGGGCCCTCAACCTATGTTGTCCTGCAAGCCCCAAGGGAAGATGGTGTGGTGTAAACGGTGGCTCCTGTGGATCAACAAACCAAGGTAAAAAGGGTCCACCGATCCCTGTTGAAGGCCCTGCTTTGCAGTGGCTCCCCTGCCACTGTCCCTGGTGTGAATCCTCCGGATGCACCTGTAGCACCAATCATAGATGGATAGAACAGTCATTTGAGGATGATTTGTTTTTACAGCCGCCGGTGCGGCAGCCAACAGTTGTGACCCAAAACTCCTCTCACGTCCCATTACACGTGCCGAGTGCTCAAGAACCATTAGTTGCTCTCCCCACCGTGGTCACTGACCAGGCTCCGCCAGCAATTGACCCTGTGGCCAATCCTGGCTTCAGCGAGGCATCTGTACGCTAGTCCACTCGCACGGCCGCTGGCCAACACCTAAATCCCCACCGTATTCCAAGGTCCCTAGTTGAACAACCATCCGGCCAAGGTGCTCCTGTGTCATCCTCCAGGCTGACACAAGCAGTTTTTAGGCCTTGGTGTTAAGTTGTGTTTCATCGTCGGGGCGACGATGCATTTCGGGGGGGTGGAATGTGGCAAGATGGGCTGTGGAGGCCTGTGCTGAGGGTACACTTACCTGCCGCTCCGTGGCGCTCAGCTGGCAGACTATTTAAGCGCGCCCTCCTCATCCGCCTCTCGTTTCGCCCACACGCTCTTCCGGGCCTTGATTGTTGGCCACTCCGTCCTCCATTCCAGGTAATGACAATCCCGCGGCTTCGATTCATTCATTTCACAAATTCATGAATTAAATTCTTCCGGTAGTGCCGCTGCAGTGCCACAGGCACCCATAATCCAGTCCGGGGCTCTGGCAAATCACCTCGCAGGTAATGAACGCCCAATTCTCCTCAGTCATTCAGTTTCAACGCTCCTAAATCCCGGTTTGCCGCAGATACACCGGTCAAGTACACCCGTTTGGCTTTTAACGCCTTGTCCGTGACTACGCGCCGCAGATTGCGGCGAAGGCGCTGTTGTGCGGCAACAGCTGGCCAACGTTGCGTGCGCTGGTCCACTCAGTTTGGACGCAGCCTTTGGTGTGGAGCGATCCCATTGAGCAGCTAAGGAAGTATCGTACGCTACTCCGTCAACCATGCCCGGTATGTGCCGTGAATTTATTTAGATCAGTTTCGATCTGGTAATATTGCAGGTCTCCTGTGGTGGTCCGCAGCGGCTTGGGCACGCCCCCCTCTGCTGTTTTGTTCCTTCTTGGCATCTTTTTGTTTTGTTCCTGCTCTGTTCTGCTCCTGTATTGTGCCTATTTTGCCGTCCTGTTTTGTCCCTATTTTGTTCTTATTTCGCCTACTATTATAATAACTTGGGTTTGACTTTCTAGGTTTGCTAACTTAGTAGCTATTGAAAAGAATCCTTGTTTTTTGACAAAAAATATTCTTTAAAAATCTATAAAGGGTTAAATTGAAAAAGTAAAAGGTGTGCTTGATACCTGGAGACCACAACTACTATAATAACTTGGGTTTGACTTTCTAGGTTTGCTAACTTAGGAGCTATTGAAAAGAATCCTTGTTTTTTGGCAAAAAATATTCTTTAAAAATCTATAAAGGGTTAAATTGAAAAAGTAAAAGGTGTGCTTGATACCTGGAGACCACAACTACTATAATAACTTTAGGTTGACTTTCTAGGTTACCTGATTTAGGAGCTTTTGAAAAGAATCCTTGTTTTTTGACAAAAAATATTCTTTAAAAATCTACAAAGGGTTAATTTTTTTTGCCCAAAAGGACGATGGTATCTAGGATTAGCAACTTGGATTCATGCTCAATGTTGTTGTTTTTTTTGTTTTTTTTATAAATATGTTTGATCTTTTTAAGATAACAAACGGTACTTTAGAGACGGTCCCTAACTGGCGCACCAAGCGGCACTTCAGCGCGCAGCTCCCCGCGTCGAGCCACTGCAGGCGGGGCACACTCAGAGGAAGCTCCAGCTCAAGTTGCGGAGGCGAATATCCAACGTCCAACGTTAAACTAACTTCACCGCGGTTCTGAAAGTCACATTCCAAACATCCTACCCGCGGAGGGGCCAGCGCTGGGGGGCCCCCGTGTGCCGCTCCGCCTCTGCGGGACGAGAGCACCTCCTGGGCCCGCTCCAAAGCCGAGCTGCGGCCCCTGACCAGCTCCGGAGCCGAGCTGGGGCCCCTGACCCGCTCCGGAGCCGAGCTGGGGCCCCTGACCCGCTCCGGAGCCGAGCTGAGGCCCCTGACCCGCTCCGGAGCCGAGCTGAGGCCCCTGACCTGTCCGCTCTTCCACATCCTCTTCACAAACAGTGTCTGACACAAACACCACGGGACATCACGGCACCGCGGTGAGGCCCCGGGGAGCACAGGTCCATGGCCCGGGCTGGACTTCTTATGCTTTCACGGGAGTTGCGCGTTCCGTTTCCATGAGAACCAAACCCGGGAGCCAAGATGGCCGCCGGGGCTTCTTCTCATGCTTCTTCTTCTTCTGCTTCTTCTTCTTCTTCTGCTTCTTCTTCGGTTATTCCGACACAGGCGGTGCAGGTACAGCACAATACTGCCTCCTCTGGTCAGTATAGACTTTATACTCTAGAGCAGGTGGTGAGCCCCCCTCAGGCCATAATGACCCCACAGCCTCAAGAAATGATAAAGTGTCATATTTATTATTATTTATCGTCAATGAACAAACAGGAACTTTATGATTCGTGCAACATAAACAATAAAACAATGAATAGGTCAAAAGAGAAACAATTTAAATCTATTATGGGATGAAAATAACAAAAAGCTATCAGATATATAAAATAAGAATACAATTAAAAAATAGGCTTAATATGTACACAAATTTACAGTTGTACATGAGTTTCCTCCGGCGTGTGGCTGGGCGCTCCCTTAGAGATAAGGTGAGGAGCTCGGCCACACGTGGGGAGCTCGGAGTAGAGCCGCTGCTCCTCCAGCTGAGGTGGCTCGGGCATCTGTTCCGGAGCCTCCTGGGCGCCTCCCTCCTGCCTGAGGGGAGTAGCCTCCTGCCTGAGGGGAGTGGCCTCCTGCCTGAGGGAGTGGCCTCCTGCCTGAAGGGGGTGGCCTCTTGCCTGAGGGGAGTGGCCTCCTGCCTGAGGGGAGTGGCCTCCTGCCTGAGGGAGTGGTCTCCTGCCTGAAGGGAGTTGCCTCTTGCCTTAGGGGAGTGGCCTCTTGCCTGAGGGGAGTGGCCTCCTGCCTGAGGGGGGTGGCCTCCTGCCTGAGGGGAGTGGCCTCTTGCCTGAGGGGAGTGGCCTCCTGCCTGAGGGAGTGGCCTCCTGCCTGAGGGGAGTGGCCTCTTGCCTGAGGGGCCTCTTGCCTGAGGGGAGTGGCCTCCTGCCTGAGGGAGTGGCCTCCTGCCTGAAGGGAGTGGCCTCTTGCCTGAAGGGAGTGGCCTCTTGCCTGAGGGAGTGGCCTCCTGCCTGAAGGGAGTGGCCTCTTGCCTGAAGGGAGTGGCCTCTTGCCTGAGGGGAGTGGCCTCCTGCCTGAGGAAGTGGCCTCCTGCCTGAAGGGAGTGGCCTCTTGCCTGAGGGGAGTGGCCTCCTGCCTGAAGGGAGTGGCCTCTTGCCTGAGGGGAGTGGCCTCCTGCCTGAGGGGAGTGGCCTCCTGCCTGAGGGAGTGGCCTCCTGCCTGAGGGGAGTGGCCTCCTGCCTGAGGGGAGTGGCCTCTTGCCTGAGGGGAGTGGCCTCCTGCTGCCTGAGGGGAGTGGCCTCCTGCCTGAGGGCGTGGCCTCCTGCCTGAAGGGAGTGGCCTCTTGCCTGAGGGGAGTGGCCTCCTGCCTGAGGGGAGTAGCCTCCTGCCTGAGGGGAGTGGCCTCTTGCAGAGATGAAGTCAGCCGATCACCTTCTCAGCAGAGGGCGCTGTAGTCTCTGTTTGTCCCTGGCTGTGGCTCCAGCACATGGTGATGGAGGAGGTGATGGAAGAGGTGAGAATGGACTCAATGATGGCCGTGTAGAACTGCTCCATCATCAGCTTGTCTTTCCTCAGCTGCTGCAGGAAGTACATCCTCTGCTGGTCCTTCTTGATGAGGAGCTGATGGTGGCTCCCACTTGAGGTCCTGGTCATGGTGGCTCCCACTTGAGGTCCTGGTGATGGTGGCTCCCACTTGAGGTCCTAGTGATGGTGGCTCCCACTTGAGGTCCTAGTGATGGTGGCTCCCACTTGAGGTCCTGGTGATGGTGGCTCCCACTTGAGGTCCTAGTGATGGTGGCTCCCACTTGAGGTCCTGGCGATGGTGGCTCCCACTTGAGGTCCTGGCGATGGTGGTGCAGAGGAAGTGGAGGGAGTCTGAGATGGTGAGGGGGGCTGTGTCTTCTGGGCGTTGTACTCCAGGTTGTTTCCGCTCCACCTCCTGTAGACAGACTCACCCCCGTCCCAGATGAGCCCGATGAGGGTGGTGTCGTCATGGTGATGAGGGTGGTGTCGCACGCTGCAGACAGTCACACACTGCAGACAGTCGCACACTGCACAGTCACACACTGCAGACAGTCGCACGCTGCAGACAGTCGCACACTGCAGACACACACACAACGCAGACAGTCACACACTGCAGACAGTCGCATGCTCCAGACAGTCGCACACTGCACAGTCGTACGCTGCAGACAGTCGCACGCTGCAGTCGCACGCTGCAGACAGTTGCACATTGCACAGTCGTACGCTGCAGACAGTCGCACGCTGCAGACAGTCGCACACTGCACAGTCGTACGCTGCAGACAGTCGCACGCTGCAGACAGTCACACACTACAGACAGTCACACACTACAGACAGTCGCACACTGCACAGTCACACACTACAGACTGTCGCACGCTGCAGACAGTCGCACGCTGCACAGTCACACACTACAGACAGTCGCACGCTGCAGACAGTCGCACGCTGCACAGTCACACACTAGACAGTCGCACGCTGCAGACAGTCAACCGGAGGAGCTGCTTTGATCTAACACCAATAAATGTGAAGCGTCACTTATTGTCAGTGTAGCCCCAATAATGACTCCAGTAACGGGTTTAAACATTCAGCCGCGCCTATTGGGGCTTACAGCACGCTCTGGCTCTTAGTTTGTCATTCCAGCTGGGGCCAGTGCAGGGGCCAGTGCAGGGGCCAGGGCAGGGGCCAGGGCAGGGGCCAGGGCAGGGGCCAGTGCAGGGGCCAGTGCAGGATCGCTCTGTAAAACAAGGTGATAAACATCATCTGTAGGCTTATCATTCACTCTCAGATCTGCCTGCTGAATGTCCTGCCTGATTCTTTGTGCTCTGTGTGTTTCATTAAGACCGACACTCATGAACTGTGATGATTTTATTAATGAATATTAATGATTTAACTTATAAATGGGACAATAAACACTTTGTATAGTTTCATAAGAGATCAAGTTTCTTGTCTCCTATTCAGCCAGTTTTACAAACCTGTGTCCTTAAAATAATTTTATTTTTCCTGGTTTATCCAGTGTTGGTTACTAAGTCACATTTGTTCTAATTTAGTTTTCCAGACTCGTCAAAAAGACAATCAAAGACTGTAGAGCGTTCGCTGGACTGGAGTGGAGTGGACTGGAGTGGAGTGGACTGGAGTGGACTGGACTGGAGTGGCAGAGCTGCAGCCAGTGGAATGTTCTGCCGTCATCAGCAACTTTTACAGATTCAACTTCTCCAAGATGATAATGTCTTGCTAAATTTGCTATTTCGTTGGTCCTTCCTTTGAAAATAGTCACATGGGAGAAGTGTGACTCAGTAAATACATTTATCAAAAAAAAAGATAAGTCAAACGAGTCGAACACTCAAAACAGGAGATTGCAGCTGCCGCGACACTTAGGACCCTCCAGGACCCTGCAAGTCCAGGACCCTCCAGGTCCAGGACCCTGCACGCTCTGAATGCACCATTAAAGTGCCACACCCACAAAACAGTGACTACCCAGAAACCACTGCACACACAACAGTATTGTGAACTGTAAATGTGATTTATTTGCATAGTGAACATTCATTTGTGGAATAATTTGTTGTTGGTGCAAAGCTTTGTTAAAGTGTTTGGTTCAAAAAGCCCTTTGTTAGGCCGATGACAGACATGATTTATACATATACCTCAATACAATACTAATGTATTAACAATACAAAATGCAAGAAATGCCTTCATAACAACTTTAAGACTAAAAGAGTGAGAATGCATTGATCTGGCATCCTGCACCAGACGCTGAGACATTGTTGGATTGTGATGTTCAGACTTGTGTCTCGTCCTCTTCGTAGTCCAGCTCAGAAGTTTCTGTTGGTGCTGTTCTGAAGGAAAGTTCAAAGTCCAGCTCCACATCCAAATCAGGAAGATGGAAGAAGGCGCTCTCGTCCACAGAACCCAAGGTCAGACGGTTCAATCTGGGGAGAAAAAAACATGGTTCTCAGGTTTTGGATGAGCCACGCCCTCTACAGGTTTCACTATTGGCTCGTCCACTCCAGAGTTGCAGGTCCTTGTGCTTAACACAGGTCGGTGCACTAACTTAACATGGTCATGGTCACAGGTACTTCCTGGACCGGTGAGCACTGTGTGAATGTGGGCTCCTCCCCCATCACAGCTGCTGTCACAACCATGCCACGCCCAGCTGGGAACTCATAAATAACTCAAATTATACATTATTACAGTCCAATTAGGACAGTCCCTGTGCAGGAGGAGCGATGGGGATCACATTTATGATTAATCCATGTATGATTTGTTGAAATTATTTTTTATTTTAAAAACAAAAAGAGGACGAGTCTTGGCGCTGGAGCAGAAGCTCTACACAAGCTCCGTGTTTCACCCACAACATCAGTAAACACGGGAACTGAACCAACAAAGCTGAACACGGTTCCTCACAAGCTAACGAGGCTAACATGGCTAACAGGTCGAGCGCAGCTGCCGACAGCCTACTCCCGCCGACGCTGGCAGCCTACTCCCGCCGACAGCCTACTCCCGCCGGCAGCCTACTCCCGTTGACAGCCTACTCCCGCCGACGCTGTCAGCCTACTCCCGCCGACAGCCTACTGCCGCCGACAGCCTACTGCCGCTGACAGCCTACTCCTGCCGACGCCAACAGCCTACTCCCGCCGACAGCCTACTCCCGCCGACAGCCTACTCCCGCCGGTAAACAGAGCTCCGTCCCTAGCATAGGGTCTCCAGCCTCGCCCTTGTCTTTAGGAGGAGAGGAGATGACCTTACACACACATGATCATGATGTCATCCCTGAGAACTGAAGTGAGAACAGGGCGTGGCGCTGTAGGAGCTAAACGCTGTAGGAGTGGACGGAGCGGTGAGGCTGAACATCATATTTCATACAATATGGATAAGTTACAGGAGCTGCACTGTGGAAGGAGGTCAAGAATATGAAAAGTAAGATCCTGGATTTGGAGTCTGGATCACGTAAGAGAATCTCATAGTTGAGGGAGAAGAGGGGAACAATACTGAAAGTTTGCTGGAGAAGTCATCTCAGTCATCTCACACAGGACCTCCAGAGTGCCCGCTCTCCCGCCGTTGCTTTAAAAGTATCATTTGACCCACACAATCCCGGAAAAGACAAACGAGAGAAGAATGGACCAGGAAAACACAAGCCTGGGCCTACGGGACCAAGACAAACAAAGCTGTCGACCCATAAAAAACGGACCTCACAAGCTAACAGAGCTAACAAGGCTAGTGGGTCTGATGCACCACCACTCTTCACCCCCGGAGGGATGAGGTTCCGCTGGCTCGGATAGAGTGTCACTGCGTCATCCTGTGGGAGGAAGAAGAAGAGGAAGAAGAGGAGGAAGAAGAGGAGATGCCGCTGATGGAAACGAGAGCAGCATCCGATTGACGCCAATCAAAGAGGCCAGATATGTAATGGTCAAAGGGAATATTAATGGAAAGGTTTTTACTCTGCTGAATGTGTCTACTCCACCAGGGGGCGATATCACCTTCTATACAGATATTAAGGACCTGTAAACCACTCTGAGGGAACCCTCACATTCAACCTAATCCATTTAGACGAATAAACTCAAGCGGCTCTCGAGGAACAATTAATAAGAAGTTCTGTAAATTAATGAAGAATAAAAGACTGATTGACATCTGGAGGGAGATGAACCCTAATGCACGCAAATGTACACTTTTTATCCAAGTGCACTTTATTACAGAATAGACTATTTCTTAAGACAGATCTAAAACCACTGATTAGGACTTAAGTGACCGAGCTCTCGTCGACATCACTGTGGATCTGGAAGAACACACTATTGTTTTATTCTGTGTTTCTGTGAAGTACTACAAATAAAATGTACTTACTTCATTGACTTACTCACTTTGGAGGTTCAATGCCAGTAACTTAACAACCTTTTGAAAGGAAAAAATGTCAAACGACATTAAGACTTATCTGGAGGAAAATGATACTGGGGGAAACATCCTCTGAGAAAGAGAAATTTATAACCTGACTTCACCTGAAATTTATAACCTGACTTTTTATAAGTAATAAAATGCTCTTTACCAAACAAAGATATTATGAGCGTGGATGAGAAATGTCTAAATGACGATCTTGGAGACTTATATAACAACAAGCTGAAAGAACAGTTTTTAAAATACTGGACAGGCAGAATGATGTTATCTTAACTAAACAAGACCAAATTCAATCAGCATTTGAATCCTTATTATAAAAAAAAAAAAAAATCTCTAAAATTACAAGCAATAAGGACGATGATATACATTATGTCCTTGACACCCTCAATCTCAGAGTCAGAATCAGATTAAGGTTTATTGCCATTGTCAATGAACAAAATTCACAAACAACAAAATGGACCTGTAGGTCGAACGCTAAACCTGCACAAGGATCAGCACCACAGACAGCTCCAGGGACCAAAGAGCTCTGAGGACCTAAAGAGCTCTGAGGACCCAAAGGGCTATGAGGACCCAAAAGGCTCTGAGGACCTAAAGGGCTCCGAGGACCTAAAGGGCTCTGAGGACCTAAAGGGCTCCGAGGACCTAAAGGGCTCCGAGGACCCAAAGGGCTCCGAGGACCCAAAGGGCTCCGAGGACCCAAAGGGCTCCGAGGACCTAAAGGGCTCCGAGGACCTAAAGGGCTCCGAGGACCTAAAGGGCTCTGAGGACCTAAAGGGCTCTGAGGAGGCCTTGCTCCACGTGAGACCTGAGAGTGGCTGATACTGTCAGAGTGACATTAAAGTCAGGATCCCTTGGGTCATTCCACTAGAATCAATCCAAACTCAATTCTCACACCAGCATTTATTTAAACTGCATTAAGCCCAGGCTCAGCCTGTGGAATCAAATGTGTAATTACTTTTATATCTTTGTTTATGAAACCACACACAATCATCCTGGTTTATAGAGACTTTGTATTGATCTAAATAGAATTATAATTGTCGGTCAATGAATCGTGTTCTTCAGAGAATGAGACTGAGTATTATTAATGTTTTACTGAACAAGCTTCAGATGGAGCCACTTTATATATAAATATGAATATTAACTACCTAAAATCCTACACAATGTCCACAATGTAATGGCTCGTCATCTTGGTACAAATGTGTGAGGAGGAAACGAGTAAGAAAACTACACTATGGACTTTGTGTAAGTTTTAGTCAATAGCGAAGCCCATAGAGGGCATACATTACCTAATGTAACTGTAGTTCTAGCAGTATGTGTGTCCCTGTCCCTGACGGGAAAGAGGGTGCGTATCAAATACCCAGGTCTATATGGGGTCACACACTCACACACTCACAGAGGGTTACACACTCACACACTCACAGAGGGTTACACACTCACACACTCACAGAGGGTTACACACTCACAGAGGGTCACACACTCACACACTCACAGAGGGTTACACACTCACACACTCACAGAGGGTTACACACTCACACACTCACAGAGGGTTACACACTCACAGAGGGTCACACACTCACACACTCACAGAGGGTCACACACTCACACACTCACAGAGGGTCACACACTCACACACTCACAGAGGGTTACACACTCACACACTCACAGAGGGTTACACACTCACACACTCACAGAGGGTTACACACTCACAGAGGTTCACACACTCACACTTACAGAGGGTTACACACTCACAGAGGGTCACACACTCACTGAGGGTTACACACTCACAGAGGGTCACACACTCACACACTCACAGAGGGTCACACACTCACAGAGGGTCACACACTCACAGAGGGTCACACACTCACAGAGGGTCACACACTCATACACTCACAGAGGGTTACACACTCATAGAGGGTCACACACTCACAGAGGGTCACACACTCACAGAGGGTTACACACTCACAGAGGGTCACACACTCACAGAGGGTTACACACTCATAGAGGGTCACACAGTCACAGAGGGTCACACACTCACAGAGGGTTACACACTCACAGAGGGTCACACACTCACAGAGGGTCACACACTCACACACTCACAGAGGGTCACACACTCACAGAGGGTTACACTCTCACAGAGGGTCACACACTCACAGAGGGTTACACACTCACAGAGGGTCACACACTCACAGAGGGTCACACACTCACACACTCACAGAGGGTCACACACTCACAGAGGGTCACACACTCACAGAGGGTCACACACTCACACACTCACAGAGGGTCACACACTCACAGAGGGTCACACACTCACAGAGGGTCACACACTCACAGAGGGTTGAACATTAGATCATATAAATGACATTAGGTTCACAGAGGGTCCCACCTCAGGTAGAGTCCTCTGAGGTTGGGGGTGTGGTCAAAGGCTGTGGCTGGGATGGAGGAGATGCGGTTGTTCTGGAGGTGCAGGTACTGCAGGGACTCAGGCAGGTCTGGAGGAACATGGGACAGGAGGTTCCCAGAGAGGTCCAGGGTCTGCACAACACAACACTCTTATATACTTATAGAATATCTATATATGTAACTATGCATAATATCACCACATTGAATACTTCATTACTTGAGCTCTCCTGATGAAACACAAAAACAAACATAAAGTACAATTTGTTGTCCGTAGTCCAAATGAAATATAGTGACATATGACGTTAGATATCTATTATCTTGGATATTGTTTTCATCTGTACAGTTGTATTGGCCCCGGCCTCACACTGTTCACAACCGGCCCCCCACGTTTCACAACCTGTTCTCTTAAATGCAGCTTTGTGAATATATGACATAGTCTCAGTTAAGGAGAAATGCAGAAATGACTGTTTGGGATTGAAACTAATATATCAGGATGTTCTCTTGGCCTGAAGTGCGTCACTCACAGAGAGAGTGCTGAGCTCCATCCAGGCGCCCTGATACGCAGAGTTGACTTTGAGTTGGTTATTGCTGAGCACGAGCCTGCTCAGTTTGTCCATCCCAGACAAAGCTCCATGTGGGATGGAGGTCAGGTGGTTATTGTTGATCTCCAGGACCTGCAGGCTCTGTGGCAGGCCTAAAGGAAACAAGTGCAGGCTGTTCCCAGACAGATCAAGAGTGCTCAGATTGCGCATTTTCCTGAAGGCCTCGTGGTGCAGTTTGCCGCTGCTCAGCCTGTTGTAGCTCAGGTTGAGTTCTGTTAGAGTGTGCAGTAAGGCCAGGTCATTACGTCCAATCTCAGAAATGGAGTTGTGGAGCAGCATCAGGGTTTTGGCCCTCCGCGGCACTCCTCGAGGAACTCTCTCCAACAGATTATTGTACATGTGCAGAGTGTGCAACTTCTTTAGGCCCTTAACACATTAGAGCAGAATAAGAGAGTCAAGAATCAGCAGGAAATCCTTTTATTAAACTCACTGCCTCTGAGATCGACCCTCACTGCCTCTGAGATCGACCCTCACTGCCTCTGAGGTCGACCCTCACTGCCTTTGAGATCGACCCTCACTGCCTTTGAGATCGACCCTCACTGCCTCTGAGGTCGACCCTCACTGCCTCTGAGAACGACCCTCACTGCCTCTGAGGTCGACCCTCACTGTCTCTGAGATCGACCCTCACTGCCTCTGAGATCGACCCTCACTGCCTCTGAGGTCGACCCTCACTGCCTTTGAGATCGACCCTCACTGCCTTTGAGATCGACCCTCACTGCCTCTGAGGTCGACCCTCACTGCCTCTGAGAACGACCCTCACTGCCTCTGAGGTCGACCCTCACTGCCTCTGAGATCGACCCTCACTGCCTTTGAGATCGACCCTCACTGCCTCTGAGAACGACCCTCACTGCCTCTGAGATCGACCCTCACTGCCTTTGAGATCGACCCTCACTGCCTCTGAGGTCGACCCTCACTGCCTCTGAGGTCGACCCTCACTGTCTCCGAGATCGACCCTCACTGTCTCTGAGATCGACCCTCACTGCCTCTGAGAACGACCCTCACTGCCTCTGAGGTCGACCCTCACTGTCTCTGAGATCGACCCTCACTGCCTCTGAGGTCGACCCTCACTGCCTCTGAGATCGACCCTCACTGTCTCTGAGATCGACCTTCACTGCCTCTGAGGTCGACCCTCACTGTCTCTGAGATCGACCCTCACTGCCTCTGAGGTCGACCCTCACTGCCTCTGAGATCGACCCTCACTGTCTCTGAGATCGACCTTCACTGCCTCTGAGGTCGACCCTCACTGCCTCTGAGGTCGACCCTCACTGCCTCTGAGATCGACCCTCACTGTCTCTGAGATCGACCTTCACTGCCTCTGAGGTCGACCCTCACTGCCTCTGAGGTCGACCCTCACTGCCTCTGAGATCGACCCTCACTGTCTCTGAGGTTGACCCTCACTGCCTCTGAGAGCCTCACTGCCTCTGAGGTTGATCCTCACTGCCTCTGAGATCGACCCTCAATGCCTCTGAGATCGACCCTCACTGCCTTTGAGACCCTCACTGTCCCTGAGATTGACCCTCACTGTCTCTGAGACCTTCACTGTCTCTGAGGTCGACCCTCACTGCCTCTGAGATCGACCCTCACTGCCTCTGAGGTCGACCCTCACTGCCTCTGAGATCGACCCTCAATGCCTCTGGGATCAACTGGTCGATCACCCTTGCTCTACAAGATACTCAAGAGTTGGAAGGGGTTTACGTGCTGAAATACAATACATATTAATACATATTGTATATTTTTCTCACCACAGAATATTTGACTGCTAACATTGTCCTGACGACATTGGCATTACCTGGAAGGCAGCCGGGTGGATGGTGCGTGAGCGCAGCTTGTTGTTATGGATCAGGAGGTATTCCAGGCTCCGGAGCGAGCTGAGGCTGTCTGCTGGAATGGTGTGGATAGAGTTCTTCTCCAAGTGCAGCATGAGCAAGCTCTTTGGAAGGCCGCTGGGGACCACACTGAGGTTGTTGCTGGACAAATCCAGGTACTCCAAACTGCTCAGAGGACTGTGGGACAAGAAGAAGACATCAGTCCTGTGTGAGCCATGGACCTCCTCTATTTCAGTCCAGACATCTTCACCTGACCTGCTCTGAGCTCTTTGTGTCTTTGTGCCTCATCACAACCAACAATGTTGTTTGTTGCCTGGACAGCTTTGAACACTGTATTTTTTGTAAAGCTTCTGGTAAAGCACATAATGAGGTTTCTTAACGATTGTGGGAAGGAACGTGTCATGAAGGCTGCAAAGCTAAAAGAGACCTCCAGTACAAAGACAAGCTCGTCTTCATAGGAGGTCCGTATGGTGGACTGTGTTCTTTGTGGGGATTGGACCGGGATCTATCGCACCTTCATTAAAAATGGTCCTCCCTCCATTTTTTTATTCATTTTAAATTTGGATGCATGTTTTCAGCTTGAACCCTTTAGTTTCCATGTTATCCTTTCATCTTTTTCCTCTTTTGTAGTTCTTGTGTTTATATGTTGTGTTCGACAAGAGAGTTTAAAATCACTAATGGCAAAATCAATATAATAAACCCAGTGACATCGAAAGTTTTACGAGTAACATCCTTTAACATGAATGACAAACTGAATGAATTGATCAACAGAAATAATAGACAAGAGACCCATTTGAACGACATTGAACATCAAAAACTAACCAAATTCTGTTATGGAAGGGCGTGTCGTTCATCATACAGGGGCAGACATAAGAGAGAAGCAGCAGGGTTGATCTCAAACTGAACAGATTTTAACACAGTTTTTAATGCAAAGACAAAGAGCGCAGATATCTACCAAGTTTAGGTTTTTGCTCTGTTGAATGTGTATCATCCACCAGGGAGTGAGATCACCTTCTGTACAGATATTATGGACCTGATTGTAAAGTTACATATGTAACTACAGTTCTATGAATCTCCAGAGGCGGGGCGCAGGTCGAAAATCTAATGACAACAAAGTCACCTGTGACCTCTCTGTGACCTCTCTGTGACCCACGTGAGTCTATATAGTCACGTGACACCCAGAACCCAGCCCCTTTTCTTCTCACAAGCAACGCGGATTCCGAGGGACTGATCGCTCTGGTCATCCTGGCCTTAAGCACCATCTCCCTCCGAGATGGAAGGAACACCCTGCTCTATCCAGGACCTGTCCCACCATTGAGAGAGGGACTCAAGACGCTGGGGGGACATATACTCGCCAGCGCTTGTGAACGGCCCTGGTGCACGGCGCTATAGAAAATAAAGGAAAGATTATGTGTACTTGTGTGTTCATTATTTCATTCTCTCTGGTCGTTCTGTTTGTTCCGTCTAAGTCTTTAGTAAAACACTATCGTGACTCAGAGGTGTGAGTCGAGCCTTCATTCATCTGAAAAACAGGTTCGCGTCTGTACTTTTAAGAGTACGTTTAAATCGTTAGTAAAATCTTTAAACATACCTACATTACAAGTGTTTGTTTTTCTGTATTGTTTTACCAGGGTTATTCAATCAATCAATCCATCAATCCATCCATCAATCAATCAATCAATCAATCAATCATTCAATCAATCATTCAATCAATCCATGTTCTTGCACCTTTAAAGGATCTCATCTTGTGTCCTCAGAAGTGTGCAGCACGTACCTGAAGGCCATGAGCTCCAGGCCGGGGCTGCTCAGCACGTTCTCCTGCAGGTGTAACTCCCTCAGGTTGGACAGATTTTCAAAAGCTCCGGCTGGAATTTCTCTCAACTTGTTGCTCTGTAACAGTAACAAAAGCTTCATCCTTTGAAACCAAAATATACACAGAAAATAAAATGGCCTAGGTCAGTCAGAAGTATAATTGAGTATGACGTACATGAGCGTGTCGTCTTCTTCTTCTTTCAAATGTTTATATTTCAGATTTTACAAAATTTAAAACACAATGAAAGAGAAACAAAAAAAACAAAGTAAATGTCCCATTTAGTCCGTTCATTCATTTTCTCGTGCTTGTTCCTGTTAGGGGTCGTTAGGGGTCGTTAGGGGTTGTTAGGGGGCGTTAGGGGTTGTTAGGGGTCATTAGGGGTCGTTAGGGGTTGTTAGGGGTCATTAGGGGTCGTTATGGGTTGTTAGGGGTCGTTATGGTCGTTAGGGGTCGTTAGGGGTCATTATGGTCGTTAGGGGTCGTTAGGGGCCGCGGGGACTTGAACCTATCCCAGTGAATTTTCTTCCATTTTGCAAATGTCTAATATAATATCCAGTTCTGTCATAATCCAGTCATAATCCAGTGGGACAGTCATAATCTAGTGGGACAGTCATAATCCAGTGGGACAGTCATAATCTAGTGGGACAGTCATAATCTAGTGGGACAGTCATAATCTAGTGGGACAGTTATAATCCAGTGGGACAGTTATAATCCAGTGGGACAGTCATAATCCAGTGGGACAGTTGTAATCCAGTGGGACAGTTAAGTCATAATCCTGTGGGAGTGTCATAATCCAGTGGGACAGTTATAATCCTGTGGGACAGTCATAATCCAGTGGGACAGTCATAATCCAGTGGGACAGTCATAATCCAGTGGGACAGTTATAATCCAGTGGGACAGTCATAATCCAGTGGGACAGTTATAATCCAGTGGGACAGTCATAATCCAGTGGGACAGTCATAATCCAGTGGGACAGTTATAATCCAGTGGGACAGTCATAATCCAGTGGGACAGTTATAATCCAGTGGGACAGTCATAATCCAGTGGGACAGTTATAATCCAGTGGGACAGTCTGCCGCCCTGTGTTGATTTCATTCCAGTCCCAAACCACGATAATGAGGGGCCTCTTGACATCCACAGTTTAATGTCTGAATTGTTAACAATTGTATATATCTTAGAAGTTATTCCCCATGAAAGTTCTGATTTATTATCTTCAATAAAAAATAAATCTAAATTTGAAGGACAGCGCCAACATTCCACCCGGGGAATGTGGGAACTTAAACCGTTAAGCTACGACTTAACCACGGCTCTCGGCCTGGACAATAAATACAGGTGGATTATATACAAAATACATACATTTTTATTTAGTTATCACAATAGTTTATAATTGGCCTAGTTAGATATGAGGTCAAATGTAAAGGTCAGATGTAATGTTACGGCACTATTGTGTGTCATGTACTGTAACCGCTGGATACACTTCCTCATGGACTTCCTGCCGCTCTGCACTTTATGCACTTTATGCGAAAGTGCAGAGATGTTTGTTGAGTCCTGACTTTGCATAACACTATATGTGTCAGACACATCCCCAAAGATGACAGCGTTCCCACCTCCAGAAACATTTGATTTTTATGGCCGGAGCATGAGCCACTGACACCAACGGAGTTCAACAAAGGGAACAGAACTGTCCAAGTCAGAACAGATTTGTTCGCTTGGGAAAGAGGCTGGGGCAGAGGTTGTGGCAGAAAAGACTGGTTCTCGCCTTCCCTGTCTCCACATGTTTGGACCCTGTCGTGCCCTCACCAAAGACCCTCTTAATATTCAAGAGGGAGAGCAGGGGTCCACGACAGGACCGTCTCTGTCACCAGCCACCTGTCCAGCCCTGTCTCGTCACAGACGGCCGAGGTGGGGAAAGGTGACCAAAGAGCCCCAGCTGCACAGGACGGGCCTTGGTCTGTCCAAGGTATCGCACAGCTAGAATCAGTGACGTGGGGTGAGGTTCAGGGCTAGTGAGGCCCCGCCTCTTTCAGACTCAGATTTACAAACGTGAATGAACCAAAAGAGCTCCTTAAACAGTCGTTCTGGACCAGAAAGAGGAGAAGCTGCAGGAGACTTCATTCCTCACCGTTGTGCTGTAGAGTCCCACTAGCTCCGCCCTCAGTCCCACTAGCTCCGCCCTCAGTCCCACTAGCTCCGCCCTCAGTCCCACTAGCTCCGCCCTTAGTCTCACAAAGTCAAAAAACCTTGCATATTTTGACAGGCTCTGCAGTTTTGTGTCATCAAAAAGTTGTGCAAGCCACTAAAGTTTAAACCAAAGAAAGCTCGCTTAGCAAAATTATCAAACCTGACTTTGATCTGACACTGATGTTATCAAAAATCTTAAAAAACCATTGCCTCCGTTCATCTCTGACATAACTCATCCCAAAACAAATTAGACTGAGCAATCTATAAGTTTGGACACTAAATACATTTCGGGGCAAGCGGGAGTTGATCCCAGATTCTTTTGAACTACAGGCCGTGTCTCTAACCACTGGGCTAAACGTAGTGTTTTTAGAGACATCACTCCGTCTGAAGAAAGCCGTTCAGCTCCGGTGCAGGTCCTTTAGTTAGAACCTCTTGCTTTGATTGAAAATCCAGATTAAAACATTAAACTTGTAAATGTAATCGTCCATATTGTCCGGATTCTACATACAAAATAATAACGAAGAAGATAGAGACCTGTCCACACACGAGCACCTGTCAGCACCTGTCCACACATGAGCACCTGTCAGCACCTGTCCACAGACAAGCACCTGTCAGCACCTGTCCACACAATATTGAATGTAATGTGGCTCCAGAGGTTCCTGCGCACATTTCACTGGACGAAGAGGGTCAAATGGAGGAATTGGAGAATTCTTGAATCCTTCAAATCAACCTGGAAAGAGCTGATCCAAACATACAAACTAAACAAAGAACTTCAAATGTTAAACTGTGTGGCCTAATGTTGGCCACGGTTTGCACTAAACAACAGCCCAAAGGCTTCATGGAGAACACAAGGTTTTTTTCCATCAGCAAAAGAAAATCAAAAGAAAAATGTGATATGTTAAAGATTCCTTTGCCTTGGAGAAATAGGACTTTTATTGATATGTATAAAATAATAAGCTATTATAACAATGACCATTGTAACCCTTTGACTCTTATTCAGGCATAGAAATCAGACCTTATATAATAATAATATACAAATGCATTAATAATCTGGACAACCATTCCACTATATCAAAAATAAATAGGAAAGAGAAGGTGACACAAGAAGAATGTAAAACTATAAGTACAGCTTAATGAAGGACGTTTGGAGGGATTCACCAAAGTCCTCATGCTAACATGCTAACTCATGCTAACTGCTCATTTTAGTAGCCTCTTTAAACCATGTGTTTTGGGACTGTCCTGTTTCTCAGAAATATTGGACAGAGATTAACAAAGTCTTACAAACTCTTTGCCTAAGACATCCCACTGGACGTCAGAACTCCTGCCATGGACACGATAAATGGAGACATTTGGGACTTTTGGCCGGGAGAAAGAAGGCCATGGACGACACGAGCCAATAATCGAAGACCGACACAGGAACAGACGTCACACAAATGTAGATATTTGATAGACTTTGGACTAAGTGGGACTTTTATGTAGGACTTGAAGTGTTCATGTTCTGGCTGTGTTCATTGTTCTGTGTTTTGTATGTTTAAATTTCAAAAATTGAAAAAAAGTTCAGCTGGTTACCATGTGACCCAGACTGTGATCTTACAGTGAGGAAAGGACAGTCTTGTGACCAAAGATGACCACAGCAGACCTCGTGCACTGGGGTCATTGGTAATTGTCGATGATATTCTCGGGGTACAGCCAATCCCCCGCTAGTAAATGCAGTGTCTGATATTTGAGAGTCTCGGTCACAGAGTGAACCTTCCTCCCACTGCATGTCTGACCATCAGTAAACACAATGAAAGTAACGGCAGAAGTAACGAGCACTCAAACTCTGCCATAAGACACAACGCACAGGCCGGTCACCTTGAGATGGAGCTGGTGGAGGCTGGAGGGCAGGTTCCTGGGCACTTTGGTCAAGAAATTGCTGGACATGGCGAGAACCTCCAGGTTGTTGGAGCCATTGAACATGTGGTCAGGGAGTCCAGTGTCCACCAGTTTGTTATTGTGGAGATACACAGACCTGAGCCAAACAAGAGTGTGAGTGACAGCGGAGAGTGTGGAAGCCTCGCTGGACACACACGGTTACCTGAGTTTAGGCTTGTAGCCAAATGTATACGGATAAATTCTCGTAAGCTCATTTGAAGTAAAATCTGCACTTACTAAGGAGTGTGGCAGAGCCTTGGGAGCAGAGGTGAGCTGCAAGAACCACAACAGATTCTTTGTGAATAACTTCATTCATAATGTATTGCTTTCAGGCTTATAGTTTAAAGGTCCCATAACATGCAAAATCGACTTTTCAGAGCTTTTAACCTTCTTACATTGCTATTTGTGCTTCATATATGTACCCAGAGTGTTTTTTTGATTGATTCCCGCAGTGTTTAGCTATATTACAGACTATCTCCTTTCCTCGAATCTCCAAACTGACGGGGGGTGGCTACAAGACCACGTCATAACCACAGGCACGCGTCATCATCCCCCCTCCCCCTCCCCCCCTCCCGCCTAACGCCTCCCGCCCCCTTCCCCCCGGCTCCGCGCTGGCTCCAGGCTCGTCTCCCCATACAAGCCCCGGAGTTTTTCTGCTTCGATTTACGGCGAAACACGGTTCAAAGAGGCCCAAAACGTCATTCATGATATCGCACTCTTTACTATTATCACAATGGTGAAGGTTTATGTGGCAGTTGATGCAGCAACCGGGAAAATAAATGGAAAGAAGTTCTATCC
This sequence comes from Eucyclogobius newberryi, assembly GCF_026437365.1. Lineage (NCBI taxonomy): Eukaryota > Metazoa > Chordata > Actinopteri > Gobiiformes > Gobiidae > Eucyclogobius > Eucyclogobius newberryi. The sequence goes on along the minus strand of NW_027316532.1, from coordinate 12,116,710 downwards.
GATACCGAAAAACCAGGAAATAAGAGCGCGACTATGACTTTTTTATATATATATATATATATATATATATATATATATATATATGTTCTGCGCACGCTGTAGAATAAACACCAGATTTATTTAGTCTAAAGTAGTGTTGATCTGAAGTTCTATCGTTTCTCACTCATTCGCGCGGAGCGGCGCAGCGCGGAGCAGACAACTGTGGGGCAAACACTACGTCACGGGTGGGCGGGGCACACACGCGCTCTGAGACTACGTCACGGGTTGGGCGGGGGAGCCAGATCACTCTTCGCAAGGGTGGGGGCAAATATCAAACCAAGCCGTCTGCATTTCCGGGTTGGTGAGGGGGTCCAAGGTCTGGGTGATATTTCTTAACTATTATGTCATGGGTGTTGCACAACCCTTATTATTATCAATTATACACTTAGGATAGACTACGAAACGTGAAAAAAAAGCATGTTATGGCACCTTTAAGTGAACCATGGTCCTGCCACTGCCCTGCCAGGCTCCTGAGGAAGGTGCACAAGGAGCCATCACTTCCCTAAGCTCAGTCACATGGCACAGGTCACATGGTCACATGTAGATAGTGTGGGACTTACATTGTTATTTGCCAGGTACAAAAATTCCAACTGTTCAAGCATTTCAAGGCCTTCATCCTCAAGACCTGTGAGACAATATTTATTATTCTGTAATTGATTCATTTATTTGCATTATAATGACTCTCCTAAAAGAAGTTGGGGTAAAACACCACAAATTATGGGGGTGTTCAGAACAAAATGTCATTGTCAACAGCAGAACAACACTTTCTGACTGGAAAAAAAAAGTAATATCCCTTTGTAAAATACTTTTCAAACTCTTTTGGCAGATACTCACCCTCTTTACCAGGAAACATCACTTTATTCATGACTTGATGACTGTTATAAACATGTTTGTGGTTAAGTCTAAGCAGAAGTTACAAATAGCCTATAGTTATGAATTATGAATAATTTTCTGTTTAAAACGTAGCAGCAACTTTGTAACTTTTCAGGTGGGGGTCAGCCACCTTCTTGTCTCCATGGAGATGACTTTGCTTGAACGTATTACAGAATGTGCAGATTGAAAAACCTTCTTACAGGAGCGAGAAGGTTGTCGGTCTCATTTATAAAACAGCACGTGGAACTGAACCAGGACTAACCCAGAATTAAACCAGTAAAACAATTCTTACAACATTTTTTATTTTTTGAAATATCAGGATTATGGGTCGTGGGCCGGATTAAATCACTTGGAGGGCCTGATTTGGCCCCCGGGCCTTATGTTGAATAGCCCTGGTGAAAGGCCTCGGCCAAACTGCACGTCTATTTCACCAGCATTAAAAGTGAATGAGAATGTCCACACAGTCCATGCAGGACATATGTGCAGGATATAATTATGTGCAGGACGCATGTGCAGGACATATGTGCAGGACGCATGTGCAGGACATATGTGCAGGACGCATGTGCAGGACGCATGTGCAGGACATATGTGCAGGACGCATGTGCAGGACATATGTGCAGGACGCATGTGCAGGACATATGTGCAGGACGCCTGTGCAGGACATATGTGCAGAACGCATGTGCAGGACACATGTGCAGGACATATGTGCAGGACATATGTGCAGGGTTAAGGTCAGCGCCGTGAGGGAGGAGCCAGCGCCGTCAGGGAGGAGCCAGCGGGTTCACAACACACTAACAGCGCCATTATTGTGTAAGTGGATGAAAACAGTACTACAGCCGAACATGTCCTTACGCTGAAGTCGTATCATACGACTTATGTATATATGTATATATATATATATATATATATACATATATATATATATATATGTATATATATACTTATATATATAAATTATACTTATACTAAACTGTATGTGAAGCACAGACTGTATTTAAATAAAGAAAATCAATAAATGTTGCAGCAGGTGGTTATTTTGGCCACATATCACATATATTGCAACATACTAATACTTGTATATACTAATACTTCCATGACAGAATTCAATGTATAAACAAGTTTACAATATATACTCTAATCAGCTAATTGTATTTAAGAATCAGTGTCACACATTTCAAAGTTTGTACCTTTAGTTTATAGTGTAATGGGAAATCTTGAAGCTTCACTGAGTTTGTGTAAAAGCAGATCTTTTTTAAATATAATATATGCTATGTCAATATGCATGAAATGATTTATACATAAGTTTATCTGTGGGACGGAAATGTGAATGTTTTCTTTTCTTTTTCTTCAGATGAATATTGACCTGTGGCACTGGCTTCCTTCAGCTGCAATCCACATGAGTCTTGTGTTGTTGTTTTTAAATGTTTTATGTCTGAAATAATAATCCCTGGGGCGTGGTCTCAGGGGCGTGGTCCCTGGGGCGTGGTCCTGGAGCTTACCGTTGTTGCAGAGGCCATTGTTCTGCAGGTTGAGCGTCTGGAGCAGCTGCAGGTGCGACACATGCTCCACACTTATATCCTTGATCATGTTGTCCTGAAAAACACACGATGGAGATGAGATCAAATCCACCACGTTTCTCATTAGTGACGTTGTGTAAAACTCTGTGGCGCTAATTGCTAATAGCATCTGCTAGCATCCATCAATAAATCCCAGTTTTTCAAAGACATCTGGACTTATTAGAGCAATTCCTTTTTCTGAGGGTATCTTCAGGTTCTTTAAAATATTATCATTGACATAAATACAAAGTTTGATCCAAGGGAACTCTGTAAATGGAAACTATCTATTTTTGTTACGGTCGTCAATAACAGTAACAGTGTATGTGGAGTAAATGTGGAGTAAATGTGGAGTAAACGTGGAGTAAATGTGGAGTAAATGTGAAGTAAATGTGCTGGACAGTAAAGGGTTCAGTTTTCATGTACTTCAGCTGGACACCACAGTAAATAACTCTTATTATAAGATTGTAGATTGTAGTAGTATTGTAGTGGAGACAGTGCTCCGGGCAACGCCCAGCCCATCACTCACAGGGTGGAATGCTTTTGAAGTTCTTATTCTCTCCTTTTACTGAACTAGACAAATCCATGACCCATTTTTTCCTTTCACTTTGACCAATGAGACACAGGTGGTGTAAAAGCTGGTGTTAAATGAGACGAGTGGGATAAACGCACCTCTAGATAAAGCTGTAGCGTGTGTTCAGACACGCCCTGGGGAAACTCGCTGAGCCCCGCCCCTGCACAGGACACTGTGCTTTCTGAGACACATTCACAGTCCAGTGGACATTTGACTTGAGTGATGTTTTCAGCCCGTGTCATGGGGGGCGTCTCCTCGTCCAGACTCCGAGGGTCCAGGCAGAGCACGGCCCAGGTCAGGAGCAGTGCACTCAGAGTGTGCGTCCAGAAGTGCTGCTGGACGACCATGACCTCTGCACAAAGACTTCAGACATGAAAGAAGCAGAAGATGAGCCAAGAGACATTCTCCAAAGCAAACTCTCTTTTGAGATAAAAGTGGAAAAAAGACAAATCTGTCTTTGAAGTTCACTGTCACAATTATATTTGTATCATATATATTTTGTAACACATTATGTTGAATGTATTTTCCATTCAAAAGCTTTGTACAAAACTATGACCATTTCCACATTTAAAACACATTTGTACAAGTTTAGTTTTTTATTTGCAGTTCAATAAAACGCAGCTGTACACGCTGAGTATATATATATATATATATATATATATATATATATATATATATATATATATATATATATATATATATATATATATATATATATATATATATATATGCACCCAACTTATTTATAGGGAACAAATTCTAGGTTATTTGCAAATCATTTTTGGCAGGAATTTGCCTGGGAACCAGAATACACACTCAGTCTTCAGTGAGTCTGGACACGCCCCGTAACACAGCTGCTGACCATAGTGCTTCTGACCGTAGTACTTCTGACCATAGTACTGCTGACCGTAGTACTTCTGACCGTAGTACTGCTGACCGTAGTACTTCTGACCGTAGTACTGCTGACCGTAGTACTTTAGTCTACACTTACTCTGTCAAATATGATTTCATTTGACGTCCTTTATTCCTCGTTAGCAGCCAGATTTGTTTTGGACCATGCGTGTCCCTGATTGGCTTATCCATCTGTCAATCATGTTCATCTGAGCTCGGGGACATGAAAACAGTGATCGTATAGGTCAGTTTGAAATAAGCTTGTCCGGGGGGTAAACGTGGGCGACATTTTTACTAAACGCTCTAAGAAAGACGTGCGTTTGTCTTCCAAAGGAGGAGGGACGTGTGCTTAGGACGAGTGCAACCGCCCGTGCCTGTCCTCATGCATATATACATTACCCTGCAGACCTGGTGTGTCCAGATGTGTCCAGATGTGTCCAGATGCGTCCAGAGGCGTCCAGAGGCGTCCAGAGGTGTCCAGATGTGTCCAGATGTGTCCAGATGTGTCCAGATGTGTCCAGAGGTGTCCAGATGCGTCCAAATGTGTCCTCCAGATGTGTCCAGAGGTGTCCAGATGCGTCAAAATGTGACGCTGTGTCTGTCTCGTCCTGCAGCGCTGTGAAGCCGAGTGCAGAGCGAGGAGAGCAGGGTTGAGGCCGGCGGGGGGAGGCTTCTGGTGCAGCTCCGTCCAACATTCACTAAACATGAGTCATATCTCAGAACATGGTCAACACCAGGCTGTGGAAGGAAGACCAGCCACCCACTGGGGCCGAGGTGAGGCCGAGGTGAGGCCCCCCACACAGTTATGTGAGGGGGGCCCCCCCCCACACAATTACGTGAGGGGGCCTCACATAACAGTGTGAGGCCCCCACACACAGTTATGAGGATGAAGAGTCAGTTTGAATTTAAAAAGACTTTTATGACACACATTTTATTTTTGGCTTTCAAAATACTGAACACTGAAGATTCTGACCTATTGCTGACCACAGACATTGGTCAGCGAGACCTGTGCCACCAGCGTGTCCTGTGCCACCAGCGGGGTGGCAAATATATTTATATATATATATAAATATATATCTTATACATGTCGGTGTAATCCCTCATTCGTCCAAGCGTGTTCCATAGTAGAAAAAGCTTCAGTTGTAGTCATCTGGACTCAGTTAGAAAAAATAGACGTTTCGACTCTCATCCAAGAGTCATTGTCAATAAAAGAATTTAGGTCGCGAACTCCGATATTTATCCTATTCTGTGGTAAGTCCAGCCCATTGGGCGGAGCCTTCCTGAAGTAGAAAGAGTTGTTTGTTTCAACAGAAACTCCCCCCTTGTATCTACCGAGCTAGCCTATTCAGAATTTTAATGGGCTATTAGAATCCTCTTTGTCTTTGTGAGACACTGGCTCAACCACCCTGAGGACCTGATGAGCATCTAAATGTCCTGGTCCTGGTCCTCTACCTTTCCAGGGGTTCAGTATACCATTATAGATACCAGGAATATTGAATCTTAGCCCTCCATTCCTGTTTAAAGAAGGTCTTTCTTTTTTAACAAAAATAGCTTCCTTAACTCCTCTTTCAAACCATCTTTTCTCCCTGCTTAAAATCTTCACCTCACCGTCTTAAAACGAGTGATTAGAGGCTTCAAGATGCAGATGCACGGCGCTCTGTGGTCCTGAACTAGTATTTCTTCTGTGCTGATAGAGCCTCTTGTGTAGAGGCTGTTTAGTCTCACCTATGTACCGTTCTTTACAGCTTTCCTCACTTCCCAACTCATCTTATACATACATATTTATATATCTTATACATATTTATATGTATATATGTATATATATATATATATAAATATAAATATAAATATATATAAATATATATATATATATATATATATATATATATATATATATATATATGCTGCCACTCCTCTCCACCAGAGGGCAGACCAGAGTAAGAGGAGAATGAGACCGGAAGTGCTTAGTTAGACCGGAGTAAACTTGTCAGAAGTTTAGCTGGAGCCGGGACGCGGTTGAAGAGACACTTCAAACTGTCTTTATGTCCGCGGTGGAGACGTAGACATGGAAGTGTAGACGGAGGAGGAGGTGGTGCATTGTGAGCAGCGTGACCCCGGGGCCTGGACTCGGTGGAGATAATGTGATTGTTGTCGGTTCCCGGTGGTGCCATGTCCGTGCTGCTCCAGCCTGTCCCCGTGTCCTGTGCGTGATGGCGCAGTGTGGCCCCTCAGAGCCGCAGACCATGGCGGAGCCCAGTGTGAAGCCGGTGCTGTTTGAGGTCTTTGGGGAGATCTGGACGGTCCAGGCCCGGCTCGGTCAGGGGGTGTCGGCCTCCGTGTACCAGGTGAGCTCCGGCAGAACCAGCACCGCGGCGGTCAAAGAGTTTCAGGCCAAGTCTCACGCAGGAGACTACGGCTTCTACAAGGAGAGGAGTGTCCTGGAGGACATTCAGGGACACAAGAACATCGGTACAACTGTGGCCCTGAAAACACTCACTCACACACTCACTCTCTCACACTCACTCACACACACTCTCTCACACACTCACTCACTCTCACACTCACTCACACACACACTCACTCACACTCTCTCACACACACACTCACTCTCACACACTCACACTCACTCTCACACACTCACTCTCACTCTCACACACTCACTCTCACACACTCACTCTCACACACTCACTCACTCACTCTCACACACTCACTCACTCTCACACACTCACTCACTCACTCTCACACACACACTCACTATCACACACACACTCACTCTCTCACACTCACTCTCACACACTTACTCTCTCACACTCACTCTCTCTCACACTCACTCACACTCACTCACACACACACTCACACTCACTCACACACTCACACTCACTCACACACACACACTCACTCACACACACACACTCACTCTCACACACACACACTCACTCTCACACACACACTCACTCACTCTTACACACTCACTCTCACACACTCACTCACTCTCACACACTCACTCTCACACACTCACTCTCTCACACTCACTCTCTCACACTCACTCTCTCACACTCACTCTCTCACACTCACTCTCACACACTCACTCTCACACACTCACTCTCACACTCACACACACACTCTCACACTCACACACACACTCACTCTCACACACACACTCACTCTCACACACACACTCACTCTCACACACACACTCACTCTCACACACACACTCACTCTCACACACACACTCACTCTCACACACACACACTCACTCTCACACACTCACTCTCTCACGCACACTCTCTCACACACTCACTCTCACACTCACTCACTCTCACACTCACTCACACACACACTCTCTCACACTCTCTCACACACACACTCACTCTCACACACTCACACTCACTCTCACACACTCACACTCACTCTCACACACTCACTCTCACACACTCACTCACTCTCACACACACACTCACTATCACACACACTCACTCTCACACACACACTCACTCTCTCACACTCACTCTCACACACTTACTCTCTCACACTCACTCACACACTCACTCTCTCTCACACTCACTCACACTCACTCTCTTACTCACTCTCACACACTCACTCTCACACACTCACTCTCACACACTCACTCTCACACACTCACACTCACTCACACACTCACACTCACTCACACACACACACACACTCACTCTCACACACACACACTCACTCTCACACACACACTCACTCACTCTCACACACTCACTCTCACACACTCTCACACACTCACTCTCACACACTCACTCTCACACACTCACTCTCACACTCACTCTCTCACACTCACTCTCTCACACTCACTCTCTCACACTCACTCTCTCACACTCACTCTCACACTCACACACACACACTCTCTCACACACACACTCACTCTCACACACACACTCACTCTCACACACACACTCACTCTCACACACACACTCACTCTCACACACACACTCACTCTCACACACACACACACTCACTCTCACACACACACACACTCACTCTCACACACACTCACACACTCACTCTCACACACACTCACACACACACTCACTCTCACACACACACTCACTCTCACACACACACTCACTCTCACACACACACACTCACTCTCACACACACACACTCACTCTCACACACACACACTCACTCTCACACACACACACTCACTCTCACACACACACTCTCACACACTCACTCACTCTCTCACTCTCTCACTCTCACACACTCACTCTCACACACTCACTCTCTCACACACACACACACTCTCGTCCTAGGCATTATTCAGGAGTGTGTTGTGTGTTGCAGTGACGTTGTACGGTGTTTTCACACACAACAGTGGCGCCGGGGTCTCCACGCGCTGCCTGCTGCTGGAGCTACTGGACGTGAGTGTGTCGGAGCTGCTGCTGAGGGCCGGGGCCCCGCTCAGTGAAAGACCCCAGCAGGGTCACTCCATGTGGCTGGTGCAGCACTGTGCCCGGGACGTCCTGGAGGGTCTGGCCTTCCTCCACAGAGAGGGTTATGTCCACGCTGACCTCAAGCCACGCAACGTCCTGTGGTGCGCGGACGACCAGTGCTTCAAACTCATCGACTTTGGCCTGAGCTTCAAGGAGGGAAACCAGGCGAGTGTGAGGTGTTTTAAATCTGTCAATAAAATAATAATCAAATTACTCCATTTACTCGAGTAATCGTTGCAGCCATATTAGTTACCAAAGTATTCGACCTGATGACCCGTGTGTAGAGATGTCACAATATCACATTTAGAGTCACGATTATTGTGAGGGGAAAAATCAAGATTTTACGATTATTCACAATTAAGAGAAACACTGTAGTTTTGTCTTTTTCAACCCTTAAACTTAAAAAAAAAAATAACTTTTTAGACTTTAAGGCTTCAAGTCTGATCCAGTCAAGACCTTTTCATAGTGAAGAACATTTAAGATCATTAAACACGTTTCACTCTTTACGCTGTAGCTGTGGAACCCAAATAACATTGTATCATGTAGAAATCAAAATACAAGTAAATATCTTTTAAATTGAATATCACAGATTATAGGCAGGATGTAAACAATTTAGGCCCAAAAAAATAAATGGTGTGTTTCCTGTAACATTGGAAAAAAAATCCAGGTCGGAATAAAAAAATATATATATATTTTAAAATCCTGGCACAGGTTTTACAGTTTTCTTTTGCAGATAGTGAATCAAATAGTGATATCCGTCGCCCGCTCCGGCGCCCGCTCCGGCGTGTTTATCTCAGCGGTTAGGTTAACGCGGTGGGCGGGGCTTCGGCTTCTATTGGCTCCGATATGGAAATGAGCGAACACAGGATTGTTTGGTTTTGTAGTTTCCCTTCACTGCAGCACCACCAGCAGCACCACCAGCACCACCAGCAGCACCACCGCAGCACCAGCAGCACTGCTCTGGGACATGTTCTTCCTGGTTTGCTCACTCTGGATCGTCCAGATGGACCTGGACATGTGACTTAAGCAGGAGAACCTTCTGTGCGATGCATGATTTTAAACCATGACGTCGTAGTGTGTTACCATAGTAACCTTTGAACCTGTGGTCCCAGTTCTCTTCAGGTCATAGACCTGCTCCTCCTGTAGTTCTGGGCTGGTTCTTCACCTTTCTTATCATCATTGAACCCCACGAGGTCAGATCTTCATGGAGCTCCATCTTCAGCCTCTTCCATGTTCTAACAATCGCTCCAACACTTGATCTTTCTTCAACCGGACTCTGTATTTGGACCTCAGGACTCCTGCCATGGACACAACAGTTAACTGCAGCAGAAAAGGCCCTCACATAAATTACACTGACGATCAGGGACAGACATTATATTGGACATTCACAAAATGGAAAAAAATTACATTTGGACTCTATTTGAAATGGGACAAATTTGAACTGGGCTGAATGGGACTTTTGGTTTTAGTTGCCTTGATTTTCTTTTCTTTCGTTGGATTGAATGGATTCGCTCGCTCGCTCTGGTCTTTTTCTGTTTTTTTTGTTGTTTGTTTCTCCTGGATGGCTCCAGTCGACTCTAAAGCGCCTTTAGGATTTAGAACACATCTAAATCTGATACTTTTATTTAGGATATGTTTTTTTCTGATGCAGGATGTGAAGTACATCCAGACGGACGGGTACCGGGCCCCTGAGGCGGAGCTGCAGAACAGTCTGGCCCAGGCTGGAGTGGAACTCGAGGGCCACTGCACTGCATCTGTGGACCTGTGGAGCCTGGGCATCATCCTACTGGAGATGTACTCAGGGACCAGACTCAAGGAGACGGTGCGCTCACACAAGTGGGAGGTACAGTGTTTCCTGCAGGTCTATTAGTCTGTCTGTATATGCACGCGGTCAGTCACACGCTCCGGACGCTCTGGACGCTCCAGACGCTCTGGCCCAGTCCCTCCCGCAGCGCTGCAGGCACCCGTCTTTCTCAAATGCTCTTCTGCCACATAAAGAGGTGCCATGTTTGCACTGTAGACAAATATAATCCTGTCCGTGTCATGCTGACCTCGGCCAATGATGGGGTTAATAATTATAGCTGCAGATTGTTTTATACAAATAGTGGTTGTATGAAAGCGTCTTGTGGCCTGCACGTTGAGGCACAGCACTGCTCTTGATGTTCGCATTAGCAGATCACATGCTCAAAGCTGTTTCTACTGGACGATCCCTGTTCATGTGAGAAGGACAAATCAAGAACTGCACTAAAGTGTGATGTTTGTATCTTCTCAAGCGGGACATGTTCATTGCTTGACCAATCGATTACCAAGATGATCATTAGTTTCAGCCCAGCAGCAATGATTCTCAAACTGTGGCACATTATGGCGTCGTTGGGTCGCAAGCATTATGTTTATTTAACTGGATCATGAACGTTCATGAATGGTTCTACCTGTACCAGAATTGGCTTGCTCTGCTGTCCCTCTGCTGTCCATCTGCTGTCCCTTTAAACAGTGAAGAGAGTCTACATATGATGATATAAGAGATGAAGACATGACAGAAAATACATCTCATCTCGATCATTCAAACCTCAGATTCATCTACAGTTCAGTCAGTTTAATCGTCGTTTCCTTGAGTCTGCTCTTGTTCATGTAGAAGTCTGTGTCGTCCCACTGTAGACCATTTCCAGCCAGTTAAGATGAGATTCTTTTATTGTCCACACATGGGGAAATTTCATTGTTGCGCAGTAGATACAGAGGAAAAGGACAGATAACTTATAAGAAGTTTAAAAGACACTCTTAATAGAACTCTTATAAACAAACTCTTGTAAAAACACTCTTAATTTAGTTTGTGCCTCGTGTGAGAAGCTCAGGATCCAGCGCAGTGCAATGTGCCTCGTGACGCGTTCTTAATCAGGTGCAATGGTAACGTCCTCCCCGTCCCTGTTGAGTTGCCGGAGAGTTCTCGGGTCCTGTGTATAAAGCGATGCACTGTACCTGGCATATTGTCCCCATAACTCCTCTTCTTCCCTCAGGACAACAGTGCAGCCGTCATTGACCAGATTTTTGGAAGCAAGAATGAGGCGCAATCTGCAATTCCTGTGTACCACCTCCGAGATCTGATCAAGAGGTGCCTCCCACATGACCTGACACGCCCGCGTGTGTTCTCCTGACCTTCTTACTGTTCCTCCTGTGTTCTCCTGACCTTCTTACTGTTCCTCCTGTGTTCTCCTGACCTTCTTACTGTTCCTCCTGTGTTCTCCTGACCTTCTGACTGTTCCTCCTGTGTTCTCATGACCTGACTCTTCCTCCTGTGTTCTCCTGACCTTCTGACTCTTCCTCCTGTGTTCTTTTGACTCTTCCTCCTGTGTTCTTTTGACTGTTCCTCCTGTGTTCTTTTGACTGTTCCTCCTGTGTTCTCCTGACCTTCTGACTGTTCCTCCTGTGTTCTCCTGACCTTCTGACTGTTCCCCCAGTGTTCTCCTGACCTTCTGACTGTTCCTCCAGTGTTCTCCTGACCTGACTCTTCCTCCTGTGTTCTCCTGACCTTCAGACTCTTCCTCCTGTGTTCTCCTGACCTTCTGACTGTTCCTCCTGTGTTCTCCTGACCTTCTGACTGTTCCTCCTGTGTTCTCCTGACCTTCTGACTCTTCCTCCTGTGTTCTTCTGACTGTTCCTCCAGTGTTCTCCTGACCTTCTGACTGTTCCTCCAGTGTTCTCCTGACCTTCTTACTGTTCCTCCTGTGTTCTCCTGACCTTCAGACTCTTCCTCCTGTGTTCTCCTGGCCTTCTGACTGTTCTTCCTGTGTTCTCCTGACCTTCTGACTGTTCCTCCTGTGTTCTCCTGACCTTCTGACTGTTCCTCGTGTGTTCTCATGACCTGACTCTTCCTCCAGTGTTCTCATGACCTTCAGACTCTTCCTCCTGTGTTCTCCTGACCTTCTGACGGTTCCTCCTGTGTTCTCCTGACCTGATTATTTTTCTTTATCCATTCACAGGAGTTTTGAGGCCCAAGTTCATAGTTCTAAAATTGAGTGGAACGGTAATGTCAAAAAACGTCTGCAGATTATGAATCATTTCAGTCAGAAATCCCGGAGCCACAGGACGGTCCAAAACATGTGACGGGGGTTTGTCCCAGAACATGTGACGGGGGTTTGTCCCGGAACATGTGACGGGGGTTTGTCCCGGAACATGTGACGGGGGTTTGTCCCGGAACATGTGACGGGGGTTTGTCTCCTGGTGCCACAGTTTCTCCAACAGTTGCATTTCCAACAGAATTCCCTCCAACATGTGATTTTGTGGTTCTCCACTGAGATGTACAAAACAAGGTCACCTTCTTCTTCCCATTTGTTTGTAATATATTTAGTAGAGTCCAGAGTGTTAATGCAGTTACAGCAAAGGCCTGTGGTCAGGGCAATCAGTGATGGGCCAATATAATCTGAATATATAGTTGTGTGTCACGTCCCAGTCTCATTGACCGTTTTAGTTTTACAAGTGTGTGTGTGCGCGCGTGTGGTGAGTTAAACTCGTGTTCTCCTGTCACTGTCCACAGCATGCTGGCCAAGAACCCTCAGCAGAGATGCACTGCAGCCACGGCTCTGCTCAGCCCCTTCTTCAGTGTCCCCTTTGGTAAGTCATGCTCACATCTGCGCGTGTGGGCCTGCGAGGCCGTGTGGGCCTGCGAGGCCGTGTGGGCCTGCGCGGCCGTGTGGGCCTGCGCGGCCGTGTGGGCCTGCGCGGCCGTGTGGGCCTGCGCGGCCGTCTGGGCCTGCGCGGCCGTCTGGGCCTGCGCGGCCGTCTGGGCCTGCGGCCTCTTTAACTGTGTCCTGTTTTTGTCCTAGTGGCATCTTAAAGTGCACTTTTTATGTGATTGCAATATATATGAAGTTAATGTGTATGTGTGTCTGTCTGTGTGTGCAGCTCCATACATCGAGGAGCTGGTGCTGCTGCCTTCTCCCGTCCTTCGCCTTCTCAACCTCATAGACGACAGCCATCTGCACAACGAGGAAGAGTACGAAGGTAATTCTTTATTTTATTTTTTATAGATGTATAGATATAGATATATACCTATATCTGCCTCCTCTTCTTCGGGGCGTGGCCTCCACCTGTAAAGTGTGTGTGTTTTCAGACATCCTGGAGGACATGAAGGACGAGTGTCAGAAGTACGGATCTGTGGTGTCCGTCCTCATCCCCAAAGAGAACCCTGGAAAAGGACAGGTCAGACCCTCAGCCCTGATGGGACACACCTCTGACCTCTAGAGCTCCACATTCTGACCTCATGAGCTGATGTCGTCATATTTGAATGATGATATTTCAAACAGAAATGTGCTCAAATATGTCGTAGTACTTTCTCTTTAAATGTTCTAGAGAACTTTTCTACTGTTAAATATGATATTACTTTGTGTCTTTAACGTCACCGTCTCCAGGGAAACCAGCTGGTAATGCCATCAGCCAAGTTATTGGTCAGATCTGTGGAGGGGTCAGGGGTGATACTGGTCAGATCTGTGGAGGGGTCAGGGGTGATACTGGTCAGATCTGTGGAGGGGTCCGGGGTGATACTGGTCAGATCTGTGGAGGGGTCAGGGGTGATGCAGGTCAGATCTGTGGAAGGGTCAGGGGCTGTGGATAGGTCAGAGTGATACTGGTCAGATCTGTGGAGGGGTCATGGGTGATACAGGTCAGATCTGTGGAGGGGTCAGGGGTGATGCAGGTCAGATCTGTGGAAGGGTCAGGGGTGATACAGGTCAGATCTGTGGAGGGGTCAGGGGTGATACAGGTCAGATCTGTGGAGGGGTCAGGGGTGATACTGGTCAGATCTGTGGAGTGGTCAGGGGTGATACAGGTCAGATCTGTGGAGGGGTCAGGGGTGATACTGGTCAGATCTGTGGAGTGGTCAGGGGTGATACTGGTCAGATCTGTGGAGGGGTCAGGGGTGATACAGGTCAGATGTGTGGAGGGGTCAGGGGTGATACTGGTCAGATCTGTGGAGTGGTCAGGGGTGATACTGGTCAGATCTGTGGAGGGGTCAGGGGTGATACTGGTCGGATCTGTGGAGGGGTCAGGGGTGATACTGGTCAGATCTGTGGAAGGGTCAGGGGCTGTGGATAGGTCAGGGTGATACTGGTCAGATCTGTGGAGGGGTCAGGGGTGATACTGGTCAGATCTGTGGAGGGGTCAGGGGTGATACTGGTCAGATCTGTGGAGGGGTCAGGGGTGATACTGGTCAGATCTGTTGAGGGGTCAGAGGTGATACTGGTCATGTGACTGGTGCTGTTGTGTCCAGGTCTTTGTGGAATACTCGAGCTCCAGTGACGCCAAAGAGGCCCAGAAGCTGCTGTCCGGACGCACCTTCGACGGGAGGTTTGTGGTGGCCACCTTTTACCCTCTGAGGGCCTATCAGAGGGGCTACCTCTACCAGACGCTGCAGTGAGGGGCCACCTCTACCCGAAGCCTATTGGAGGGGCCACCTCTACCCGAAGCCTATTGGAGGGGCCACCTCTACCCGAAGCCTATTGGAGGGGCCACCTCTACCCGAAGCCTATTGGAGGGGCCACCTCTACCCGAAGCCTATCGGAGGGGCCACCTCTACCAGACGCTGCAGTGAGGGGCCCCGAGTCCCAGTGTGGAGTATAAGGCTCTCATTATGTCCTGGCGCTGTCAAATCTTTTTTCATGATTTCTTGATGTTGTTTCTCCTTAAATGTTTCATATTTTGAGAATAAAGTTGTGAGATTTAGGAACAAACTCCAGGAGCAAAAGAATGTGCTCATCATAAATATCCATATCCTCCGTGTTCCATGACTTCACCAGCAGCTGCAGAAAAGACTCTTCTGGCCACGCCCGCATATCTTCTGGCTACGCCCACATATTTCACTGTGAGCCTTATTCTCAGGTGTTAAAAGGCACATATGTAGTTACTTAATTCTTTCTTGTTTCTTAGGTGAGAGGTTTGTTCTGATGATGGTGTGAACATCAGAGCAGAACGTTTGATATTTCAGACTTTATGATTGAGTGAAATCTCAACCGTATCAAGTTTGTTTATCTCAATTTCAATATTTGTAATAAAATGTTTGGGCCTTTTGATAATTGAGTCTTGATCACGTGTAGTTTTCTGATTTGTAGTTTTGTCACAATATTTTCCCCTTAAAGTATTAAATGTAATGAACAAACTGAATATAAAATATACTGCAATTTGACTGTTTCTCAGCCTTTCGACTAAAAAGTGTTCTTTTTTTATAATGTAAATGTTTTACATTTTGATTATTTGAACAAAACAAAAATGATCTTAAATACAATCTGTTTACAAATGTACAGTAGAGTCGTTCTGTGGGACACTGGACACGTCTCCAGAGGGACATCTAGTGGTATGTTGTAGTACTACAACATCAACTTTGTTCCAACTCATCAAATGTAAATAAATAAAATTACTTCAAATGATGTTGTTGTTGTTTTATGGTGGTTGGTATCCAAATGTTACATTACTGCCAGACTAGATTAGACTTTATTCCAACTGGCCTTCTCTACAGACTGATTGTATTATTAATGTATGTGTGACTTCCAGATTTCTAAAGTCTGTTCTGAACAGTTTGTTAGCATCACTCACGTAGTTAAAGCTTCAATCTGGAACATTCCCAACGTCTTTGAAAACTGCATCATAAAGTCTCTTCTAAAGAAGAGCAGGGGGAGGGGCCAGGGCTCAGGGGGAGTGGTCAGTCCTGAGTCATGACCGGTCCATCTCTAATCTGACATTTTGGGACAAAGTCCTTGAAAAGGTCGTTTACAACAGTCACAGATTTACTCTTAATAAACGACTCATTAGATGTTTTTCAGGTTTTAGAGCTCATCACACTGAGACTGCTGTTGTCATGGTGACAGACTGCTGTTGTCATGGTGACAGACTGCTGTTGTGACTGAGACTGCTGTTGTCACGATGACTGAGACTGTTGTCACGATGACTGAGACTGCTGTTGTCATGGTGACTGAGACTGCTGTTGTCACGGTGACTGAGACTGCTTTTGTCACGTGACTGAGACTGCTTTTGTCACGGTGACTGGGACTGCCGTTGTCACGGTGACTGAGACTGCCGTTGTCACGGTGACTGAGACTGCCGTTGTCACGGTGACTGAGACTGCTGTTGTGACTGAGACTGCTGTTGTCACGGTGACTGAGACTGCTTTTGTCACGGTGACTGAGACTGCTGTTGTCACGGTGACTGAGACTGCTGTTGTCATGGTGACTGAGACTGCTGTTGTCATGGTGACAAATGACATCCGCCTGAACACTGACACGGGCAAAGCTTCAGTCTTAATTCTGTTGGATCTGATGCTGCTTTTGACACTGTCCATCATGGGACCCTCTTACAGAGACTAGAGGACTGGGTGGGACCCTCTTACAGAGACTAGAGGAGAGACTAGAGGACTGGGTGGGACCCTCTTACAGAGACTAGAGGAGAGACTAGAGGACTGGGTGGGACCCTCTTACAGAGACTAGAGGACTGGGTGGGACCATCTTACAGAGACTAGAGGACTGGGTGGGACCCTCTTACAGAAACTAGAGGACTGGGTGGGACCCTCTTACAGAGACTAGAGGAGAGACTAGAGGACTGGGTGGGACCCTCTTACAGAGACTAGAGGACTGGGTGGGACCCTCCTACAGAGACTAGAGGACTGGGTGGGCATCACTGGCCCCGCCCTAAACTGGTTAAGGTCCTATCTGGAAGACAGGAAGTACTTTGTGTCTCAGACCACATGCCCCTGACCTGTGGGGACGGGGACAAGGGTCGGTCCTGGGACCCCTTCTGTTCAACCTCTACATGCTGCCGTTAGGTCACATGACCTATCACAATGATGCAGACGAGTCAGATCTATGTTTCACTGTCGCAGGTGAATATGGACCATTCACTCTGTCACTGCATCCAACAGATCAGTGTGTGGACCGGACTCCTGCTGGTGCCAGAGGGCCTTCTGCTGGTGCCAGAGGGCCTTCTGCTGGTGCCAGAGGGCCTCCTGCTGGTGCCAGAGGGCCTCCTGCTGCCCTCTGCTGGTGCCAGAGGGCCTCTTGCTGGTGCTAGAGGGCCTCCTGTTGGTGCCAGAGGGCCTTCTGCTGGTGCCAGAGGGCCTCCTGCTGGTGCCAGAGTCAGTGTGTGGAGGCAGAACAACTTTCTCCAGCTGAACTCAGACAAGACTCAAATCATCGTCTTTGTCACAGAAACAAAGACAAAGTGTCAGCGTCACCTCCAGAGTCTCGCTCTAAAACCTACAAACCAAGTTATAAATCTGAGGGTAATAATGGACTCAGACTTGAGCTTTAACACATCAAATCAATAACATCAGCAGCTTTTTACCATCTAAAAAACATTGACAAAATCCAAAATATAGTGTCCAAACCAGATTTGGAGAGACTTATCCATGCGTTTGTCTCCAGTAGATTAGACTGTAACGGTCTCCTGCTGGTGCCAGAGTCAGGACTAAACATGGACCGGCCTCCTGCTGGTGCCAGAGTCAGGACTAAACATGGACCGGCCTCCTGCTGGTGCCAGAGTCAGGACTAAACATGGACCGGCCTCCTGCTGGTGCCAGAGTCAGGACTAAACATGGACCGGCCTCCTGCTGGTGCCAGAGTCAGGACTAAACATGGACCGGCCTCCTGCTGGTGCCAGAGTCTGTACTGTCACTCTTATTATTGTGCTGGGGAATGATATACTTTTATGTAAATAGAAGAGATTACACCTGTTTTTGCTCCTTTACTGTATTATGTTATTGAATATTTTAAGTCGCTACAACTTCTCAAACAGAAACTGGTAAACTTTAATATGTATTTTATGATATAAATAAGTCCGTGCTTGTTTAGATTGTTATAATGTCTCGTAATGTCTCATATTGTAGAGGCTTTAATCATCCAAATAAAATAACAAAAAATAACAAGATTTAAAAATAATAATAAAATGCTGCGCTTGCCTCGCGTTTCCGGATCACGTGCTCTGTTCTGACCACGTGATCAACGGGAACCCGGAAGTGAACATTAGCAGCAGCAACACGTCTGACACCGTTAGTACTGTCCTCTTCCGTGTCCGGGCTTCATCTGCTCCTGCCCCGTGTCCTGCTCCTGCCTCGTGTCCGGCTCCTGCTCCTGCCCCGTGTCCGACTCCAGAATGCCCGCGCCGCAGTCCCGGTGAGCCGTGAGGTCATCCACACCACACGTCACAGAGGTCAGGGAACTGCCGCTAACCCAGAGCTCTATGTTTAAGGGTTATCATGTCTCTTGAGTTTCCAGTTATTTCTAAAACTCCTTGTCACAAAAAACATTCATGAAGTTTGGTTCTTTTATGACTTTATTCTGGGTTAAAAAAGTGACCAATTCTCCTGGGTCAAAAATATACAGCAACATGAATCAGTCATTTTGGCTCACACACGGCTCTTATTGTGATTATGAGTGACAGGTGGTGACTTCTGAGCTCATTTAAATAGGATCATTGGACAAACGCTCTTAAACACTCATAAACGCTACAATGGGAAAGTCAAAGGAGTTCAAGGATCTGACAAAGACAATCATTGACTTGAACAAGTCAGAAAAGTCACTGGAGCCGTTTGAGCAGCTGCAGGTCCAAGAGCAACAGTGAAACACTCGTCCATGGCCTGGTCAAGAGGTCAAGGGTCAACCCAGAACCACCAAGAAGCAGATCTACCAAGAAGTAGAAGCTGCGTGTCCACAGTCAAGCGTGTCTTGCGTCGCCGTGGCAACATGGACTGAGAGGGAAGCCCTTCCTCCAGAAGCAGCTCGATCACATGGACGAAGAGAAGACCTTCTGGAACGTTCTGTGGTCAGACCAAACAACAAGCTGTTTGACCACGATGACCAGCAATATGTTTAACCCCAAGAACGCCACGCCTACCGTTTAACACACGCCTACCGTCAAACACACACCTACGTCAAACACACGCCTACCGTCAAACACACGCCTACCGTCAAACACACGCCTACCGTCAAACACCATGCCTACACCTACCGTCAAACACCATGCCTACTCCTACCGTCAAACACACGCCTACCGTCAAACACCATCCCTACGCCTACCGTCAAACACACGTCTACCGTCAAACACACGCCTACCGTCAAACACACGCCTACCGTCAAACACACGCCTACCGTCAAACACACGCCTACTGTCAAACACACGCCTACCGTCAAACACACGCCTACCGTCAAACACACGCCTACCGTCAAACACACGCCTACCGTCAAACACACGCCTACCGTCAAACACACGCCCACCGTCAAACACACGCCCACCGTCAAACACACGCCCACCACCGTCAAACACACGCCCACCGTCAATCACACGCCTACCGTCAAACACACGCCTACTGCCAAACACCACGCCCTGAAATCATCAGCCCGAAGGTTGGGTACAGTTGGGTCTTGGGCACAGTTGGGTCTTGGGCACAGTTGGGTCTTGGAGACAGTAAGGGTCTTGGGGACAGTAAGGGTCTTGGGGACAGTAAGGGTCTTGGGGACAGTAAGGTCTTGGGGACAGTTGGGTCTTGGGGACAGTTGGGTCTTGGGGACAGTTGGGTGTTCCAACAGGACAATGACCCCAAACACATATCAAAAGTGGTAATGAAACGGCTAAATGAGGCTCAAATGAAGGTTTTAGAACGGCCAAAGTCCTGACATTGAGAACACGTGGACGATGCAGAACAAACAAGTCCATGTCAGAAAGTTAAACACATTTAACTGAACTGCACCAATTCTGTCAAGAAAAGTGGTCAAAGATTCAACCAGAAGTTTTCCAGCTTCTGGATGGAAACCAAAAGCGCCTGATTGAAGTGAAAATGGCCAAGGGACATTTAACCACATTTAACCACCGCTGTAAGTATATTTCTGACGCAGCAGATTTGGTCACTTTTTCTGTTAATCCATAATAAAGTCATAAAAGAACCAAACTTCATGAATGTTTTTTGTGACAAAGAAGTTTATGTTCCAATCTGTCGATCAGAGAAAAATCTGAGTTTTAGAAATGACAGGAAACTCAAGAGGTGTGTGTGTGTGTGTGTGTGTGTGTGTGTGTGTGTGTGTGTGTGTGTGTGTGTGTGTGTGTGTGTGTGTGTGTGTGTGTGTGTGTGTGTGTGTGTGTGTGTGTGTGTGTGTGTGTGTGTGTGTGTGTGTGTGTGTGTGTGTGTGTGTGTGTGTGTGTGTGTGTGTGTGTGTGTGTGTGTGTGTGTGTGTGTGTGTGTGTGTGTGTGTGTGTGTGTGTGTGTGTGTGTGTGTGTGTGTGTGTGTGTGTGTGTGTGTGTGTGTGTGTGTGTGTGTGTGTGTGTGCGCGTGCGTATATATCCTGCAAATAGTCATCTGATTGATGATGAGCTGGAAGAAAGTTGTAAATAAGGCCATCTGACTTTGTATTGATTGATTTGTTCAACAACTAATTTTATTTGCAAGTTTTATTTAAAGATTTTTAAAAAAAAAAGTGTTTAAAAGTTAATTTGTTAAGAGTTTTCTTTAATAGAATGTTTACAAATACATTTTAAATAAATAACCGTGTTATATCAATGGAAAATATTGAGTCACTTTCGTGTTTTGCTATGCAACTATGAAATTGCTATACAAATTTCGAAAGCAGCACCGCTATACAAGTGAAAATCCTTAATCTGAGCCCTGATTTATATCTTTATATATATATATCTATATATCTATATATCTATATATATATACAGATATATCAGTATTACCCCAAATCTCTAGTTGAGTCTATAACAGAGGGCGAGAGGTGAGGATCGTTCTCAAAGTCTTTTTATTTGATGAAAACATCAGCGTGTTCTGAGAGTCGACCTCGCACAAGATTTAACTGTTTTATAAAGTTGTGGCTTGGGTCTGATAAAATGGCCTGAAGATTGTTTGTACCAGTCCAGAGATAATCAGAAAGTACACAGAAAGTACACAGTGACCCATATGATAATTAGGACACAGAAATATAATATAAATGCATGACAATCATTTGGTCAATATTCACTCCGGAGGTAGAGGAAGTGCTGATTCTTCTTTTTTTTAATTTGTATTTATTTAAAGGAATGTTATATATTTTATACTCTCCTCAATATTACACAGGGCTCTGTATAATATACATACATATGATATAAATATATATGTTTTGCATATCACCACCCCATCTGTAATTAAAGGACATGCGTTGGACTTAATCAGGGGACAAACCAGCACAAACTCACTGTCCTGTCTCTCTGTGTGTGTCTGCTCTGGAGACAAACCAGGACAAACTCACTGTCCCGTCTCTCTGTGTGTGTGTGCTCTGGAGACAAACCAGGACAAACTCACTGTCCCGTCTCTCTGTGTGTGTGTGCTCTGGAGACAAACCAGGACAAACTCACTGTCCCGTCTCTCTGGACAGGATCGCTGCCGTCAGCACCAGTGGAGGTCTGGAGGGCTTCAAGGCTCACGCGGTGTTCCAGGAGATTCAGAAGAAACTGCAGGAGGTCAGAACTTCTACTTACATCATGTCCAGTGCTTCAGCCGGGTCAAAACAAGGACATTTGGCATTATTTCTATTGTTATTGATCTTAAATATGTTCATCTACTTCTGCTTTGGGATTTTGCTAATGTTTTACAATTTAAATAATAAGGTTTTCAAACAGAAGAGCTTCACTATTTACAGTGAAGGTATTTAAACCGGCCATTACAAGTTCTCACAAAGACCGAATCTTTAAAGAATAATCTGGAAATCACATTGTCTGATCCTCTCCTTAAAGGCGGTATGGACGATTTTTCGGCGATTTGAGAACGCAGGCGGAAGTGCGCATGCGCACTCCCCCGTGCGGACCGATACAACACACACGTGCGTTTGTTTATTAGCGCAACGGAGCGCATCGCTCGTCTCCTGTAGATTTCTGTCCACTTCTGCGTCAGCTCGAACTGTCTTTCTCCGTCTTCATTTTGCCCCGTACACTGAGGGAACTATATTATGATAGATCCATGCGCTTAGGCACGCGGAAACGTCGGCACGACCCGCAGGCGGCTGCAGGTGAGCGATAGGTGCGTTTTATGATTGATACATGGCAGGACAAATGATTTATCCACGCCACGAGGAAATATGATACAAAAATTTGCTGAAAAAAATCGTCCATACCACCTTTTAATACAGAGCAGTCGTCCTGTCCCAGTGCAGAAAAGACCCCAAAGCCTGATGTTTCTCCCCCCAAAGCCTGATGTTTCCTCCCCAAAAGCCTGATGTTTCTCCCCCCAAAGCCTGATGTTTCCTCCCCCAAAGCCTGATGTTTCCTCCCCCAAAGCCTGATGTTTCCTCCCCCAAAGCCTGATGTTTCCTCCCCCAAAGCCTGATGTTTCCTCCCCCAAAGCCTGATGTTTCCTCCCCCAAAGCCTTATGTTTCCTCCCCCGTGCTTCACAGTAGGGGTGGTGTTCTTGGGATGGTCCTCTCCATCCATCTTCTTTCATCCGGAGCCGGGTCGCGGCGGTAGCAGACTAAACCGGGACTCCCAGACTTTCCCCTCCCCAGACACTTCCTCTAACTCCCAGGCCAGCCGAGACATAGTCCCTCCAGCGTGTCCTGGGTTTTCCCCGGGGTCTCTTCCTGGTGGAACATGCCCGAAACTCCTTTCAATGTGGAGGAGCAGTGTCTCTACTCCAAGCTCCTCCCCCTCTCTCTAAGGGAGCACTTACCCACCCAGCGGAGGAAACTCATTTCAATCGCTTGTGTCTGTGATCTTGTCCTTTCGGTCATTTCCCAAACTCGAGACCATAGGTGAGGGGAGGAACGTAGATTGACCGGTAAAAACATATACCCGTATATCGCTGTATCGATATTTTGAACACAACCCTAGTCCACGGGGATACGGCCCCATGGCATTCCTTCCCTGTGAGAACAGACCCAGACGCTCACTGTCGAGGGCCCAGGCCTGGTTTCAGGGCGGGGCCTTGATTGTTTTCTATCCATAAGATGCTTCTAAACCGTTGAGACTTGGAGACTTAAGTCTTCCTCTCGTTTTCAATGTCTGTTGTGATCAATCTCAATTAAGATTCGATCGATTGTACAGCCCTGAATGTGCAGTACACCACTTCTCCACTTTCACACTTTCCACCACACTTTCTGCTGCTGAGCTCTTCTCTTCTGAAACCCGCTCTCTTGTGGCAGGAGGGGGAGAGCTTTGTGAAGAAGATCGGAGGAGTGTTTGCCTTCAAAGTGAAGGACGGGCCGGAGGGTCAGGAGGCCGTCTGGTATGTGGACGTGAAGAACGGCAAGGGCAGTGTACACAACAACACAGGTGAGCCCGACCGGAGAGCAGGGTTATTCCAGGGGCCAGAAGGAAAGGAAAACTGTACATCTTTACATCAGGCCATATAGGATTAGATATAGATTGCATCAGCTGATATTGTTGTCTTGAGACTGGTTCTACTCCTCTGATCTCTCTCTCTTTCTGTCTCTGTCTCTGTGTCTTTGTGCAGGAGAAAAAGCTGACTGCACCATTGCCATGTCCGACGCTGACCTTCTGTCCCTGCTCACCGGCAAGATGAACCCTCAGACGGTCAGTGCACACTACTGTCCAGTCAGACCTGTTCACCACATTCTACAGTTCAGTTTGGGATGTGTACCACTACGACGGACCGGATCTGGACTTGTAAAAACGTTTCAGTTCAGGTCCAAAAAAAACGGAACCCCGGTGATTCGGTTCTGGACTCGTATAAAATATAGCGCTCAAATACTATATCCTTTTTGTTCTAGAATGTAGACCATCTTAAACCTTCCATTGATCGCGAAATTCGCGCTGGAAACGACGTAAACACTGACATGCGCCGCCGTCAATAGCGCACACGGACCATAATTAGCGACGCACGCGTCTTCCGGGCATAAGTTGAAGCCGGCGAAATAAGTTTAAAGATGCGAGAGACGGGAGCGCCTCATACGTGTGAGACAGGAGCGCCTCATACGTGTCGAGCTGCGCGGAACCGTGTATCCACATGTGAACATTGTACAGCAGCCGGTAAGATCGCTGGCTTTATCAGAACTGTTTTAAGCTGTGGCCGCCGCGTGCGATGTTGTGATGGTTAATGTGCTGCGGGCGTCGTCGCGGGTTAAAGGGGCGGGGTCAGCGTGGGGTCTTGTCTGGGTCTTTGGTCTGGGTGTAAATATGAATGAAATAACTTAAGTGTTATGTTGTGGTGTGATGTATTTGGCATTAAGTAAATACAAAGTAAAGTCAAAGTAATATTGCTTAATTGCTGCATTCATTAATTGGAGTTTATATTTTGTAATAGTATTTTGTATTTGTATTCTACAGTTGTTAAATATGATCTGGTGTTTAATGCTGCTAATATGATGTATTATTTTGATTTGTTGTGTAAAATATTTTCATATTCTACTTTTGATACTGCTATAGTACTATAAGTTGATGCTTTATAGTGATTCAAGTCGACTTTTATGCTAGTTTTTGTAACTCTGTTATTTTACACTGTGACTTAATTATTTACACTGGTGTATTGTCTGTTTGAAGGTTTTTACCTGACTTTTGATGCCAATGGATCTGAACATTAAAGATGGAAATGTGTCTAAAGATGAAACATTGTATCAGATGAAACGGCTGCTTTGACCCTTGACCCAGACTGACCCTGTCAACAATACTCGACATGCTCTTGTTGTTGATGTGTGTTAACTGTTAAGCTATAGTTTAGGTGCTAGCTCGTAGCTCGTGATTTGTAAGTAGTAACTTCTGTTAAAAAAACGTGAATAAACCAGACAAGTTGAGTTTATTTCACTGCAGTTAAGCCTTGTGTTTGATAGTCGTTCTTGTTCAAGTGTCTTCAACTTAAAGGCGGTATGGACGATTTTTCGGCGATTTGAGAACGCAGGCGGAAGTGCGCATGCGCACTCCCCCGTGCGGACTGATACAACACACACGTGCGTTTGTTTATTAGCGCAACGGAGCGCATCGCATCGCTCGTCTCCCGTAGATTTCTGTCCACTTCTGCGTCAGCTCGAACTGTCTTTCTCCGTCTTCATTTTGCCCCGTACACTGAGGGAACTATATTACGATAGATCCATGCGCTTAGGTACGCGGAAACGTGGGCACGAACCGCACGCGGCTGCAGGTGAGCGATGGGTGCGTTTTATGATTGATACGTGGCAGGACAAATGATTTATCCACGCCACGAGGAAATATGATAAAAAAAATTGCTGAAAAAAATCGTCTATTCCACCTTTAATTGAGCCAAGTAGCTTGTGTTATGCTGTCATAACATTATGCAAATATGGCCTGGTTTAGGTTCGGACCTAATGAGTCCGGACCTGAACCTAAACCTCTGGATTCGAATCCGGACTTGAACCTGAACGTGGGTTTAGGTGTGCATCCCTAGTTTGAGGCGGTGGGCGTGGCATATTTTACACCAGTGAACATCGTAATTCACTGTTTTTGTAAGAAATAATGTCCTTTCAGACGTGAGATGAGAACGTGCCATGTTCTGTTTCCTCTGGAGCTGAAGACACGAGACACGAGGAGCAGGAAATACAACGTGTCCTTTTAACACAACTAGAGACATGTTTCTGTTGGATTGACCCAATATAGTGCACTCTTACTGTTAAAGATGACACATCAGAGCCAGTAAGAGGTTTGACCTCTTCTTTGTCCTCTTCTTTGTCCCTCAGGCGTTCTTCCAGGGTAAACTGAAGATCACTGGGAACATGGGGATGGCCATGAAGCTCCAGAGTCTTCAGCTGCAGCCGGGACGAGCCAAACTGTGAATGAAGTGCACCCCTCAGCCCAAACATGGGAGGGGCCTGTACAGCCCGGGAGGAGATTCAATCATTATAATATCAATAACATGTTCAAATCTAATCTGGAAGACGAGGCTTCTGTCTTCTCAGATACAAATATAATATGTTGCAATTTATTTGACAGATTCTGAGAAATGTTAGGTCCCAAAGCACTGAAAGGTGAACAAGGTGAAGTGTTTGATGGCCGCTTGTCTCAATAAAGATGTTTCCATCGTCATGGAGACGAGCAGGTGATTCCAGGCCACGCAAACTCCTGACTTCTAAAACCTGCCCCTAGTGGAGGTTTTATAAAGTCCACGGATGGAGCCGGTGTGAAGTGCACAAGCTATAGAAACGAGGCCCCTGGTCTGTGGAGAGGTCGTCTCAACTCAGTTCGCTCTGATCCAGTTACATTTCAAACCACGAAACACCTTTTCTTTTCAAATGTTAAATGTGTCCAGTGTTGACCGGCCCCTGATCACTAACACGATGTAGTTGTGCAGTCCGGACCCTAGAGTCATGCTGCAGGGTCCTGGGGCAGTCTGTCTGGAGCAGGGGCCACAGTGCAGCGCCTGGACACAGCACTACTGACCGTTCTGAAATGACTTTGTTGATATGATCTTTGTATTAATCATGTTTCTTCTGAATGTGGATCTTTGTCAGACTCAAGTGCCTCTGTCGGCTTTTTAACTCCTATTGTAAATTCTGTCCGTGTAAAAGTGATTTTTACTAATTAAAATGTTTCCTGCTCAGTCCAGTGTTTTCACCAGCTGTGAGTCACGTGACGGGAGGAGGGGGCCCATTGTCATATTCTTTTAAGTGCAGTTTTGGATATTAATTTTGGCTGCACAGAACTACAATCATGGCCAAGTGTAAAGTGAAAAAACAAATATGACAATGAAGATCAAGGAAAGAAAAGCAGTGATTGTATTGGCCAATCTAAAATGGCCGTGTGTCACAACTATATCCATATTCTGTTCTAAAATAAATCCACTTAAGCCTGTTTTCCCCTCACTTCTGCTGCTGAAGCTCGGCTGAAGTCTCAGTGTCTTTAGTGTCCTCTACAGGGACACTTGTCCTGAGGGACAAGCTGGAGACTGCTGGTTTGGAGTATGACCTGGCAGAGTGGATCCTGGACTACCTCACGGACCAACCGATGATGCGGAGTACAGAGGACTGGAGCAGGACTTTGTGGACTGGTGTCAGCGGAACCACCTCCTCATCAACGTGGGGAAGACCAAGGAGATGGTGGTGGATTTCCGTAGACGCCACCCCACTGCCCCCTCACCAGTGAACATCCAGGGACGGGACATTGAGAGAGTGGACTCATACAAGTACCTGGGTGTTCATCTGAACCACAAACTGGACTGGACTCATAACACAGACGCACTGTACAGGAAGAGCCAGAGTCGGCTCTACCTCCTGAGGAGACTCAGGTCTGTTGGAGTGACAGGGCCACTCCTGAAGACCTTCTATGATTCTGTGGTGGCATCAGCTCCTGTAGGTGTGGCCTGCTGGAGCAGCAGCATCACAGAGAGGGAGAGGAAGAAGCTGGACAAAGTCATCAAGAAGTCCAGCTCCGTCCTGGGCTGCGCTCTGGACTCGGTGCAGGAGGTGGGGGACAGAAGGGTCCTGGCTAAATTCACATCTATACTTGACCATGAATGTCACCCCCTGCAGGACTCTCTGTCCCCTGCAGGACACTCTGTCCGCTCTGGAGAGCAGTTTCAGTGAGAGACTGATCCACCCTCGCTGTGTGAAGGAGATATTTCGCAGGTCTTTCCTTCCTGCTGCTGTCAGACTTTATAACAAACAATGTTAGTCCTGAACACTTGCAATACTGACCTAACCATGTGCAATTCCGTCATATGTACAATTACTGTCGTGATTCATGTGCAATCCATGTGTCGTCGTGAAACATATTCATGTGCAGTTACTGTCGTGATCACATGCGTGATCACAATGGTATTTATGTTTTTATTTTTATCTTTATTATTTTTTGCCCTCCATCCCTTGTTGGGTTTTGTCCATGGGAGTTTTTGTTTATAGGAGATCTTCTACTGAATGTGTTTTTCAGACTTCCTATAAGTGATCTGTTCTTTTCTTCTGTATCTACCTCTGTATCTACCTGCGTTGCACCAATGAAATTTCCCCATGTGGGACAATAAAGGAATATCTTATCTTATCTTACAGGCCGCTGAGCAGTCCTGCAGGAAGCTTGGTTCTTCTTCTCCTGCAGCTGCTCAGTCTGGGCGTGTTCAGAGGCTGTTCCTGCTCCGCCCTCTAACATGAAACCCAGGCAGTATTTTAATAACACAGAACTCTAATTTAGCAAATTAATTGATGGGTGAAGTGAGACTATTTAAGCCGTTTAGCAGTAATTCCATGTATGATCGTTACGCTCAGTGGGCGGCGTTTGTCTTTGCACATGTTCTCCACATATTGACTCATAGAAGTCACTGTTGTAAGGGGCGTTTACTGTAACGTTGCACCACCTACTTGTCTCCATGGAGATGGTGCTTGGAATGTTCCCCATTATGAAATGAAACTTATCTGCAAAGAGTGCTGCCCGGTGGTGGAGTGTTTAACGCAGCAGCACACATACCAGGCTCCAGTGTCGTGAGTTCCAATTCTGATTGACAATTTACTGCATGTCCTTCCCTCTCTCATCCCCATTTCACGCTAAAAGTCGTCCAGTCTAGTTTATTATTCTAAGGATTTTTTATTAAACTTCAGCAAAGAGAGTTACAGCTCATGTCAATTATAAGTGAAAGCAGAGTGCTGCTGGTGGTGGAGTGGTTAGCACATATGCCTGTGTGGGTTTGACAATTTGCTGCATGTTTAGCCCTAGTCTCATTCCCATTTCAACACTACACTGTCCTGTTGAACAAAAAAGCCTCAAAATAAATAATACACAGCTCAAACTTCATTACTTTTCAAACTGAGGCAATGTTCTATGACTCAACAGGTCTGTGGGAAATGACTAACCTGTTTAAATAATGGATTCATAAATCAAATCAAAGCAGATGAATTCAGGAAGAACATGGCTTTAATTGATAGAAACATATTCAGCTGTCAGTCTGAGGAGGGCTCAGTCAGTGTTGAGACAGAGGCACACGCCCTGCAGCACCCAGTGGGAGAGGTGATGGGTGGTACTCAGGTCGGCCTCAAACACCAGGCCCACCCCCATGGCGTTCCTGCGCAGAGAGGTGGTGTACACGGGGGTCCGCAGGGTCCTCTGTCAGCACAACAACAGATACTGTCAGTCACGTTAGGGAAAGCGTTTTAGTAGAAAGTTCATTGTACTCCATAGTTTATTTACTTTCAACTTCTAGATTCTTTAATAATAAGATAAGATAATCCTTCATTGTCCCACATGGGGAAATTTCATTTATGGTGATGTATGAAAATGTATGTATGATCTTTGAAAAATAAAATTTTGGACTTCGGTTCATGGTGACGCATTCACACGCTGCTGCAAAACTTGGTTTTAAAATCATTGTTTGACCTCCATAATCCCAAAGAACAAGGACGACACAAGTCCTGTAGCACAGCCTGCATCACAAGCTAGCGATGCTAACACAGCTACCATGGCTAACAAACCTGAGAGCAGCGCTCCCTCCCCGCGGGAGCCGAGTTGTTAGCTACCGAAGCTCCGGCGGTGTCAGAGGCTAAACTGAAAGCAACAGGAGTAACCAGAGCATGATGTGAGGAAGTCGAGCAGCAGATTATACGGACGATCTGCAGACAGTGAGGGCCCAGATGGAGGCGCTGTGGGCGCCAGATGGAGGCGCTGTGGGCCAGATGGAGGCGCTGTGGGCCAGATGGAGGCGCTGTGGGCGCCAGATGGAGGCGCTGTGGGCCAGATGGAGGCGCTGTGGGCGCCAGATGGAGGCGCTGTGGGCCAGATGGAGGCGCTGTGGGCCAGATGGAGGCGCTGTGGGCGCCAGATGGAGGCGCTGTGGGGCAGATGGAGGCGCTGTGGGCCAGATGGAGGGGCTGTGGGCCAGATGGAGGCGCTGTGGGCCAGATGGAGGCGCTGTGGCCCAGAGTGACGAGGCTGGAGTCCGAGAACAATAATATGAAAAATAAGATCCTGGATTTGGAGTCCAGATCACATCGACCTGACCTGAGGTTTGTGGGAATAGAAGAAGGAAAGGAAACAGAAAGCTTTTTGGAGATAATTATTCTGAGCTCCTTGATGACTCAGGAAGCCTCATTAGCCTCGTTAGCTTGTGATGCGGGCTGTTTTCCAATGGAGCCGTGGGTGGTCAGCTTTGCTTGTTTTGGTCCCGTGGCGCTATAGGACTTGTGTCTTCCTTGTTGACTCATCTCTCGTCCTTGTTATTTGGGATTAGGTCAAATGATGATTTTAAAACCACCTAAAATTAGGAACCTGTGCAATTCTGGTGGCTGCCCACGAGTCCGAAGGTTCACTGGTCCGAAAATTCAGACATTTTAAGGTTCACTGGTCCGAAGGTGAGTGTCCGCACAGTGGGCTCTCCTCGCCTCCCTTTGGCCTACACACTCTGTGCATAGCCTGAGCTCCTTATCGTATTATTAATGAATGAATTAACTCTGGGGTTAAACTGTTTTCCAGTAGCCGCGGCGCGGTCAAATAGCCCAGAAGTTTCAGGAGCCGCGGCACAAAATAGACACTTCGGTCTTCAAAAGCTGAATTTTCTTTTTGACTACCAATCTTACGGTGATCGGATCACGAGTATTTCTATACTTATGATCAAATGAAGGCACAAAGCGGATGTTTCTGATGTTCCCTTGTTATTTGTATATACACAGTACAACATGGAGCCTCCTGAGAGCAGCTGGAGCACTAAACATGACGAGCTCCAGTGTCTTCTGCTTTGTGCGCATTTTACAGACTGACTACATCCTGATGCCATCTGCACCTTCACTTTAGCCCATGAGGAACTTTCGGACTAGTGAACCTTCGGACCAGCGAACTTTCGGACTAGCGAAACTTCGGACCAGTGAACCTTCGGACTCGTGGGGGTAACCGCAATTCCATCCAACTGAATTTTACAACACTCATAGACATGCACCATTAAGCATGAATAATTAACCGAATAAAAGGTATTTGTGTGAAAGCATTCGTTTGGCTGATGAAATGTAATAAACACATTCATTTTGTGAATCCAAACATTATTGAGGAGAATGAGAATTTATGGGACAGGTATGGGACCGGTATAGGACAGGAATGGGACAGGTATGGGACAGGTATGGGACGGGTATGGGACGGGTATGGGACAGGTATGGGACAGGTATGGGACGGGTATGGGACGGGTATGGGACAGGTATGGGACGGGTATGGGACAGGTATGGGACAGGTATAGGATAGGTATGGGACAGGGCTGTTCACCTGCAGCCTGAGCCGGCGGGCCTCGATAGGGATGATGCGGAGGAGGGGCAGCTCCACCACCAGGACTTTAGGTTTGCTTCGGACCAGACAGTCCTGCTCCATGTCCCAGTCCGCCCCCTCCAGGTACAGGCCGGACAGGAAGCAGCCTACAAAGGACAGAGTCACAAGAGTCACATGAGTCACACGAATCACAAGAGTCACAGGAGTCACAGGAGTCACAGGAGTCACAGGAGTCACAGGAGTCACAGGAGTCGCAGGAGTCGCAGGAGTCGCAGGAGTCGCACGACTGGAGCAGGAGAACTGGGAATACTTTTCTCTTTCTTCAAACAAAATGACGTAGTTTAGTGCAAAACACCCACATCAGGACTAAAGCTTCACGATTTGCAGCCAACAGAGAAATCCAATGTTAAACCAAGTTAAAAGAAAAGCATAGACTGACCCGTCCCAGTGCGTCCCTCTGCTCTTTGTAAGAAGACATAGTATATATATAGTATTGTAGTAGTGTATGTATTTCTGCTGAAATGGTCCATTGCAGATTTGGTACATCTGTTTGCACTTTGTCACTAGTTGTGCCTAAACCAGAGACATTCCTTGGTCTGATCCACCTCTGGATTCGAGCTCAAACAAAACAACATGAGCAGTTCCCAAGATGAACTTTTATGAGTTTGTGAACTCACAATTATTTAGAATTCCTCCTACACAAGGTCAGGTGAAAAGTCTTGTCCAAGGACCAGCATGACATGGCTATGGCCAGAGGATGTTTTCAGAAACCAACCCTCCAGTTAAGACGCCCTCTGGCCTGGCCTGGCCCTCTGGCCTGGCCCTCTGGCCTGGACTGGCCCTCTGGCCTGGACTGGCCCTCTGGCATGTCGCGTGTGTGGAGCAGTGCGATGGTGAGTGTTTGGAAGCGGCCAAGCACTTTCGCAGTTGTGCTTTGCCCAGCTTTATGGTTTTCAACTAATGGGCCCTGGCCAGCTGCAGAATTCAACCCAAACCCGACAAGAACACTGACCACGTGTAAAGGCTGGACATTGTTCAAATGTGTGAGCAACAAATGGTACACGCACTGTTTTGCCTTGTGAAGGCTGAAATTTACTGCGCCGTCCCGAGCCCGACCCGAACCCGACCCGAGCCCGACCCGAGCCCGTCCCGAGCCCGTCCCGAGCCCGAGTCGAGCCCGAGTCGAGCCCGACCCGAGCCTGACCCGAGCCCGACCCGAGCCTGACCCGAGCCCGACCCCGAGCCCATGTAAAATGGTAGAAATTATGCCTGACCCGGCCTGAACCCGTCATGTCTCGGGGCAAACTTTGACAAACTGAGTCTGCGTCCTAGTGACTTTGAGGAGCTGGGGCCCAACAGGAGGGACTTACCCTGGGCGGGGCGGTCCAGCACCTCCTCCTCGCTGCGGTACTTGGTGACCTGGGTGTAGAGTGTGGACAGGTCCAGGGGCCAGCCATTCCTTCTGCAGGCCGTCTGCACCAGAGCCGTCAGGTAGGACTCTGGGATGTGCAGCCCAGACAGCCACATGACCCTGGGCTCCTCCTCCTCCACCTGCACAACAACAAGGAACTATAATGTGCCTATTTCTATGTCAAGGGTCATTGTTCAGATACATTTTATTATCCTTGTAGAGACATGTTACTCCTGCATTTGACCCCTCCTCGAATACAACATAGCAGGACCAGAGTTTGGGTCATGTGTTAGTTTGTATCGCGTTAGAGTACTAAATTACTTTTATAAAGTAACGAGGAACGTGACGCTTTTTTTGCTCCCATGTACTCTAGTACTCCACAAGTTACTTTTTCAAATGAGTAACATGTTAGTTTTGGTCTCATCTCTGCACAATCCTCAGGCTAATATGAAGCTAATATGAGGCTAAAATGAGGCTAATATGAGGCTTATATGAAGCTAATATGAAGCTAATATGAAGCTAATATGAGGCTAATATGAGGCAAATATGAGGCTAATATGAGGTTTATTTGAAGCTAATATGAAGCTAATATGAGGCTACTACTGCGACGTTAACTTAATACAGTGATGGGTCATGACGCTAGGGCTGGTGAGATGATTCTGTCAGTTTTGAATTATGACAATTATATATTGAAAATAGTATTTTTTTATTTAAATTGTGTCAGATAAGTAATAAAATATTCGATTCAATTCAATTTATTTTTGTAATGCCCAAAATCACAACAGCAGTCGCCTTGGAGGGCGACAAATATATAGAAATAAACCTAATTTTTAAAAGAAATAACTGTACAGTTATTTTAAGGGTCCTGAACAGTTTGGCTTCATAGAAATAGCTGGTCAGCCACTTTCCCTGTCGTTCCTTCTCCCGTCCAGACCTGCTGTGACCCCTGTGACCCCTGTTACTCCAATAAAGTCAACTATATTCACTTTACCCGGGAAGTTAGTTTGATTAGAGCAATTAAGTGCTTTAGCTTCAAAGATCGGACTGTATTGGACGACAAGGCGAAGTGTGAAGGACAGAACAGGAGTCGCTAAGTGCACGATCTCATGAGACTGTGAGGCCGAGCAGAGGCAGTGCTCATGGTGTGTGCCTCACCCAGTGATGGTCCTGCTCATGGTGTGTGCCTCACCCAGTGATGGTACTGCTCATGGTGTATGCCTCACCCAGTGATGGTCCTGCTCATAGTGTGTGCCTCACCCAGTGATGGTCCTGCTCATGGTGTGTGCCTCACCCAGTGATGGTCCTGCTCATGGTGTGTGCCTCACCCAGTGATGGTCCTGCTCATGGTGTGTGCCTCACCCAGTGATGGTCCTGCTCATGGTGTGTGCCTCACCCAGTGATGGTCCTGCTCATGGTGTGTGCCTCACCCAGTGATGGTCCTGCTCATGGTGTGTGCCTCACCCAGTGATGGTCCTGCTCATAGTGTGTGCCTCACCCAGTGATGGTCCTGCTCATGGTGTGTGCCTCACCCAGTGATGGTACTGCTCATGGTGTGTGCCTCACCCAGTGATGGTCCTGCTCATGGTGTGTGCCTCACCCAGTGATGGTACTGCTCATGGTGTATGCCTCACCCAGTGATGGTCTTGCTCATGGTGTGTGCCTCACCCAGTGATGGTCCTGCTCATGGTGTGTGCCTCACCCAGTGATGGTCCTGCTCATGGTGTGTGCCTCACCCAGTGATGGTCCTGCTCATAGTGTGTGCCTCACCCAGTGATGGTCCTGCTCATAGTGTGTGCCTCACCCAGTGATGGTCCTGCTCATGGTGTGTGCCTCACCCAGTGATGGTCCTG
The DNA here is from genome assembly GCF_026437365.1 of Eucyclogobius newberryi. Classification (NCBI taxonomy): domain Eukaryota; kingdom Metazoa; phylum Chordata; class Actinopteri; order Gobiiformes; family Gobiidae; genus Eucyclogobius; species Eucyclogobius newberryi. The sequence goes on along the minus strand of NW_027316532.1, from coordinate 12,081,915 downwards.
CTCATGGTGTGTGCCTCACCCAGTGATGGTCCTGCTCATGGTGTGTGCCTCACCCAGTGATGGTCCTGCTCATGGTGTGTGCCTCACCCAGTGATGGTCCTGCTCATGGTGTGTGCCTCACCCAGTGATGGTCCTGCTCATAGTGTGTGCCTCACCCAGTGATGGTCCTGCTCATGGTGTGTGCCTCACCCAGTGATGGTACTGCTCATGGTGTGTGCCTCACCCAGTGATGGTCCTGCTCATGGTGTGTGCCTCACCCAGTGATGGTACTGCTCATGGTGTATGCCTCACCCAGTGATGGTCTTGCTCATGGTGTGTGCCTCACCCAGTGATGGTCCTGCTCATGGTGTGTGCCTCACCCAGTGATGGTCCTGCTCATGGTGTGTGCCTCACCCAGTGATGGTCATGCTCATGGTGTGTGCCTCACCCAGTGATGGTCCTGCTCATGGTGTGTGCCTCACCCAGTGATGGTACTGCTCATGGTGTGTGCCTCACCCAGTGATGGTACTGCTCATGGCGCCTTCTGAAGTGGCCCATCCAGTTGCCCAGTGACTTGAGGGTGTCCGGAGCCAGTCTCTTCCACACAGCCGGGATCTGTCCATTAAACAGAGCTCGGGCGATCTCGTCCAGTTCACTGCTCATGCCCACCTCTCCTGCCAGAGCCTGCACACAGCACCCGCTCAGGACCAGTGGTCTCTCTGCACACAGCACCCGCTCAGGACCAGTGGTCTCTCTGCACTCGGCACACGCTCAGGACCAGTGGTCTCTCTGCACACAGCACCCGCTCAGGACCAGTGGTCTCTCTGCACACGGCACCCGCTCAGGACCAGTGGTCTCTCTGCACACGGCACCCGCTCAGGACCAGTGGTCTCTCTGCACTCGGCACCCGCTCAGGACCAGTGGTCTCTCTGCACACAGCACCCGCTCAGAACCAGTGGTCTCTCTGCACTCGGCACCCGCTCAGGACCAGTGGTCTCTCTGCACTCGGCACACGCTCAGGACCAGTGGTCTCTCTGCACTCGGCACACGCTCAGGACCAGTGGTCTCTTTGCACACGGCACCCGCTCAGGACCAGTGGTCTCTCTGCACTCGGCACACGCTCAGGACCAGTGGTCTCTTTGCACACGGCACCCGCTCAGGACCAGTGGTCTCTCTGCACTCGGCACACGCTCAGGACCAGTGGTCTCTCTGCACTCGGCACACGCTCAGGACCAGTGGTCTCTTTGCACACGGCACCCGCTCAGGACCAGTGGTCTCTCTGCACTCGGCACACGCTCAGGACCAGTGGTCTCTTTGCACACGGCACCCGCTCAGGACCAGTGGTGTCTCTGCACTCGGCACACGCTCAGGACCAGTGGTCTCTTTGCACACGGCACCCGCTCAGGACCAGTGGTGTCTCTGCACTCGGCACACGCTCAGGACCAGTGGTCTCTCTGCACTCGACACACGCTCAGGACCAGTGGTCTCTCTGCACTCCAGGGATGCAGCCCTATAATGGGCCCGACACAGAGATGTCCCCCCCGTGTTAGGGACCACCCAAAGCACACAGCAGGGGCCATTTATGGTCCTTCCTGGGGGTGGTGGGCCTTCAAGCGGGTGGTCCCAGGCGAAGCCTGACTAGGTCCTGTGGGAGAGGAACTTGCCACCAGGCGCTCGCCTGCGGACACCCACTCCCAGGCCTGGCTCTTGAGTGGGGTCCCGATAGCTCAGATCATCCAAGCACTCAAACCCCTCCATCCTGACATCAGGGACTTTCACTTTCCCACTTGGAAAAGTGCTTCAGTCACCAACACAGGTGTGGCTCACGCAGGTGCGGCTCGCTCAGGTGCGGCTCCCTCAGGCGCGGCTCACGCAGGTCACGCAGGCGCGGCTCACACAGGCGCGGCTCACTCAGGTGTGGCTCACGGGGCCACCCATTTAAAGAAAGTCTAACGTTTTTATTAGCGCCCAATATTGGAGTGTCCAAACTTGCTGTTCTGACCTATTGCCATGTCAGATTACAACAGTTCATTGAAGCCCTGAGTGACCCTGAACCCCTCACCCTCCGTAGCTCAGCCAGTGAATGCTGCATGCGGACCACCAGCTTGTTGAAGCGCTCCAGCTCCTGCAGTAGCACGACCGAGGTGGGGGAGACCTCCGCGCCCATCTTCTTACGGATCAGGTCCAGGTCAAAGAGCACAGGCAGTTTCCTCTGGATGTCCTGGGCCACCTGGAGGATGTGTTCGTCTTTACTGATGCTCCCGGGGGACTCGCCTGCAGAGACACATGGGACACACATGAACCCTGTAGGTGCTGATTTAAGCTTCTCCCTCACATCTACGCTGCAGTGACACCTCTCAAACGGCAGCCAATCAGAAAGCTGTAGACCACAAGGGCTGTGATTGGTTGATCCACATGGACTTTATGTAAAACGTATTAAATACATCTTAGAACTGCTGAGGTTTGGGACAGAAGTCTTTGGTTTGCACATGAGCCGAATGAGAGAGTTTATTGTGGCAGTAAATGCAAAATAAAACTGTTGAATTCCCACAATGCACCTGGAGGCTGACTGAATGGCTCGTGTCTGCGTGAGCCGACAACGTCGTCGTGTGTGAACAACGTCGTGTGTGAACAACGTCGTCGTGTGTGAACAACGTCGTCGTGTGAGAACGTCGTCGTGTGTGAACAACGTCGTCGTGTGTGAACAACGTCGTCGTGTGAGAACGTCGTCGTGTGAGAACAACGTCGTTGCATTGGAAGCTCAGAGCGACATTCAAAATCTCACTTTTCAGCCTGTAATAGTCCATGTGTGTCACTAATATAATATCACTAATGTGCAATGAATGTTTCTTATTTTAAATGCATGACTTCCACTTAGAGAAAAAACACATCATTTACATCCACAAAAGAGCTTAGATTTAATCCTCTAGTTTCCGTGTCCAAAGCTGAATCCATCAGCTCCAAACAGTCACATTCTGCTCCATGAAGGACATTTGATCTTCAACCCTCTGGACATTGCCCTCTGGACATTGCCCTCTAGACATTGCCCTCTGGACATTGCCCTGCCCTTACAGCAGGCGAGTGGTGTTTGTGCTGCTGGATTCATCTGGACTCATCTGGACACAGCTTCTATCGTTTGTTTCCGCCTCAGAATGCGAGTCCAGATGACTTCAACTGAATATATTTCAACGATGGAAAACTTCTGGACGAATGAGGGACAGTTTCTCAGAAAGACCTTTTACCAACTGCACAATTGTTTATTCACGTTTAAAAGTTAAACTGAAAATGATTGCATCTTCTGTGCATTCAGTGAAACAACAATTACTTGCAAAAGACAAATATAAATGTATGATTCCTGATTTGAGCATTTAAAAAAGTTATGACGATTCTTTCAGCGACTCTGGCCCGGGGCAATCAGCCTATAACAGGGTGAAGACTGTACCATGTGATGAGAGGGGCGGGGCTTTCGCGTGTTTTGCGTGTGATGAGAGGGGCGGGGCTTCGGTGTGTTTTGCGTGTGATGAGAGGGGCGGGGCTTCGGTGTGTTTTGCGTGTGATGAGAGAGGCGGGGCTTCGGTGTGTTTTGCGTGTGATGAGAGGGGCGGGGCTTCGGTGTGTTTTGCGTGTGATGAGAGGGGCGTGGCTTGGACCTGTCTGAGGCTGCAGGTCGATCAGGTTGGCCCACATGTCCTTCACGGCCTGGGTGTAGTATCCGATCTCGGCGTTGGGATGGAGCCCCAGCACCTCTGGAGTGTTGGTCAGAGGTAGTTTCTCGATCTCGTCTGTCACACAAAACGACACAGGATCGAGCTCATACATGTGACAGTGTGTTCATGGTGAGGTTAAGGTACACTTCATCTGTTGTCTTTCAAAGCCTCTGGGATCATGTCCAACAGTCTGTGCAGAACGTTTGAGGCGACTTAGCGGTGGCTCCGCCCACGGGCAAAGTCATTTCCGGCTGTCGCAGTCTCAGCCGCGTTGGGCTTTTCAAGAGGCCTCCAAGACCTTCTGATGATGATGTCACTCTTTCCTGCAGCTTAGACGTCTGGAAATGTTACTTCTTACTTAGCAACACTTCATTACTGAGCTAACGTTCTGGTGTCAGGTCTGAGCTGAGCAGTGGAAATGACTTGAGCGTGAGAGAAGCAGCTGCTGTGTCGCCCTGAGCGTTATGACCAGAGGCTTAGACACGGCTCAGGTTGAAAGGTCGACGTAGTTCTAAGCAACGCCCAAAGTAAATAAAATCTGCACTTACCGACGTAAACGCTCTTGAGTCCGTCCGGGGGGATCTTGTAGTCCACGTCGCTGTTGCAGAAGAAGTGGAAGCTGCGGAATGAGTAGAAGAGGAAGTCTCCCAGATACTCGTCCATGTAGAGCGTGAGGATTCTGCGGTCGAAGCCGTCGATGGCTCGCCCGCCGTACATGACCTACACCAGGAACAACACGTGGCCTTTGTGAGCGCACAAGGCTCTGTCAGACTGCATCATGTTTACATGTTTTTCTACTTATTACTTTGTCTGCTGGATAATACATACGTATAAAAGTAAATATTTCATGATCATAGATTTGCATTCATCCAGAGCTATTGCTGTTGTAGGAAAAGGAAGACACAAACTTACTTCTGCAGGAAACACTTTTCTGACAGTTTTGAAATTGAAAAATTTTGTATTTGTTGTCATGTATTTATTATTCGTCAATTCTTGGCCCTTGTTTACGATACGGTTGCTAGGTAAAAGTGAAGGCAGTGGTTACACATGTCTAACCTGCCGTATGCACTTTAATAATTCACTCCATTGGAAGCTTTTCTTCTTTAAATATCTGTTTAAAATTATAAATCAGTTAAAAAATATCTCATGTAACAAATTAGAGGTCTAACATTTTAGGAATCTCAGGATAAATGTGAGTGTGCGTCTGTGTGTGTGTGTGTGTGTGTGTGTGTGCGTCTGTGTGTGTGTGTGTCTGTGTGTGTGTGTGTGTGTCTGTGTGTGTCTGTGTGTGTGTGTCTGTGTGTGTGTGTCTGTGTGTGTGTGTCTGTGTCTGTGTGTGTGTGTGTGTGTGTCTGTGTGTGTCTATGTGTGTGTGTGTGTGTGTGTGTGTCTGTGTGTGTGTCTGTGTGTGTGTCTGTGTGTGTGTCTGTGTGTCTGTGTGTGCGTCTGTGTGCGTGTGTGTGTGTGTGTGTGTCTGTGTCTGTGTGTGTGTCTGTGTGTCTGTGTGTGTGTGTCTGTGTGTCTGTGTGTGTCTGTGTGTGTGTGTGTGTGTGTGTGTGTGTGCGTCTGTGTGTGTGTGTGTCTGTGTGTGTGTGTCTGTGTGTGTCTGTGTGTGTGTGTCTGTGTGTGTGTGTCTGTGTGTGTGTGTCTGTGTCTGTGTGTGTGTGTGTGTGTGTCTGTGTGTGTCTGTGTGTGTGTGTGTGTGTGTGTGTGTGTCTGTGTGTGTGTCTGTGTGTGTGTCTGTGTGTGTGTCTGTGTGTCTGTGTGTGCGTCTGTGTGCGTGTGTGTGTGTGTGTGTGTCTGTGTCTGTGTGTGTGTCTGTGTGTCTGTGTGTGTGTGTCTGTGTGTCTGTGTGTGTCTGTGTGTGTGTGTGTGTGTGTCTGTGTGTGCGTGCGTCTGTGTGTGTCTGTGTGTGTGTGTGTGTCTGTGTGTGTGTGTGTGTGTCTGTGTGTGTCTGTGTGTCTGTCTGTGTCTGTGTGTCTGTCTGTGTCTGTGTGTGCGTATCTGTGTGTGTGTGTGTGTCTATGTGTGTGTGTGTGTGTGTGTCTGTGTGCGTGTGTGTCTATGTGTGTGTGTGTGTGTGTCTATGTGTGTGTGTGTGTCTATGTGTGTGTGTGTGTGTGTGTGTGTGTGTCTGTGTGCGTATCTGTGTGTGTCTGTGTGTGTGTGTGCGTGTCTATGTGTGTGTGTGTGTGTGTGTGTGTGTGTCTGTGTGTGTGTGTGTGTGTGTGTCTGTGTGTGTGTCTGTGTGTCTGTGTGTGTCAGGATATGCAGTGCCGTTTGAATGTTGGTTTTTCAGTCACATCTCTAAACTTCACATTTGTACGACTTGTTTCATGACAAACATCATGATTCATTATATAAGAAATTGAATTGCTCAAAACAAATTCATATTCTAATTTTGAACCATTTGAAGTGAAATGTCTTGACCTCTCCAATGAGATACTTGAGACTTCCCCAGGGAATGCTGCTGTCCTGTTGGGCGTGGGCCTTGGTCAGGTACGTGTTGAGGACCTCCATACACACCTGTGGACACGAGACAATTCACAAGAGACAAACACCTCTGAGCGAGCGTCCTCTGGAGACACGAGACAGTTCACAAGAGACAAACACCTCTGAGCGAGCGTCCTCTGGAGACACTTACAAAGAAGTCGGACTCGTTGAAGTCGTAGGACACGTTCCAGCCGATCTTGCCGTACTTGCGCCGCTCCTGCACGACGGCGTGAAAGAAGGCGAGCACGTAGACCAGGCTGCGGAAGGACGGGTGCGGGCAGGCGCTCAGGGACTCATGGGACATCTTGGAGTATGTGGCTCTCATGTTCAGTTTCAGGCCATTGGGAGGTTCTGTCACCACCTGAGCAGCAGCGGGACAAGACAGGACTAGATGTGTGTGCAGTACTCCTACTACGCTCGTTGTCCAATTACAGAACCAGTCAGAGCACTTTTGTCCCAGTCGAGACTTTGAATAGCAGCGAATATAGTTCTAATTTAGCATTATAACTTTGAAGCTGCGATAAAAGGTGCAAACACTTCACCACATTCCAGTTTTATCATGATTATGGATTATTTATTCCTAAACATTCTAAAAATAGAACAGAAGCCACTGGTGAGCGTCATACAAATCTTTACTTTGAGTGATTTCTGCAGAATGCCGATGGGGAAGTCGTGGATGGGGTTGGTGGTGATCCACAGGCGGAAGTTGGGGTGTGGCCGGGTGATTCTCTCCAGGGACTTCTCCAGGTCCTTGAGCCACTTCACCAGGAGGTGGCAGTTCTGCAGCATGAGCCACTGCCCACGGGACACAGCCTTCTCCAAGAGCTGCAGCGCCACCTGCAGGACACACAGAACCCCTCAGGCAACGCTTCCAAAGACCCCCTAAAGCCCAGACCCCCAAAGCCTAGGCCCCACATAGCCCAGAACCCCCAAAGCCCAGAACCCCCGAAGCCCAGACCCCCAGAAGCCCAGAGCCTCCAAAGCCCAGAGCCTCCAAAGCCCAGACCCCCAGAAGCCCAGACCCTCCAAAGCCCAGAGCCTCCAAAGCCTAGGCCCCCCAAAGCCCAGAATCCCCGAAGCCCAGACCCCCAGAAGCCCAGACCCTCCAAAGCCCAGAGCCTCCAAAGCCCAGACCCCCCAAAGCCCAGACCCCCCAAAGCCCAGGCCCCCAAAGCCCAGACCCCCCGAAGCCCAGACCCCCCGAAGCCCAGGCTTCAAACACATGGAGTGTTTTACTTTAATACTACGACATCCACAGGTCTGAACCAATAAAGCCATTGAAATAACTTTTAGTTGTGTGTATTATTAATGCATTTGTGTTTCTAGACTAATTATGAATATTAAAAAATATGTTATAAAAATGAGGATTTGGGGTTTTATTTAAGCAGCTAAATCTGAGAAGGACAGTTCTGGACAAACTGTACCAAACCTGACCAGGCTAGTGAGGCCCCCACTCACTGGCCCTGTGAGGCCCCCACTCACTGGCCCCGTGAGGTCCCCACTCACTGGCCCCGTGAGGCCCCCACTCACTAGCCCTGTGAGGCTCCCACTCACTGGCCCCGTGAGGCCCCCACTCACTAGCCCTGTGAGGGGCACACTCACTGGCCCTGTGAGGCCCCAGTCACTAGCCCTGTGAGGCCCCCACTCACTAGCCCTGTGAGGCCCCCACTCACTGGCCCTGTGAGGCCCCCACTCACTAGCCCTGTGAGGCCCCCACTCACTAGCCCTGTGAGGCCCACACTCACTGGCCCTGTGAGGCCCCACTCACTGGCCCCGTGAGGTCCCCACTCACTGGCCCCGTGAGGCCCCCACTCACTAGCCCTGTGAGGCCCCCACTCACTGGCCCCGTGAGGCCCCCACTCACTAGCCCTGTGGGGCCCCCACTCACTGGCCCTGTGAGGCCCCCACTCACTGGCCCTGTGAGGCCCCCACTCACTGGCCCTGTGAGGCCCCCACTCACTAGCCCTGTGGGCCCTCAGATTTACAAACGCCATTGAACCCAAAAGAGAACGCTTTTGACCCGGTTAACTGGCCTTATTTACTAAAATAAATAAATTATAAATGAATGAAATGAATTAAAAAAAAAAAATGTTGGGACTATTTATGATGGTCAAACATCAAGAATTAAAATCAATGGTCACAATGAGAATTAACCCTGCGCCGAGCTGGCCCCTGTCCAGAGAGCACCCCGCCTAAGGCCCAAAGTCACTGGGTTAGGCTCCAGTCACCTTCGACCCCGAAAGGAAACAAGCCGAGAATTAATGGTCCCAATGAGGTAGAAACAGTTTTATTGACTTGTGTTCAATAATGACATGACCATGTGAAGGGCCCTCCTCAGAGTGCTGAAGGGCCCTCCTCAGAGTGCTGAAGGGCCCTCCTCAGAATGCTGAAGGGCCCTCCTCAGAGTGCTGAAGGCCTCAGAATGCTGAAGGGCCCAGAGTGCTGAAGGGCCCTCCTCAGAATGCTGAAGGGCCCTCCTCAGAGTGCTGAAGGGCCCTCCTCAGAGTGCTGAAGGGCCCAGAGTGCTGAAGGGCCCTCCTCAGAGTGCTGAAGGGCCCTCCTCAGAATGCTGCCTGTGGTGTTGCCATGTAAATGCAGAGAATCCACTACCTTTTCCTGTCCTTGTCCCATTGCCAGGAATTTAAACTTGTTTCCAGCGAAGCCCGAGCGCTCGGCGAGCTTCACGAGGTCGGTGGCCGGGTCGGATCCTGGGCTCAGGATGAAGACGATGGGAGAGAAGGGGCTGCTCTGCTCGAAGATGGCGTCGAAGCTGATGACCGGAGGCTGGACGTACCTGAGGACACATGGCTCTTCAACACCGGCTCCATTCTCGTTATACACATTTAATAACATATTTTATGATCTTAATTAGTGAACCTAAAACTCGCTTCAGAAGCCTCAAACTACAGCTTGAAGTGCATATGACATGTTTTCATGTTTTTAGGTTGTTTGGTGGGTTTAGTACCTGTGGTAAATATATTTACCAAAGTTTTGCATTAGTCAAGATGAAGAAATGTAAAAGTACAGTTCTAAAAATAATCCCTCTACTTGTTCCATCAATACACACAATTCCATCCAACAGCAACAATTTAGGTACAAGAATCAACTTTTTCTGACAGTTAAAACCTGGATTTTGTGTGTGTTAAATTTATGCAATTTTGTATAGAATGGATGCTAAGTCATGAAGTTATTTCTACATAATCAACATAAGTTAGTTATCTTCAGTTTGGGAGCAGAACCACACCCCTTTCAGGCCATCACTTTACAAGATAAGCATCCAGGTCACACACATCAGCGTTCGGGACTTTGTGCACACGTTCCATGGTGGCAGAAGCTCACGCTCAAATACACACTTACACACTACATCAGCTCGACCTCGTTCCTTCCGATGAGGACTTTATTAGCCCGACCCAGGCTTCACCTTGCCCAGAAGAGCCATACTGGGGCGTCCTCAACTGGAATCTAACCAACCCCAATCCCATCATTTTAGCTGTTCTCCCAGGAGCAGCTCTCACTTATGGTTGGTTATCTCCTTTCCTTTTTTGCCTTCTCCTGCTTCATCTCACTCACACCAGTCTGGTAGCTCTCCCCCCGGGCTCCGTCAACACTCCAAGGCCCAGACAGCTTGCAGACAAGCGTCCCGCTATGGATCACCCTCTGCTAGTTCTGACTCCAGATCCTACCGCATTCTGGGACCTCTTTGCGGCCTCGCTTAAAGCACCCATCACTCCCTCTCCACCTAGACTATCCGCATGAATGCTGGCTCTCCAGAGGTCTCCAAAGGGCACATAAGAAGAAAGGTATTAGTTTCCAACGGCAGGAATTGCTCAGTCTCATTCCTTCTGCCCCCCTCTTTGACCACAAAGCCGAGAGCTCTTCACACCGTTCTCACATGCTCGCGGCGGGCCGGCTACGGCTCCTCCCAGTAGAGTGAGTTTCCTTCATCGTTCCACATTCTCTGTTCACTGGGTTGCCTGCCTATCAACGTCTCTCCCTAAGATGAGGATCTCACCCCCCTCATCTTCGCATTAGCCTTCACTTTCAGCTGTCTAGGGATACTATTTGCTCTGCCTTTCCTTATTGTGACAAGCTTGACTTGTACCTTACTCTGATTCTGGACCCTGCGATCAGATTTGGTATCCTTGAGGTTGTCTCCTGCTATATCCTAATCCATTAATTCCCCAGATGCCCTGTCCAGAGCCACCAGGCACCAGGATGCCCTCTCCAGAGCCACCGGGCACCAGGATGCCTTCTCCAGAGCCACCGGGCACCAGGATGCCCTCTACAGAAGAGAAGACACTGGGCCCTTCTACCTTATGGGAGTTCCCAGGCATCACCCTAAAGCTGAACCAGATCTCTCTTTTCAAGAGGTTCCTCACCGCTTTCTCATGCTCCAAACCTCTTCAGTCATCTCAACTTCATCATGAAGATCATCCCCCAGGGGCGAGCCTTCATCTCCCACCTCCCGACACTAACATCCTCCGTTCAATCACTCCACAGCATCATTATTCTCATCCAGTCCATCAAGTTGGTTCTCTTTCTTCTTCTTCTTCTTTCAAACTGGAACGGCATCATGCACTTCTACCAGGACCTCATTCCAATCCAGTAGACATCCATCTTTTTACAGATACTGTTCTGTCAGCTGGTTTTGGGGGGTTACTCCAAGGCAGGCCATTCTCCGGCCCCCAGCCTGAAGAGTTTCTTGATTTCATCTGCAAGTTTGGCCCGTCTTCGGCTGCCAAGATCTATCTGCCCTCCTGTCGGGCCACGACTGGACATCCATGTGCGTGGCTATCCAGTCCGATAACCATACATCAACCATCAACAATAACATCCGTCACCGGCCCCAGTTCCTCCATTGGCAGCTTCCACACTCCACACTTGAGGCCTGCTCTGGCTGACCTCCTCTTCCTCCTGGACTGCCTGGCTTCAACTTGCCCTCGTCCGACATACTCTCCCAAACCTATTACGTAGGCAGACTACACCTTCACCTACCAGTCTCCGTCCACCTGAGCCCACCTGAGCAGCATCAACTTCTTTTTACGCTGCTCTCAAGCTTGGCAAACCTCGCTCCGGTGCTCATAGAGAACAAAAAATGATGGTTATCAAAGGCTAAAACGGAATGTTCCTTCTCGCCTTCTCCTCCTTTGCTGCTGAGAGTTTCCTTCTGGACATTCCTTTTGCTCTGCAGTTTACCTCCAGTCAAGTTGCTGCCCCGTTAAATCAAGGAACGCTGGTCCTCTACGGATTTTGAGGGCTACACCCATGATAACCAACCCGACTTCCAGTCCGCTCAATTGGCACGTCTTCACTTCTTTTGGGGGTATCGAGGCCCGGGAGCCTACAGCCCTCATCGCGAAAAAAAACAAAATGGTATCCACTTCCACAGTTTTTCTTGCTAGTGAAATGAAGATAAGTATATCTTAAGTTCATGTGCAAGACCACACCCCTTTCACGCGTATCCCGGTGGCTACACTATTCAAGCATCCGGGTCACACATATCAGCCTTTGTGACTTTGTGTCCCTCCGTCCCACCCTGTTCTAATTCTTATAATGTATCTCCTCGAGCCTTCAGCCCTCATCGCCATCTCCAAAACCGCATCCATTTCTGTATGTTCATGTTTTTCATGTTTAGCTGGGGTTGTAGTCCTTGCTAATGAAGGTTACATTTGCTGCCCAGAAAGTAAATTACCAACTTCAACAGAATAGACAAACTAGAGGAAACAATATAATATTTTTTGTAAATTCTTATATATTTATTGTCAAACGTTTAGTCTGAGCTGTGAAATGCACTAAAAGCACATTGTGACTGCTGTGGGGTCTTACTTCTCTCCCATGGTGACAGCCACATAGTCGGTCACTGCTCTGTAGACTCGGTCCACTCTAAAGCAGCGAAGCAGAAGCAGCTTCTGGAACGTGTTCAGACTTTCCTGGAATCTTCGGGGGACCGGGGCCTGTTCTGGAGCGTCCAGGTCGTACCACTGAAACACATAAAGATGAATCCCTCTTCTATGTCATGCAGAGTGTGCTGTGTCTTACACTCTTCCACTGCTCAGAGTTTGTCTCCACATCGTCAGGCAGATAGCTGAACTGCTCCGGTAACAGTTCAGACAGTTTGACCACATCCTCCCAACTCTGGTGCGTCAGCCAATCGCATGGCTTGGCCCTTGGGCTCTTCTCCAGAGAGAGGTTCCCTTTGGGTGCATAGGAGCAGAGAAAGATGAGACTCACAGATCTACACAAAGCCTCAGCAGGAGAATATCAAACCTTTGATGAAGAAGTCCAGCTCCTCCTGTGGAGCACGCTCTTCAGCCTGCTCCATCTTTATGGTCATGTTGAAGGAGAACAGCAGCTTGTCCTTCTCAAACAGGCCTGAACACAAAGCCACAATCACACAAAGCCACAATCACACAAAGCCACGATCACACAAAGCCACGATCACACAAAGCCACAATCACACAAAGCCACAATCACACAAAGCCACGATCACACAAAGCCACGATCACACAAGCCACAGTCACAAGAAGCCACAATCACACAAAGCCACAATCACACAAAGCCACAATCACACAAAGCCACAATCGCACGAAGCCACAATCGCACGAAGCCACGATCACACAAAGCCACAATCACACAAAGCAACGATCGCACAAAGCCACGATCACACAAGCCACAGTCACAAGAAGTCACAATCACATAAAGCCAGTCTGAGGAATAAAGTCTGGTGGTAATGCAACACTTGGATGCCAACCGCCATAAAACAACAACAACAAAAATCACACAAAGCATAAGACCAAAAGCAGACGTGAGTCAGGTGTGTGCACGCTCATAGAAACTAGTGAGTCCAGGAGTGGGTGACCCTTATGGTGACCCTTAAATGTCTATAAATTAGATCTTTTAGCAACTTACTCAAGGCTGAAAAGTGTCATACATATTTCTGTAAGAGAATTGAGATCATTTGCCCTTTGCATTCATCAGTTTAACATAACCTCACAGGAGCCATATTTTTGAATGTCCAGAAAGGTCGGCAGCTCGGTTCTGCAGATTGGCCACTCCAGAGAAAAGAGAAGTCCATCAACCCACAGGAAGCTGACCTCAGCCCACAGGAAGTTGACTTCAGCCCACAGGAACCTGACCTCAGCCCACAGGAAGCTGACCTCAGCCCACAGGAAGCTGATCTCAGCCCACAGGAAGCTGACCTCAGCTTGTGTCCACAAATGCATAAGTGACAGATTTGAAAAGCCTCGTTAACGTGATCAAGTTAAATCCCAACTCAAACTTCCCTCATTGTCATCTTGTCATCTCAGCCTCTTTTCTACTTTCATCTTTAAATCCCAGTTTAAACAAATCCTCTCTTCTGTTTAAGTTTAATGTGCTACAGCTTATTAGGTATTTTCATGCCATTGTGAACATTGCTTATTTAAAGGTGCCATAACATGCTTTTTTCACGTTTTGTAGTCTATCCTAAGTGTATAATTGATAATAATAAGGGTTGTGCAACACCCATAACATAATAGTTAAGAAATATCACCCATACCTTGGACCCCCTCACCAACCCGGAAATGCAAACGGCTTGGTTTGATATTCACCCCCATCCTTGCGAAGAGCGGTCTGGCTCCCCCGCCCAACCCGTGACGTAGTCTCAGAGCGCGTGTGTGCCCCGCCCACCCGTGACATAATGTGTGCCCCACAGCTGTCAGCTCCGCGGTGCGCCGCTCCGCGCGAGTGAGTGAGAAACGATAGAACTTCAGATCAACACTACTTTGAGACTAAATAAATCTGGTGTTTATTCTACAGCGTGCGCAGAACAGATATAAAAGTCTTATGTCCATCGCGCTCTTATTTCCTGGTTTTTCGGTATCGATAGAACTTCTCTCCGTTTATTTTCCCGGTTGCTGCATCAACTGCCACATAAATGGATGGTGACGCGTGCTTGCCCTTATGACGCGATCTTGCCTCCACCGCCTAATATAGCTAAACACTGCGGGAATCAATCAAAAAAACACTCTGGGTACATATATGAAGCACAAATAGCAATGTAAGAAGGTTAAAAGCTCTGAAAAGTCGATTTTGCATGTTATGGGACCTTTAATTACTTGAGAAATGAACCTGACAAATAATTCTGGTTCTGGACTGTATACTGAGCCTTTTGAGTGAATTCTCTGGTGCCCCGTTTTCTACTTATATTGCTAAATAACTCTTCCAAATCCCTTAGACATTTCTCTGTTCAGACACTAGAGGACGTGCACACTGGGCCACAGTGACGCACCGGTGCATCCGTAGTTGTAGACGTTGTAGGTCAGAGCGTTCATGATGTTGTGGAGCCTCTCGGCGAGGGCAGCGCCAGGCAGAGACTTGCGGAGCGAGTAGTCAAAGACCTCCAGATACGAGGCCAGAGAATACTGGTACATGCTGTTGACTAGAGCCATCTCGGTCAGCACAAAGAACAGGACGGCCCCGCGCTTCGCTGCAGGACGATACCCGTCCCGAAGCTTGTCTATGTCCACCGAGGTCTTCTGGGCCAGCTTCAGCTTCTCCGACACCTGGAGGAGCGAGGGGGTCAAGACAGGAGCGAGGGGGTCAAGACAGGAGCGAGGGGGTCAAGACAGGAGCGAGGGGGTCAGCACAGGAGCGAGGGGGTCAGCACAGGAGCGAGGGGGTCAGCACAGGAGAGAGGGGGTCAATGAACGAGGGGGTCAACACAGGAGCGAGGGGGTCTTGGGCATAGCGGTGATGGGTAGAGTGTGGGTTTGGGGGTTGGGGTATAGCGGTGATGGGTAGGGTGTGGGTTTGGGGGTTGGGGTATAGCGGTGATGGGTAGAGTGTGGGTTTGGGGGTTGGGGTATAGCGGTGATGGGTAGAGTGTGGGTTTGGGGGTTGGGGTATACGGGTCTCAGTTCCTGACCTCGCGGGCCTTGGACTTGGTCTCCTCCAGCGTCTGCACCAGCTCAGTGTTGTCCAGCATGTTGCCCGTGGAGGTGGCCAGCTCACGCAGCAGCGAGTCCCCCAGGTTCTTCAGCAGCTTCTTGTTGTTGCTGGTCTCTTGGATGAGAAACTCCCTCTGCTCCTCCAGCTCCTTCTTCTCATAGGCCATGATGACACTGAGCAGCTGGTCCTCCAGGCCCTTAAGGGTCACTGCACACAACATGGATTTAATGTTAGTCATGTGATGAATACAAGTTTATGTGGATTCAGTTTATTACATCATGGAGCTCATGGAGTTTATGGGACCAGGTCTTGACTATTTATCCTAGAAAAGCCCAAAAAAAATATGTAGCCTATTCAACATCAGGCCTGGGGGCCAAATCAGGCCCTCCAAGTGATTTAATCTGGCCCACGACCCATCTTCCAAATATTAAAACAAAATATAAATTCTGGGTTGGAACTAATTTACACCTGGTTTGGTCTTGGTTTAGTCCCTGTTTTATCTGCTTTACACCTGTTTCGATTCTGTGTTAGTCCAGGTTCAGACCTGGTTGGTTCTAGTCTTGTCCTAGTTTAATTGGATGGGCAATATTTGTTATTTATCACAAAAATCTACTCTATCAGTAGATATTATATTGTATTAACTCTAAATGTATTGAAACCGTGTTCTTCGGCCCAGAGACCTTGGTTTTCCATCTTTGAGTTCAGGTCATGAAAAATCGGAGCCAAAACTAAAGTTTTTTAGGCTTTAATGACAGGTTTCTAACTGTGTCTGTGGGTCAAATCAACAATGTTGTCTTTGGGCCCTGCGAGGCTGCACTGTTGCCTGTTTCAGATCCAGTACCTGGCTCTTCTACAGTCACAAGATGGTGACTGTAGAACCACTCCAATGTATTACACCGCTCTACGGTTGGGACGTACCAGTGTAGTTGATGACCATGGCCTTGCCGAACACTGACGGCGAGTACTTGGGGTTGGCCAGCTTGGTGTTGAGGTATAATCGGAAGTTGGGGTCATAGTCCACCTCCTTGTCCCCAAGTCTGATGACCTGCCGACCCCCGGCGCCTTTCACATTCTTCTCCAGGACGTTGTCGATCACCGGGTCAATGTATTCATCCACATCTTGAAAGAGAAACGGGAAGCCAAACTTGATAGCCATCTCCAAGTGCTTCAGGAAGTCTGGGTCATTGAACGAGGAGATCTGAACAAATACAACGGAATGTGAGCATTATGTTAGCACATACACTACATTCATATGAATAAAGTTGGCAATGGAACAGAACAATATAATTTTAAATAGAAAACTACACTACAAATGAACAGAACAATACACAGAGAACAAGAAAAGTAAAAAAAACAAAGAGTAGTCAAAAAAGTCAGTCTGGTAAATGTCCCCTTTTGGATTCGTCCCATTTGTCCCAAAGCCCTCAAATGTGTCTATTTTCAGGTTCACTGCAAAACTTGATCTTCCGTTTGTCCAGAGTTATTTCAGTCCAGTTCTTTACAGAGAGTTCTGTCTTTGTCATCCATCTCCTTGTTATAGCTTTTGTTTGCTACATTCCACAGGTCAACTCCATTGTTGGAGTTTTACATCACAAGTCAAGTGGAATTATCAGTCCAGTATTTATGGAAAGTAGAGCAGTTTTAAAATATTTACCATACTTTTCGGGCTGTACAGCACCCCGAATAAAAGCTGCACATTTACAAATAAAATAGAACTTGTCCATAAACTGCAAGTGCCCACGTTTTAACATGAGACACATAAACGTGGAAGTGATGCGTCTTTTGAATCAGGGTTCTTGCATTGCACCTGAGGTCCGCTGCACTGTGGGACTAATTATATTAATTTCTCAGTGAATATGAGTTATGAGGATTGTAATAAAACACAGCATTTTGAAGTTTAACCTCTGTCCTTGATGACTCTGTGTCTTCACATCTGGTTCATCTGCTCCTGAGCTCATACTTATCGAGTGAGTGTAGGGATGCATACCTAAACCCACGTTCAGGTTCAAGTCCGGATTCGAATCCAGAGGTTTAGGTTCAGGTCCGGACCTAATGAGTCCGGCGGAACTCATGCCATTTTTGCATAATGTTATAAGAGCATAACACAAGCTACTTCGCTAAATTAAGTGGAAGACACATGAACAAGGACGACTATCAAACACAAGGCTTAACTGCAGACTGAAATAAACTCAATTTATCTGGTTTATTCACTGTTTATTAACAGAAGTTACAACTTACAAATCACAAGCTACTAGCTAACACACATTCATGTGTTTTACTAGAGGAACAACTTCCGAACAAGAGCAAGTTGAGTATTGGTATTAGGGCAGCTGTTTCAGCTGATACTATGTTTGTCAAGTGTATTACTGGTTTGACTGGGCTGGCCCCCACACTTGAAGTTTAATGCTTTAGATACATTTCCACTCTTAAATTTTGCAGATCCATTGGCATCAAAGTCATGTGAAAACCTTCAAAAACTAGCATAAAAGTCAACTCAAACCACTATAAATCAATCAACTTAGCAGTATCAAAAATAGAATATGAAAATATTTTACACTACACACAATACATTAACAGCATTAAACACAAGACCATATTTAACAACTGTAGAATACAAATACTATTACAAAATATAAGCTCCAATTAATGAATCCAGCAATTAAACAATATTACTTTGACTTATTTATTTATAAATGCTACATCACACCACAACATAATACAGTTATTTCAACCATATTGTAGCGACCCTAGTCTCTAGTGCGTGTGTGCGGTCTCTGGGGCGGAGCTAAGAGCGGGCTCAGGAGACGAGGTGGTTTTTGATGTTCCTGTTCCATCACCATGGTTACGGCCAACAGTAACCAACTCTGTTCAAGAAATAAAGTGACAACTTGTGAGCACTAAACCAGCATTACTGACCTGAGCGAGAAGTTACAATATTTACACCCAAACCAAAGCACAACCGGCTCCTTTAATGAGCGTCTAACTCACGGAGCGGCACAAGCGGCGACGCACGCGGCGGCTTAAAACGATTCAATTAAGCCAGCGATCTTCCCGAATGTTCGGTCTCTCGCATCTTTAAACTCATTGCGCCGGCTTCAACTTCTGCCGCGCGGAAGACGCGTGCGTCGCTGATGGCTCCGGGCGCGCCATTGACAGCGATGTCAGTGTTTACGTCTTTTCTATCGCGAATTTCGCGATCTATGAAAGGTTTAAGATGGTTTAGATTCTAGAACGTAAAGGATATAGAATGTGAGTGGTAGATTTTTAATGAGTCCAGAACCGAATCACCGGGGTTTCGGTTTTTTTGGACCTGAACCGAAACGTTTTTACAAGTCCAGATCCGGTCCGTCGTAGCGGTATGCATCCCTAAGTGAGTGTGACGTTGTAACATGAGTCATAAACATATTTACACATGGTCCATGTCGTGATGACCATGTTGTCTTTTGACCCGTGAATCAGGTCTGACCAAGAAAGTCTCATTTCACTGCAGCAGGTTCTAAACTGCAGACCTGTATATCACATGTCCGCGCTCTGCATGTCTGTGTCTAGAGTCACTTCCTCATCAGACTCATTTCTCAGTGAATATGAGTCTGATTGTAATAAATTACACAGTGCTTCCACTGACATCTCCTTCTACAGCGTGTCAAGCGCTTGTGCTTCCTGCTACAGCGCCCGCAGTGGCCGTTAGCCAGTAAAATCTATAAATTAGATGCACCGTTGTAATGACCGCAGGGTTCAAAGTGCGGGGGAAAAGTGCAGCTTAAAGTCAGAAAAGTACAGTAATATTGATGAGCCACTCCAATAATGTGCACTTGCTGTTATAAAATACCACATCACTATATTTTATGTGCTTTGATCTGCTTATACGTTTTCATTCTTCAGTCGGCTATAACACTATTTCCTTCTTTTTCCACTTTACTTTTGATATAGCTAGTAACATTGTTGTTAAGATCACTAATACGTCTATCATTTTGAGATGGTTCCCATGAGAAATATGATTTATTTGCTCTAATAAAAAAAACAATAAAAGCGCTGGTGTTGATTTGTTTAGTTTCTTTTATGTAATAACGCAGTAATGTATAAGTACAAAGTTTCTCTAAGTCTATGATTCATTCATTTGAAGTTTGGTGCAAAACTTCAAAAATAAGTCAGCTAGCTGAGGGTTTTAACATCTTCACTTAGTTCTGATGTTTGACTTGAAACCGATAGAGCGACTCCCCTTTTATGTTTCCTCCTGTATGAGGACCAGTACAAGCAACTAAGAGACAACTGAGACATGGCTTTCCAGGAGTTCTTCTGGTGACGTTTTATGGTAAAGAACAGGCTCAAAACACCAGCAGAGGCAGAAGAGGAAAACACAGAGAACTGAACATCAGCGACAGATTGAGCCATGAGGGTTTGTGAGGTCAAGTTCAAGCTCCTTTCTCCGGCCGCCCACATTAAGGCCTGTTACGTAGTCAACATGAACACTGGTGACACGTGAACACTGGTGACACGTGAACACTGGTGACACGTGAACACCGGTGACACGTGAACACTGGTGACACGTGAACACCGGTGACACGTGAACACCGGTGACACGTGAACACCGGTGAGACGTAAACACCGGTGACACGTGAACACTGGTGATGAACACTGGTGACACGTGAACACCGGTGACACGTGAACACCGGTGACACGTGAACACCAGTGACACGTGAACACTGGTGATGAACACTGGTGACACGTGAACACTGTTGACATGTGAACACTGGTGACACGTGAACACTGGTGATGAACACTAGTGACACCTGGACACTGGTGACACTGGTGACACATGAACACTGGTGACACGTGAACACTGGTGATGAACACTAGTGACACATGGACACTGGTGACACTGGTGACACATGAACACTGGTGACACGTGAACACTGGTGACACGTGAACACTGGTGACACTGGTGACACATGAACACTGGTGATGAACACTGGTGACACCTGGACACTGGTGACACTGGTGACACATGAACACTGGTGACACGTGAACACTGGTGACACGTGAACACTGGTGATGAACACTAGTGACACCTGGACACTGGTGACACTGGTGACACATGAACACTGGTGACACGTGAACACTGGTGACACGTGAACACTGGTGATGAACACTAGTGACACATGGACACTGGTGACACGTGAACACTGGTGACACGTGAACACTGGTGACACTGGTGACACATGAACACTGGTGATGAACACTGGTGATGAACACTGGTGACACGTGAACACTGGTGACACTTGAACACTGGTGATGAACACTGGTGACACGTGAACACTGGTGATACACGAACACTGATGACACGTGAACACTGGTGATGAACACTGGTGACACGTGAACACTGGTGATACATGAACACTGGTGACACGTGAACACTGGTGATACATGAACACTGGTGACACGTGAACACTGGTGACACGTGAACACTGGTGACACTGGTGACACATGAACACTGGTGATGAACACTGGTGACACCTGGACACTGGTGACACTGGTGACACATGAACACTGGTGACACGTGAACACTGGTGACACGTGAACACTGGTGATGAACACTAGTGACACCTGGACACTGGTGACACTGGTGACACATGAACACTGGTGACACGTGAACACTGGTGACACGTGAACACTGGTGACACTGGTGACACATGAACACTGGTGATGAACACTAGTGACACCTGGACACTGGTGACACTGGTGACACATGAACACTGGTGACACGTGAACACTGGTGACACGTGAACACTGGTGATGAACACTAGTGACACCTGGACACTGGTGACACTGGTGACACATGAACACTGGTGACACGTGAACACTGGTGACACGTGAACACTGGTGATGAACACTAGTGACACATGGACACTGGTGACACGTGAACACTGGTGACACGTGAACACTGGTGACACTGGTGACACATGAACACTGGTGATGAACACTGGTGATGAACACTGGTGACACGTGAACACTGGTGACACTTGAACACTGGTGATGAACACTGGTGACACGTGAACACTGGTGATACACGAACACTGATGACACGTGAACACTGGTGATGAACACTGGTGACACGTGAACACTGGTGATACATGAACACTGGTGACACGTGAACACTGGTGATACATGAACACTGGTGACACGTGAACACTGGTGACACGTGAACACTGGTGACACTGGTGACACATGAACACTGGTGACACGTGAACACTGGTGACACATGAACACTGGTGACACGTGAACACTGGTGACACGTGAACACTGGTGACACGTGAACACTGGTGATGAACACTGGTGACACGTGAACACTGGTGACACGTGAACACTGGTGACACGTGAACACCGGTGACACGTGAACACTAGTGACACATGAATACTCAGAATGGAGAGCCAGGACCTTGAGGTTGCTGCTCTCTTCCTTCTTCTTGATCCAGTTGAGCGCCTGCTGCTGGGGGTCGATGCACAGGGGGAAACGGCTCCCTCGTGTGGTGAGGATTCCATTCTGCACTGACAGTTCATCTGGAGGAAGTCCTTCTGACCCCCACCTGCAACACACACATCATGACTGTGACCAACACAAACATCATGATTGTGACCAACACACACATCATGACTGTGACCAACACAAACATCATGATTGTGACCAACACACACATCATGACTGTGACCAACACACACATCATGATTGTGACCAACACACATATCATGACTGTGACCAACACACACATCATGACTGTGACCAACACAAACATCATGATTGTGACCAACACACACATCATGACTGTGACCAACACACACATCATGATTGTGACCAACACACACATCATGACTGTGACCAACACACACATCATGACTGTGACCAACACAAACATCATGATTGTGACCAACACACACATCATGACTGTGACCAACACAAACATCATGACTGTGACCAACACAAACATCATGATTGTGACCAACACACACATCATGACTGTGACCAACACACACATCATGACTGTGACCAACACACACATCATGACTGTGACCAACACAAACATCATGATTGTGACCAACACACATATCATGACTGTGACCAACACACACATCATGACTGTGACCAACACACACATCATGACTGTGACCAACACAAACATCATGATTGTGACCAACACACATATCATGACTGTGACCAACACACACATCATGACTGTGACCAACACACACATCATGACTGTGACCAACACAAACATCATGATTGTGACCAACACACATATCATGACTGTGACCAACACACACATCATGACTGTGACCAACACACACATCATGATTGTGACCAACACACACATCATGACTGTGACCAACACACACATCATTGTAGCACATGCAACATATGATTGTATATGTATTCCTTGTTGTTATGGTTGCGCTGTAATTAATGTCATGCAGTTATCTTTTACTTCAGCTCAGCTGATTGTTTTCAGCTGATGCGGGGCGGGGCTGGAGGTACTTAGGCGCAGGTGCGTGCGCTCTCCTCAATCCTCTCCTCTCGTCTCCTCTGGCGGACACACGCTCTTTGTTGGACACGGCCAGGCTGCTGCGAGCCGGACGACTAGTGCGAACACCAGGCCAAACGGATAAAGGATTATGACCCATAGTTTGGAGCGGTGCTTCTTGGTGCTCATTGGACAAACCGGACCCAGCGCCGCAGACCGGTGAGGGCGTTCTGTTTTTGTTTGTTTGCTCTGCTCGGACACGCGCACCGCCGCACACTCCGCGGCGCATATCATTCGGCCTTTTACCTTTTTTGTGGGATTTAATAACTTTTTTTGTTTGGAATACCTAACGGAGTGGATATAATTTTTGACCATTTAATTTTTGACCTTCAGGAACTTTGGGGATAATTATGGACGCTGGGAGCACCTGCGCCAAGGGCACAGACTAAAGACTAACTTTGTTGGAATAATATTTTGTTATAATTTGAAGTGTCCCAATATAATTTGTTGTTGTTTAAAGCTGTGTCTCTTTAATTTCCTGTTTTTAAAAGCCCATCACAGCGGCAAAGTATATTTAAATCATCTTAACCCAATATATTTAATTTTGATTGGTAATTTTCCTTTGGGAATGTTACATCACGACTGTGACCAACACGCATCACGACGACTGTGACCAACACGCGTCACGGCGACTGCGACCAACACGCGCGCGCGTCACGGCGACTGCGACCAACACGCGCGCGCGTCACGGCGACTGCGACCAACACGCGCGCGCGTCACGACGACTGCGACCAACACGCGCGCGCGTCACGACGACTGCGACCAACACGCGCGCGCGTCACGACGACTGCGACCAACACGCGCGCGCGTCACGACGACTGCGACCAACACGCGCGCGCGTCACGACGACTGCGACCAGCACGCGCGCGCGTCACGACGACTGCGACCAGCACGCGCGCGCGTCACGGCGACTGCGACCAGCACGCGCGCGCGTCACGGCGACTGCGACCAGCACGCGCGCGCGTCACGGCGACTGCGACCAGCGCGCGCGCGTCACGGCGACTGCGACCAGCGCGCGCGCGTCACGGCGACTGCGACCAACGCGCGCGCGTCACGGCGACTGCGACCAACACGCACGCGCGCGTCACGACGACTGTGACCAACACACACCACGACTGTGACCTACTGTGATAAAATGAATATATGATTATATTTCTGTGATGTATTTTATCTGCATAATAGCGATATATTATCTGCATCATTAGTCTAAGAGAAAAACAGGATTTGTGATGGGGTTGTAAAGATGGAGCAATGGAATGTTTACTCTAGGGAGGGATGTAACACCCCAGGGGGGACTTGCACCCCCCCTTGCAGGCTTTCTCTAAAGAAAAATACCATCTGTTGTAAAAGACAAGTGCCTTGATGTGAAGCTGACCAATGAGAAATGTGACCCGCCTATTCCATAATATCTAATAAAACCAACCTGCATGAGAAAAAACGTTGCCTGGCTGACGCAGCCCGGCGTTTTCTCCCATGCATGCCATACAAATGTCTGATATTTCTGTGTCGTTTCATATTCTAAGTTGAATTGTGTTCTCTGTGTGTTAAGGAATAGCATTGGTATGTCTCATTCCATGACACCAACACACACATCACGACTGTGACCAACACACACATCGTGATTGTTTTTTTGTTTTTGTGATAAAATGTAAATATATGATTATATTTCTGTGATGTATTTTATCTGCATCATTAGTCTAAGAGAAAAAAGGCATGTGTGACGAACTGCATTTGTTTGTGAAGGTGTCGTAAAGATGGGCCAAAGAATGTTTATCCTAGGGAGGGGGGGGTAACACCCCAGGGAAGTTAGATAAACATTACCCAAGGCTTTATCTCTACCAACTGTTGTAAAAGACAAGTGCCTTGATGTGAAGCTGACCAATGAGAAATGTGACCCGTCTATTCCATAATATCTAATAAAACCAACCTGCATGAGAAAAAACGTGGTGAGACGCAGGAGGGTCGCCAGGCTTCTTACAACAGCCTGGTTGACCCGGCCCGGCGTTTTCTCTCATGCATGCCACACAAACGTCTGATATTTCTGTGTCGTTTCATATTCTAAGTTGAATTGTGTTCTCTGTGTGTTAAGGAATAGCATTGGTGTATGTCTCATTCCATGACATTTTCTGGTCCTATCGAGCCGGACGACAAGCAGCCCTTCGCGGAGATTGAGCGGTGAATCGGTGAAAGTCTGTGTGCACAGCAGAAGGAAGTCCATTTTTCCCGTGGCCGCCCATCGCACTTCATTCTCTGCGAGGCGAGCGCGTCGTTTCGAGGCAGCAGGAGAACACAGGCGACAAAAAAGGTCAGCCAAAACTTTGTGTGTGAAAGAGTTAGCCATAAAACTTTTTATGCATAGGCTTTATGCAGAAGTTTAGTTACTCGCATAAAGAGGTGTTTAATATTTCTCACAGACAAAAAATACAGGAGTTTAATATTTACTCATTAAAAAAAATACAGGCTTTATTTAAGAGAAGTTTCTCACATAAAGAGGAGTTTAATTACTCACAGGAACGAAAGTTATGATGCCTTATGTACGAGTTGTTACTGACATAAAGATGAGTGAATGTAAGCGCTGTGCACGAGCGAAGTAACTGAGGATTAATAAGTGGTTAACTAACAAGTGTGAATCACAATTAATCATACAAGGGTCACAAGGCGTTATTCTGAGAGGTCTAAAATCTGCAGTCATGGGTGAATCTTTAAACACCTAGCATTATCTCCGGTGGAAAATCAATAAAAGATTCTACTAGAAGCTTGGGACATGACTCGTCTGTAAAGCATGTAGCATTTCTCTCAGACGACCGAGACCACATAATGCCAGAATTATCACCCCAAACTGTAAAAGGAAAAGTCATAGAGGATATTGGAAGGAGACTTGCAGTATGCTCAGATGACGTGGCAGAGAGGGGTCAAGAACACAGGAGAAGGGAAGAGACAGCAGGCAGAGGACGCTCTGAATGAATGAATTAGGAACTAAATCCAGCTGGTTTAAATTTTAGTATTGAGAGCTCTGTAGAACAAATTTTAAGGATTTTGTTTTGATTGACAACAATCAATTATAAAGATTTTATTAAACTTGCTAAGAGATGAAGATTAATTCAGATTTTTATAGATGGTCAATATTTTGGGGAATGTGATCACAAGACTGGACACTTCCTGTCCCCGACATAGAATACAAAAGTTGTGTTTTTTTTGTGTGCACAGAACAAATCTACGTTTTGTTTCGTTTTATTTTTGGACTTGACAAAATTATTTTTGGACTTATGTATGAAAGTACAGGACGAAAAGACAGAAGTGTTCTTAAATTTAGGATAAAATACAGGCACAGGCCTGGAGTGTGATAATATGGGTAAATGGCTGACTACTGATGTTTTTGGACATAGGAGTAGAACGGGCAGTAAGTAAAGTGGTAGTAAAAGTTATATCAGTAACTTATTTATTTGTATTATCATGAGGAAACCTTGTATTGCGATGTAGACGTAAGTGAGGGAATAAGTTAAATAGTGACGTGCTAGTGCCCTCCCAGGGAAGACATGACTGTGTGTCATTAACTAAGGCAATTGACGCAGAAGTGGGGGGGACATGGGAGGATATGGGTCATAAAAGATAGTCAGAGATAACAAATGGGCCTATTGACTGGGAAAACATAGGTGATGGTAAGAATCTGGGGAGAGGCCAGGATGGAGCAGATGTCGTTATCTTTACGCATCACAGGGACAGCAACACCTCAAGGGGGGTTGACGTGATGAGTAATAGGAAAAGTTACATTAACAGGGAAAGAATTTGACATTCTAAAGGAAATACCTGAAGGATTGTTGAGATTCAATCAATAATTGAATAGATTTAAATAAGACAATTTCATCCAAAATTAGACTCTATAGAAGTTATGAAACCAGTGATTACAGGACTCAGGTCGGAGCCACAACTCTAAGTAGGGAACAAAGGGAAAAACAGGTTGATAGCAAGAGATGTGCCTTATGTACAAGGGGAAGGTTTAGGATCATTTTGATTTTTTTTTTTATACGCATATAGACTTGTGAGAACAAACTAATACACAATGTTTGTAAAGCACCACATGAGCAGGTGTGAGAGATTGAGTTTGAAACTCACCTGAAGCACATATAGAAGATTAGCTCATATTACATTAGATGTGTGACCTTATTCAGGCCACACCAACAGATGTGAAACTTGATGTTAATTATGTGAAAGATTCTAAGTTGGGAGTTGACCCTTATGGCCGGTTCAATGGGGGAATTATTGAGATAATTATTTGATGTATTTGACACACACACACGGTGGTAAAAAGGATAGATTTGGCAGTGTCGGATTACAGACATGGGGGGGCCTGGCGCCTTGGAAGGGGGGGACCACAGACGCAATTCCATCTCTCCCTTGATTACATCCTGGATTAGTGAATGTTGTAAACTATCTGGATTATTGAATTTTGTTTAAATGTAAAGGTTGTAGATTGAGTCATGGGGAGGCCATGCCTCAAATGGAGGGATAATTGTACGAGTAAACAAACATTCTGAATCAATAATTACTAAAAAAAAAAAATTAAACCAGAGAATTGTTTGAAATACATTGAACAGTCAAAGACTTTGTTTATCACCACAGCAAGAACGTGTTGGAGATGTGGTGTTTACAGAGATGACCAAAGTGGAACAGCCAAGGTGGACGGAGCCATACACCGACCAGTGGAGGGATGAAAACATGGATGCATCGCTCTCATGGGAAAGTGAGAGAAATGTATGGACAACACAGCGGCAGATCCATAAGAAATCTACAAGACGCAGGACTTCGTCTGTATTCGGGTTTTGTATGCAGAGACAACACAGAGGCTTCAGTGCGCAAAGCATTATACTCTGCTACAATGGATGTGAACACAGATTCTACAGTACACAAAGTACTATGCTCTGCTAAAAGAAATCAACAGTTATCATCATCACGGTGACGACGGTGATATGGGTGCTCAAGACCTGTATTATGCGCCGGATAATCGGTAACACGTGACAAGAGACAGCAAAGAGGCGAAGGTGATCTTGCCCAATCCATGTTCCAACAGGTCAACGTCACAACTGTGTATACCGGTAAATGGAAAAATAGAGGGACGAAAATAAGTGATCAACTTTTTTGGAAGGTTATGAAATGTGTAATGTATAATTGACATGACAGTAGCTGAAGAAAAAAAATGGCATATTATACAGCCACCGTTGTTTACACTAAGAGCTTTTTTTTATCTGCTACAACATACCTACATGCAATGTTAATGAGATTATGAATTGAGATGGGAAATGTACCAGTTCATATGTGTCAAAGGTGTGACCGAAGCAAGCAGCGGAAGGAGGTCTCTTAAGAAACCAAGCGCGGACGTATTGTGATGTGGGGACACAGTGCTGAGGGCACTTGGAAGCCAAAGGGACTAGGACGTTGTGCCTCTGTATCTCTTTTGTGGAAGCTATGGTCATAACAAAGACCACCATCACCCAGAACCATACCGCAAGGCCAAGGTTGAGAGGTTAGTGGACGGTCTGGTCCCAGCAGCACCTGATACAATGTATTTGATTCTATTGGAGTGTCCAGAAGTGTCCCTAACAAGTACAAACTGACTGACCAGAGAGCAGCGGGTTTAAGGGCTTTCCGCTTGTACTTCTATTTTTCCCATCACACCGCACAAAATTATAGACAGAATAAATTGTCTGTCTTGTCAAATTACAGAGATTGACCAATCTGACTCAAAATTTAGGACAGTTATGGCAGTAGACATGTTTTGGGCTGACTGAAAGGAGTGTGTTCAATGTTTGAGAACTGTACATAACCTTGAGTGTAAAAGTATCATTTTAACACCTATTTGTACATGTTGAAAACTGAAAAGAGTAATGTGTTTGGCATATGAGACAGTAGACCAATGCTTTGATAAAATGGAGGGAAATGTGATAAAATGTAAATATATGATTATATTTCTGTGATGTATTTTATCTGCATCATTAGTCTAAGAGAAAAAAAGGCATGTGTGACGAACTGCAGGTGTCGTAAAGATGGGCCAAAGAATGTTTATCCCAGGGGAGTTAGATAAACATTACCCAAGGCTTTATCTCTACCAGCTATTGTAAAAGACAAGTGCCTTGATGTGAAGCTGACCAATGAGAAATGTGACCCGCCTATTACATAATATCTAATAAAACCAACCTGCATGAGAAAAAACGTTGCGAGACCAGGAGGGTTGCCGGTTGACAGCCTGGTTGACCTGGCCCGGCGTTTTCTCCCATGCATGCCACACAATAGTCTGATATTTCTGTGTTGTTTCATATTCTAAGTTGAATTGTGTTCTCTGTGTGTTAAGGAATGGCATTGGTGTATGTCTCATTCCATGACAGTTTTGTTTTTGCAAATTTTACCAAAGAAATATTGGGAGCATTTTTGGGAAAATATTTAGAGAAAAATAAGATTTGTAATATAGGCAGGACAAGAACCAATCAGAGCATTATTGTGGTTTTGGCTGAAGTCAAAACAGCTCAAACCAAAACAAAGATGGCGGCGGCGGCGATGGCCGGACTTTAGCCTGTTTCAGGAGGAATACAAACTATTTTGTATTTCCAAAACGAGCACAAACTGGCACTGTGCACATGTGTGGATGAGAAAGAGAAATATAAAACATCATTTAGATTCTTCTGTTTCTCCACTGATGCGTCAACAGCTTGTGGTTCATGTAAAGAACTCTCTTCATGTGAAGAGAGTGAGTTATGTTAGAAAGTTGGAGGTTTGATTCCCGCTCAGAACATTGTCCTGTCCCTGTGTCCTTAAGACGCTTCACCTTGCTTAGTATGAATGTGTGTGAGTCTTGGTGGCACAGTCTCTCCTACAGAAGTGGCCTACCACCACGAGGAGGTTTTGCATTAACTGTGGAATCAAATATGAAGAATTTACAAATGGATTTTACATTATTTGTTGGTTTAATAGGGGATTATTACAGACACAAAGCATTTTTGATGAAGCCAAAGTCGTGAGTTTCAGGTTCTACTGGACTGATATGTTTCTGATATGAAATGTTGATATCACAGACATTTTTCTGCACAAACTTAATGAAGTAATAAACACAGTCTCTGCTGGTCAGAGGATGAATTAGAACAAGAGTTATGTAAATATGACTCTGAATCCCGAATGGGGCTCTAAAGCCTCTGATTGGCTGTTGATACTCAAAGTGCACATTCATTCAATCCTTCTGTCTTCCCTCAGTCCCTCTGTCTTCCCTCAGTCCCTCTGTCTTCCCTCAGTCCCTCTGTCCCCCCTCAGTCCCTCTGTCCCTCTGTCCCTCACCGGCTGATCTCCACCTCATCGGTCAGCAGAAGCTCCACCCTGAAGGGCCGGCTCAGAGGAATGCCTCTTTGTTGAACGTCTTCCGTCCATCTCTGAGAGACCATCTCGTGTCTGAAGTCCCAGCTGAAGGCCCCTCCATAGCTGAGGAAGGCAGCTGAGAGGAGACAGTCCCCCAAGAGACGCACCCGCCTCTGCCGCAGCTGCTCCAGGTCCTGGGTCCACCTGAGGACAGAGGAGAGGACAGAAGAGAGAAGGGAGGAGAAGGAGGAGGACAGAGGAGGAGGGGGAGAGGACAGAAGAGAGGACATAGGAGAAGAGTACGAGGAGAGGACAGAAAAGGAGAACAAACAGGAGAGGACAGAGGAGAGAAAGGAGGAGAAGGAGGAGAACCGATGAGGAGGAGAGAACAGAGGACAGGACAAAGAAGCAGAAGGAGAGGACCGAAGAGAGGACAGAGAAGGAGGGGAGAGGACAGAAGAGGTGGAGAGAGGACAGATAATATAGTGTGTTATTATAATAATGCAGAATCATATTCTGTTGTGTCCCTCATGTGCCCCGCCCACCCGTGACGTAGCCCCACAGCTGTCTGCTCCGCGCTGCGCCGTTCCGCGCGAATGAGTGAGAAACGATAGAACTTCAGATCAACACTACTTTGAGCCGAAATAAATCTGGTGTTTATTCTACAGCGTGCGCAGAACATGCGGTCCCAGAGGATTTATAGGGACAGCAGCGTCTTGATTTTCACAGAGACCTGGTTAACAGCAGAAATGCCAGACTCTATTGTAGGTTTGGACAATTTTCATCTGCTGCGGGTGGACAGAACTAGAGAATCCGGGAAGAAAAGAGGTGGAGGTCTGGCGGTCCAAACCTGAACACTGCACAGTGAAGGAGCAGCTATGTAACGGGGATATTGAACTATTGGCTATTGGCATGAGGCCATATTATCTGCCCCGGGAGTTCTCACATGTGATTTTGATCGCAGTCTATGTGGCCCCGTCTGCCAATGCTGAAGATGCTTGTGAAGCACTGCTCTCCTGCACTTGTAGGCTGCAAACACAGCATCCACAGGCTCTCTTCCTCATCTCTGGTGACTTTAACCACGCTTCTCCCTCTTCTGTTCTACCAACATACACCCAGTATGTTACCTGCCCCACCAGAGAGAATAGAACATTGGACTTGTTTTTTGCCAACACCAAGGAGGCTTATTCTTCTTCCACCCTCCCTCCCCTGGGCAGCTCGGACCACAACCTTGTACATCTGAGGCCTGTGTATGAACCCATCGTGCATAGGCAGCCTGTGGTGTCCCGTGAGGTGAGGATGTGGTCTGCTGAGAGCGAGGAGGCTCTGAGGGACTGCTTCAGCACCACTGTCTGGACTGAGCTTTATGACCCACATGGGGAGGACATCAACACCATCACAGAGTGCATCACGGACTACATCAACTTCTGTTTTGAGAACATTGTTCCCTCCCGGACGGTGCGGTGTTTTCCAAACAACAAGCCATGGATTACCCGTGAACTGAAGGCTCTGCTGAAGGAGAAGAAGAGAGCCTTCAGGTCAGGGAACAAGGAGGAGCTGAGGACTGTGCAGAAGGAGCTGAGGAGGAAGATCAGGCAGGCTGAGGCCGGCTACAAGAGGAGGATGGAGGAGCAGCTGCAGCAAAAGAACATTCAGGGAGTGTGGAGGAGCCTGAAAACCATCTCGGGCTTCAAAATCCCCCCTGCCAAGACAGAGGGGGATCTACAGTGGGTGGAATGATTTAAATGCTCACTTCTCTAGGTTTGATCAGTCACCCGCCCCTCCCCCTGCACAGCTGCATGCTCCCTCTTCCACAGCTGGACAATGCCCTGCATCCGTTCCTCTTCATTTCTCCGCCCCGGACCATCAGCTCCCCACTTCGCCTGGACTCACCCATCCCCCCAGCACACGGTCCTCCTGCCAACCAGGGGGACCGTGTGCTGGACCGTGTGCACTCCTCACCTGTGCAGCAGCACAGGTGAGGAGTGAGCTGAAGAGGATTAAAGTGAGGAAGGCAGCAGGACCTGATGGCATCAGCCCCAGGCTCCTTAAGTCCTGCGCAGATGAACTGTGTGGAGTTATGGAGCATGTCTTCAACATGAGCCTGAAGCTGAGGGTGGTACCACAGGTCTGGAAGACCTCCTGTCTGGTACCTGTGCCTAAGACACTGCGCCCCAAAGACCTCAACAGCTTCAGGCCAGTGGCTCTCACGTCCCACCTGATGAAGACACTGGAGCGGCTAGTCCTGGACCACCTCCGCTCCACCGTGAGCTCAGCCATGGACCTGCTGCAGTTTGCATATCGGTCTGGCATCGGAGTGGAGGACGCTGTCATCTCCCTGCTGCACCGCTCTCTCTCTCACCTGGAAAAGCCTGGCAGCTCTGTGAGGATTCTGTTCTTCGATCTTTCCAGCGCCTTCAACACCATCCAGCCGCTGCTCCTGAGGGACAAGCTGGAGACGGCTGGTGTGGAGTATGACCTGGCAGAGTGGATCCTGGACTACCTCACAGACCGACCCCAGTTTGTGAGAGCCAGGAACTGTGTGTCTGACACTCGGACCTGCAGTGTGGGGGCGCCCCAGGGCACTGTCCTCGCGCCCTTTCTCTTCACCCTTTACACTGCAGACTTCAGACATGACACGGACAGCTGTGTCCTGCAGAAGTTCTCTGACGACTCTGCCATCATCGGACTCATCACGGACGACGATGACGCGGAGTACAGAGGACTGGCGCAGGACTTTGTGGACTGGTGTCAGCGGAACCACCTCCTCATCAACGCGGGGAAGACCAAGGAGATGGTGGTGGATTTCCGCAGACGCCACCCCACTGCCCCCTCACCAGTGAACATCCAGGGACGGGACATTGAGAGAGTGGACTCATACAAGTACCTGGGTGTTCATCTGAACCACAAACTGGACTGGACTCATAACACAGACGCACTGTACAGGAAGAGCCAGAGTCGGCTCTACCTCCTGAGGAGACTCAGGTCTTTTGGAGTGACAGGGCCACTCCTGAAGACCTTCTACGACTCTGTGGTGGCATCGGCCCTCCTGTATGGTGTGGCCTGCTGGAGCAGCAGCATCACAGAGAGGGAGAAGAAGAGGCTGGACAGAGTCATCAAGAAGTCCAGCTCCGTCCTGGGCTGTGCTCTGGACTCGGTGCAGGAGGTGGGGGACAGAAGGTTCCTGGCTAGATTCACATCTATGCTGGACCATGAGTGTCACCCCCTGCAGGACACTCTCTCCGCTCTGGAGAGCAGCTTCAGTGAGAGACTGATCCACCCTCGATGTGTGAAGGAAAGGTTCCTAGGTCTTTCCTTCCTGCTGCTGTCAGACTTTATAACAAAAACTGTTAGTCAGGCAGGAGGCGGGAGGGGAGGGGGGGGGGGATGATGACGCGTGCTTGCCCTTATGACGCGGTCTTGCCCCACCGCCCGTCAGTTTGGAGATTCGAGGAAAGGAGATAGTCTGTAATATAGCTAAACACTGCGGGAATCAATAAAAAAACACTCTGGGTACATATATGAAGCACAAATAGCAATGTAAGAAGGTTAAAAGCTCTGAAAAGTCGATTTTGCATGTTATGGGACCTTTAAGGCTTATATATCAGAAACTTCAAAGGGAATAATATCTAAATGATATAAATGCATTAATAAGCAGCCAATATTAAAAATAAATGGGAAAGAGTTTATACTTCTGGCATCAGGGAAAAAATGTTTTTGAATGATGAATAGTTATATAATGTAGGTATTAATCCCTTAAAAAATCAGATTGATAAGAATGTATGAATATTTGAGGGTTGTAGTGGTCATCCTCTGAGGTCAAACGTGATAAATGTGACTAAACTTAAGGGTAATTGTTACTTTTTAAAGGTTCATAATAACTTGAAATAATGTAATTATTATTCATATATTTCTACACATGATATGATGATGTGTGATAAAATGTGAATATATGATTATATTTCTGTGATGTATTTTACCTGCATAATAGTGATATATTATCTGCATCATTAGTCTAAGAGAAAAACAGCATGTGACAAACTGCATTTGTGGAGGTGTCGTAAAGATGGAGCAAATAATGTTTATCCTAGGGAGGGGTGTAACACCTCAAGGGAGTTGGATAAACATTACCCAAGGCTTTATCTCTACCAGCTATTGTAAAAGACAAGTGCCTTGATGTGAAGCTGACCAATGAGAAATGTGACCCGCCTATTTCATGATTTCTAATAAAACCAACCTGCATGAGAAAAAACGTCGTGAGACGAAGGAGGGTCGCCAGGCTGCTTACAACAGCCTGGTGACCCGGCCCGGCGTTTTCTCTCATGCATGCCACACAAACGTCTGATATTTCTGTGTCGTTTCATATTCTAAGTTGAATTGTGTTCTCTGTGTGTTAAGGAATAGCATTGGTGTATGTCTCATTCCATGACATGATGTAACGTAGTTAATACAAGTTATTGTGGTTATTTGGGGTCTAATTGTTGAACAAGCAGATTTCAGCACATCTTTGGTGGACTGCAAAAATATGATCTGATTAGAAGCATGTTCTTCTGCTCTGGTCATGTTCCACAGTGTGGGGCACAGGGGGCGCCCCGCGCTCGGAGCGCGGGGCTCTCTGAGCACGGGGCCCTCACCTCTGGTTCTCAGAGCTGAGTCCTGAGATGAGCTTGTCTGCGGCGACCAGCCTCCTCTCCATGAGCTCCGCCTCCTCCTGCAGCAGCTGCTTCTCCTCGATGGCCTCCTGGTACTTGTCTCTCAGAGCCTGAAGCTCCTTCTGGATGTCACTCAGCTCCTTCTGGATCCACTCCAGCTCACGCTTCGTCTGAAAGAAGTTCTTCTCCAAACGCGCCACCTGCAGGAGCACGGAACACCTGTGTCATGTGGTCAAGGCACCAACACAATCTGAAATGACCGTGTGCCACAAATATATTCTGTTCTAAAATAAATCCAAATAAGCCCGTTTTCCCCTCATTTCTGCTGCTGAAGCTGGGCTGAAGTCTCAGTGTCTTTTAGTGTCCTCTACAGGCCGCTGACCAGTACTGCAGGAAGCTTGGTTCTTCTTCTCCTGCAGCTGCTCAGTCTGTGGGTGTTAGAGAAGCTCTACCTGAGCATATGCAGAGGAGAATCCAATCCAATCCAATCCATTTTATTTATATAGCACAATTTATACAACCAGAGGGTTCCAAAGTGCTTCACAGCAAGGTAAAAGACTACAGAGGCATAAATAGGATAAAAGTAATAAAATAAGATATAAAAACAAAATCAAATAGAAAATTCAATCAAACAAACACACTAAAATCAATGGAATAAAAATAAACAAAATAAAAAGAATAAAAGGTGCTGCCCTCCCAACACATATAAAACATACAATCAACATACTACATGGTGTTTAAAGCCAGAGAAAACAGATGGGTTTTTAGAAGCGATTT